>NW_006399962.1:1696102-1697753 GCF_000299155.1 Elephantulus edwardii | reverse complement strand
TGGGTGGGAGCAGCCCCTTTGGCTGCAGTTTCTTTTGCCCAGAATACACAGGTTCTCGCTGGAGGTCCAGGACTAGTAGGTCACAACATAACCACATAGGCACTGCCAAACATTGTTCACCAGGCTTTCTTCTTCATGGGGACAAGGGAGGTCGTGCTATGACTGTACCTCAATGTCATTCTTGAGTACCTGTTCCTACACTCACCCACAAAACCTTTTTATATAACACCATTTTAATGGAAATGCTGCTTTTCCAAAATGAAAGTGGCTTTGAATGATGCTTATGTAACTTTAAAAACTGGGCCTGGGTAGATCCTAACTCATTAAGAAAGGGAGTTCTGACATCATCTTTCCCAGGGTACTCCTTGGAGGCAACATTATCAAGAGATCATTAAAACTATAGGAGTCTTAAGGTGCATTTTCATTATTTAATTTGCTAGGGGACCCATTAGAGGCCTGCCCCCACCCTTTTGCAAGGTAGTTCAGATGCTGTGGGAAGACTGAGAATTTGCTTAGGTCCTAGTTCGGGACCACACTCTGTAGTAGAGGGTGGGACACATCAATGCTCTAAACTTCTATTCCCCCATCCACAGAGACAGTTTTTACCTCTGTCATAGTATTTTACATTTGCAGTATACTCTAACATACATTGTACCACCCACCACTCATATGTCAGTTTGTTTGGTGGCTTTTACAGTGCTGTGATGCTAGAAATTACGCCCCTGGTATTTCAAATGTTGGGCAGGTTGCCTGTGGTAGACAGGTTTCAGTGGAGCCTCTGGACCAAAACATACCCATCTGGAAGAGCTGTTGATCTACATCTCAAAAAACTGGTCCGTGAAAAACCGTATGAACAATAGCAAATAGAGCTAGAAGATAAGTCCCTCAGGATAGAAGGCAGTGAAATTATGAGGCAAGAACTGCTTCCTGCAATGGAGAGTCAACCTTAGTGGTATGAATGGAGTAAAGTTCTTAGGACCTTTATTTACTGATGTGGCCAGACTCAAAATAATAAGAAACAACTTCAGATATAAATACATTATTAATTGGCATGTGTATAAAGTCCAAATGGAAAATTGAAAGTTGTAAAAAATGAAATGGGATTTATAAAGACCAATCACTGAGCCACTAGAGAGCTGGAATGAGCTGCTATTGGCCATTTTGAGTCAGATAATCGTATGGTCTCCTATGCTGAGAATGACAAATTGAAGAGAAATGACATTGCACTTATTGTCAAAAAGCGTACTTAAGGTGTATCTTGGAGTACAGAGCTGTCAGTGATAGGATAAATCCACGTGGCTACAAGGTAGACCAGCTAATATGACTATTATTCAAATTTATGTACCAACTACATATGGCAAAGATGAAGAAATTAAAGCTTTCCCCCCTCCTGCACCAACTTCTGCTGTTTCAAATTGCTCAAAATGTAATAAAATGCACTGATAAAGATTGGTGTTTGGTATATAGAAGTTGGAAAGAAAGAGAAGGCTGAGTAATTGGAAAGTAAACCTTTGGTGATAGAAATGACACTGGAGGGCGGTGAATAATCCAATTGAAAAATGGGCATAGGATATGAACAGACACTTCACCAAGGAAGACATTCAGATGGCCAACAAGCACATGAAGAAATGTTCAAAATCCCTAGCTCTGA
>NW_006399962.1:1688075-1695262 GCF_000299155.1 Elephantulus edwardii | reverse complement strand
TTAAAAAAATGACACTGGAGATTGCTTATTATAATTTTGAAAGACCCCTTTTCAATAACTATAAGTAATAAGTGGCAAATGTATGTGTGGAGTCACCAGCTAGAATGCACATTTATAAACACATATTATCCATACCTGTGGAAAGACACCATGGAGAAGCTAAATTTCTATGAGTTAGAACAAGGCAGGAGCTAACAATCATCAATTGCTTATGCACAAATTCAAGTTGAAGCTGACTAAAGTGAAAACAAACCTACAGAGTATGACCTTGAGTATATTCCACTGAATTTAGAGACAATCTCAATAGCAGATTTGACACATTAAACACAAGTGACCAAAGATCAGACAAGTTGAGGCTGCATGAAGAAAGCTGACACTCAAACTCATTGCTGTATGGTCTTTGGCTTGGCATTGAAATTTTCTATGTACTGTGCTACCAGCGAAGCAGGAGTGGCATCCACTTCCTAAACAACATGCCTCTAGAAACTCTATGAGCTTTGATAAATGCCTTTTGTTCACAGGGTCACTATGAGTCATGCTCGACTCAATGGCAGTCAACAACAACAACAACTATGCTACCAGAGCTCCCTGAAGTGTTTGTTGTTAGGTGCTGTTATGTTGAGTATGACCTATAAGCAACCCTATGAACAACAGATCTGAACCCTGACCTATCCTGCATTATCCTCACAATCTCTGACACACTTGAGCCCATTGCTGCAGTCACTGTGCCAATCCATCTGGTTGATGGTCTTCCTCTCTTTTGCTGACCGTCTACCTTTCCGAGCATGATGCCGCCCCAGCTTCTCCTAGTAACATATGTAAGATGAAGCTTTGTTATCTTTGACTCCAAGGAACACTGTTTTCACCCTCTCCAAGACAATATTGTTTGTTTTTTTTTGCAGTCCATGGGATATTCAGCATTCTTCTCCAACACTACAGCTCAAAGGCATCAGTTCTTCTGTCATCCTTATTGACTGTTCAGCTCTCAGATGCACAGCAAGTGATTGAAAAGACCATGGCCTGAATCAAATGCATCTTAGTCCTCAAAATGACATCATCGCTAATCAATAATTTAGAGAGGTCCCTGACTACAGACATTTCCAGTGCACTACTCAACTTTTCCCCAATGCAACACTTCACTTTTCCCTGTAAAGAAAGCTAGAGATCACTAACTAAAAAATACAGGAAAAAAAAAGAAAGAAAAGATAAAAATGGATGTCAAGCTGAGGCCTTTTGATTCTGTGGCACATGATGGTTACATACCTTCACAACTGTCTTAACTGTAGTGGGGCCAGGTGTGCAGGTGAGGGGAGGCTCAGGCACTTCAATCATCCTCAAGAAGTCAGAGACCTATGCACACCCATGTTTATTGCAGCTTTGTTCACAATAGCAAGGAGTTGGAAACAACCTAAGTGCCCATCAACAAACGAATGGCTAGAGAAGCTGTGGTATATTCGCACAATGGAATACTATGCTGCATTAAAAAACAAGGAACTCATGCAATACTATTCAAAATGGTTGACTCTGGAGAACATTATGCTGAGTGAAATATCCCAGTCACAAAAGGACAAATATTACATGATGCCACTGTTGTAGAATGGGACTGTCCTTGGTGTTGGGGAGAGACTGAGTAAGATGGGTTCAATAATGTATACTGCACTGAAACAGAGGAGGGAGAAAACTGTTTAAAAGAGATATATAACTAGGTATTTCTCTCATCACAGGAGACTAGAGCGAGGGCTACATGGTGGAGGGGACCTGGGGGAGGGTTTGTAAAACAATGAAAGAATCTTTTCTTTTACTTTTCCATAATTTTTGACTCATGTACTTATAACTTGTTAGTCAAATTTGTGTCTTCTAGGTTGCAACACCCCCATGATACATCTTCAAGGATATGAACATGTATGGCCACGCACAATCAATAAGAGTGCATCTAAATTCCAAAATCAATCTCCATAATAGTCTATGTGTTTCCTACTGCCAAAGGGGCCCTTTAGAGTAGTGAGAGAAGATCTTCACCCTGAAACCCACAGCGTCCCTTTTCAGCAGGAAGTAGCTAAGAGAATACGCCATCCCCTTTTCCTTATGACTCAGGGTGAAGTCTCTCTCAGGGAGGAGTGATAGGGAATGGCAAAGGACACACTGACAAAGAAGATTAATCAGAACTGGCTTTGACAAGCACTGTGGCATTTGGACAAGAACAAACTGGGAGGAGGGTAGAGAGAATAGTGCAACAATGAATGAATGGAAACCCAAAATCTCTGTAAATGTTTATGAAAATAAAATATAATTATAGAGAAAAAAAAAGAAGCCAGAGACCAGGGAAGGGAAGTGATTGCTGCATATGTTGCTGCTACTTGAAACCACTACCATTGAAGCTCATGACAGACATGATGAGGATGTAATTGATATTGAGGATGCCTTCAAGAATGTCATTGAAAAGGTGTTGTTATTGTTGTAGCAATACTATGAACTGTGCCCTATCTTGCACCTTTCATGTAATCTCCGATAAGCTAGAGTCAATTGTTAAAGACACTATGTCCATCCATCTTGTTGAAGGTCTTCCTCTCTTCCTCTCATGCTATACCTTTCCCAGTATGATGTCTTTTTCCAAAGACTGGAAACCAGGTATCAGTATGCCTACATTTCCAAATGTTACCTACAAAGTTCCAATGAGATGGGTATTATGCTGACTCCTTTGATGGAGGAAATCTGTCAGGGTAGATTTTAACCAAAGCTAAGAAAGATAACGAAATGATGATGAAATTATCAAATACAATGGAAAGCAGGAAGTAGATGAGATGATGGAGACAAAACTTCCAGGCAATAAAGGACTTGTATTGACGCCTCCGGCTAAGCATCACCCCACCTCTGCTAAATTAAATAAGCCCTTCCTGTTGGGCGCCAAGCCTCTCATTGTTCAATGTGAGGTTAATTTTCAAAACAGAATTGGAGTTGGTGGTGACTTCATGAAACTGCTTTCTGAAACTCTAGAATCCAATCTGGATCAGTTCCATAAAAGCATTCCTTATACTATTATGCTTGGTCCATAAAAATGTAGAGGGGACTATAAATTACTCTTGGTCTTCCAACATAAGAATGTAGAGACAGATCTGAAGACCTATTTTACTGATGAGAAAACAGATATTTTACATTAATCTTGAATCTGGGTAATAATTTTGAGATATTCGTTGATGATAGTTTGAGATAATAGTTGATAGTCTGTTGTGGACAGTGGATATATGCTAAGTGATATGACTCCGGTTATAAATCCTTCACATGAAATTGAAAATCCAGAAGACCAAAAACTTAAGGACTGGGACAAAAGACCAGAAATACCAGATCCAGATGCTGTCACGTTAGATGACTGTGATGAAGTTATCCCTGCAAAGATTCCTGATGAAGAGACCACACAACCTGAAGGCTGGCTAGCTAATGTGCCAGAATGCATACCTGATCTAGATGCCAAGAAGCCAGAGCACTGGGGCAGAGCTACAGATGCAGAACGGGAGGGTCCTCAGATTGCCAACTGTTAATGTGAGTCAGCTCCTGGCTGTCGTGTCAGGCAGTGACCGATGATCCACAATCCCAACTAGAAAGGAAAAGGGAAGCCTAGATTGACTATACTAATTACCAGGGAATGTGTAAAACCAAGAAAATACCAAATGCTGGTTTCTTTTAAGATCTGGAACCTTTCAGAAGGAATCCTATTTGTGCAGTTGGTTTGGAACTGTGGTCCATGACCTCTAATGTTTTTTTTTAAAATCTTGTTATACATGGAAATTAAAGAGTAGTTGAGAGTGGGCTAGTGATGGGTGGAGTCTGAAGAAAGCTGCTGATAGAGCTGTAGAGTTTAGTCATTGGGCAGATGATTGAGACAGCTGAGAAATGCTGGTGGTTTTGGATTGTCTGCAGTCTGACTGTAGCTCTGCTTGCATTTTTTGTTATCCTCTCCTGTTGCTTTGGAAAGAAACAATACAGTACTGTGGAGTAAAGAAGATTGATATTGCTCCACCAAATGTGAAAGGTGCTCTGGTGGCCTAGTGGTAAAAAGCTGCACTGCAATCCCAAAGGCAAGTGGTTTGAGGCCACCAGCTGCTCCACTGGCGAACGATGGGCAGTCTCCTTCCGTGGGTTTAACTGCCTTTGAAAACCCATTGGAGGGTTAGTTATGGGTAGGTTCCGACTTGACAGTACAAAAAAACCCGACAAAATATGAAGGAGGAAGAAAAGGATAAGGGAGATGAGAAGGAAGAAAGTGAAGAAAAACCTTGGAGAGAAACAAAGAAATGATGCTGAAGAATATGCTGGCACAGCATAAAGCAATTTTTGCTGTTAGGTGCCAATGAGTCTACTATGACTCATAGCGACCCTACGAGTGACATATCTGAACCCTGTCTTATCCTTTACCATCCTCATCTCTGACACACTTGAGCCTGTTGCTGCAGTCACTATTTTAGTTCATCTCATTGAGGGTCTTCCCCTCTTTCACAGACCTTCCACCTTTCCAAGCATGATGTCCCTCTTCAAGGAATAGCCTTTCCTAGCAACATGCCCAAGTGAGATGAAGCTTCACTATCCTTGCCTCCAAGGAGCACTCCAGCTGCAGTTTCTCCAAGACAGATCTGTTTGCTCTTTTGGCAGTATATGGAATATTCTCTCCAACACCACAACTCAAAGGCATCAATTCTTCTGGTGTCCTTATTCAATGTCCAGCTCTCAGGTCTCTGCAGATGATTGAAAAGACCATGGCCTGAAGCAGACACACCGCAGTCTTCATACTAACTAAAGAAGAGGATGAAATTTTGACAGATCACCAAGGAATAGAAAGCCTCAAAGAGAGTGAAATGAGCTTAAGAATTTGATATGTGATTTCCTTTTTCTCTCATTCCCTGGTGGCAGTGTGGTCCTAGAAAAGGACCTGGTACATCTTGGGCTGGAACTCAGAAAACCTCAAGATATCACCATCAACAAGTTCCAGTTGAACACTAGTCCATGAAACACTGATCTTTCAGCAGGAAATAACTGCAGTTGTGAAGAAAAAGAAAAAAAAAGATGTCCAAAGAGACTCAGCCTTGCTTTTGAATGGAAAGTAGATAAAGCTAAAAAAAAGAAATGATGAAGAGAGTTAAACAGATTTTTAAAAATTTTTAAAATTATTTTTATTATTTTTTATATATGTACCGTCAAATCGGATCTGACTGGTACAGGAGGAAATTGTTCCTCCTTCTTCAGCAGAGCATCTGGTGGATTCAGACCGTACACCTCTGGGATTGCAGTGCAGCTTCTTGCCTCTAGGCCACCAGAGAGTCAAACAGATTTTAAGGGACAGTTTGATAAGACAAAGCAAAGTATTATAATGAAATGTGTAAAAACATGGAGTTACAAAATCAAGATGGAAGAGCACATCCAGAATTTCTCAAGTTAAAGGAACTGAAGAAAAAAGGCATTCAAGCCTCTGGTTGTAATACTGAAAAATCCTATAGATGAGATATTGAACACTGAAGGAAGTGTCAAGAGAGAAGTAGAAGGAATATATAGAATCACTGTACCAAAAAGAATTGGTTAACATTCAACTACATTTTAGGAGGTAGCATATGATCAAGAATTAGTGGTTTTGAGGGAATACTAAACTGTACTGAAGATACTGGCAAAAAACAGTGCTCCAGGAATTAATAAAATACCAGTTGTGATATTTCAACAAATAGGCGCAATGCTAGACACAGTCACTTGCTTATGCAAAGAAATATGGAAGACAACCTGTCCAATGACTAGATCTATATTTGTATCAGTTATAAAGAAAAGTGATGCAACGGAAAATAGAAATTATTGAGCATCATTCAAGGAATCAAATGATATATTACATTGGAAAAATCTGCTGCAAAAGATCTCTGTAGAGTATTAAAAAGCAAATTCTCACTTTGAGGACTCAGGTGTAACTAACTAATTGATGATATATCTATCTATCTATCAATCTATCTATCTATCTATCTATCTATCTATCTATCTATCTATCTAATCGCCTTATATGTATGTGAAAGTTGGAGAATGAATAATGGAGACTGAAGAATTCATGTCTTTCAGTTATGGTGTTTGTGAAGAATATACCATGGACTGCCATAAAGAATGAACAAATCTGTCTTAGAAGGAGCACATTCAGAATGCTCCTACAACAGTCCAGAATAAGAGGTACATAGCAAAGTGGCCTGGGGGTAGAGGAGGGGGCCAGAGGAAATTATGCAATAATGAATGAATATTTTTTTTTAAAAGTGAAGTGGGAGGAGTAGGGAGGAAAATGTGTAGCAGTGAATGAATGAAAATCCAACTTCTCTGTAAACTTTTGTTAAAATCATAATTTAAAAAATTTAAGAAAAGGAATACTCCTTACAAATAAGGATATTAAGATTTTGCTATCAGGAGGGACCAGTTTCTGGATAAGGACATCAGGCTTGATAAAGTAGGTCAGTGAGAAGGAGAAAATCCTCAACAACATGGCTTGACACAGTGGTTGTAAGAATGGGTTCAGACATAGAAAGGATTGTGCAGGTACCGGCAAAGGACAAGGCAGTGTTTTCTTCTGTTCTACAGATCACTGTGAAAGGGAACTGACTTGATAGCACCTGAAAACAACTCTCACTTTTCTGAGATTGACAGAGCAGATATTATATCCTTTTTGTAGATGAGATAAACAAAGTCCATAGATATTGACTTGTCTGAGTCCTCACAGTTTGTTAGGCGAAGGCAGGACTAGATGTTAAGTCCAAGACCTAGAACTTTTGACTCTTTTTTTTAATTTTATTATTTTTTTTTTGTGTACCATCAAATCAGATCTGACTGGTACAGGAGGAGATTGTTCCTCCCTCTCCAACAGAGCATCTGATGGATTCGAACCATGCACCTATTGGATTGCAGTGCAGCTTCTTGCCACTAGGCCACCAGAGCTTGCTGAACTTTTGACTCTTTATCACTGTTTCCTTCCCTTCTTTCCTTGTTTCTTTCTTTCTAGGATCGAGGAGATACTAGAGGCACTATCTAATCTTGCTGGGAGCTATGCCTGAACCACCTCCACTGGGAAGCACTCTCACATTGTGACTTCATAGCCTCCTATAGATGACATCATGTTTGATACAGGAGAGGGTCAGTAATACAGAAGTAGGTCTTTGCTAGATATATAACTAGGTATTTCT
>NW_006399962.1:1681026-1687260 GCF_000299155.1 Elephantulus edwardii | reverse complement strand
CACTAGCTCTGAAACCTGCCCTATCCTAAGCCAATCTCATGTCCGACAGACCTAATCCCATTTCTCCAGTCACTGAATCAATTCATCTCATCCTGGGTCTTTCTTTTCTGCACTGTCTCTACAATGTTCCAAGCACGATATCCTTCTCCAAAGACTGGTCCCTCCTGGCCATGTGCCCAAAGTATGTGAGACAGAGCCTCAAAATCTTGCCTCCAGGGAGCAGCCTGGTTTCACCCTTTCCAGGACAGACCTGTTTGTATGGATCCCTGGGTGGTGCAAATAGTTAACATCTAAACTACTACCTGAAAGGTAGGTTCAAACCCAACCAGAGGCTGTTTGGAAGAGAGGCTTGGAGATGTACTTCAGAAAAAACAGCCATTGGAAACACTGTGGAGGACAGGTCTCTTCTGTTCTACATGGGGCTGCCAATCAGGCTTAGCTATATGCTATCACAGAGGACTTAGCATCCTGTCTTACACTATCAGACTGAAGGACGTTGTTGTTGTTGTTAGATGTCGTTGAGTCAAATATGACTCATAGTGACCCTGTGAACAGTGGATCAGAGCATTGCTCTATCCTGTGCCATTCTCATAATTTCTGCTGTGTTGTTGTTGTGTACTCTTGAGATGGAATCGACTTATAGCTGACCCTCCAGTGGCTTTTCAGAGGCAATTGATTGCATGGGAGGAGATTGCCTATCCTCCTGCAGAGCAGCTGATGGATTCAAACGGTGTGCCTTTGGGATTGTAGTGCAGTTTCTTACCACTAGATCTCGAGAGCTCCCATTTCTGAGATAGTTGAGACCATTATTACCGTTATTGTGTCAATCCATTGAGAGTCTTCCTCTCCCTGATCTTCCTCCTTTCCAAGCATGATGTCCTTTCCAGAGGGATTGGCCCCTACCTAACAACATGCCTAAAATATGGGAGATGAAATTCCACCTTCCTTGCCTCCAAGGAGCACACTGATTGTACTTTCTCCCAGGGACTGTCTTATTCGCTGGGATCTCACTGTTGGGCCTGGAATAGTGCCCGACACAGAGCAAGTGGCCTTCACATGTTCGCTGCTTGCATCTTGATTCTGACTTTACTTGCCCTCTTTTCTCCAGGAGTTCTTTACACATTTTTTATAGTAACCCACAATAAGGAACACATTTCATATTCTGAAAGAGCTGGAACAAAAGTTTTACAGGAAAATTCCTACTTTTGCTATGTGCATTCATTCTGTGATTTCCTGTTGCACTTACTGTTTTCTGAAGATGCTAACCATGACCCTTTAAACTTATTTCACAACCCACCATTGGATTGTGATCCATACTTGGAACAACATTGTTTTCATCTCCTGTATGCTGTGGATGCTTTCTGTGAATAGAGTAAGTTCAGAATGTCCCTGAAATGCAGAGGAGACAGCCCTCAAGCACCTCTTGATCTGAGGTGAAAGCTGTGGTTTATGCATAAAAAAATAGACAGCATCTTTGAACATTGTGCTCTTTTCAAGAACTTTCTCTCTATGGGATCAAATTGATAACCACAACTCAAGAGCAGATAGGAAACTTAAGGTGCACTGGATAAGGAGGATGAGAATAGTCGTACAACTCAGAATGCAATATGTCACTGAATTGTAAATTTACAAACTAGCAAATATTATATGCTCTGTTGTTTATCTTTTTACCCTCAACAACAAAAAGAAAAGAAATAATTTTTAAAAAGTAAGCCAAAAAAAAGATAGAAACCCTTCCAAGGTCAGAAACACAAAAATTCCTACAGAACCGAGTGAGGAAGGTTAGATGAGTGGAGATGAATGAGGGAAAGCCCCAGAGAGGTCTATGCATTTGTAGCTTCTACAAGCATGGACAGGCAGGGCACAGGTTCCTCTTTCTGCTCTACCACAATTTGCTAGGATTAGGTTCCCAGGCCAGAAAGCTCCCTATAATGTTTCTTTGCAATCAAGGGAATAAAGGAGAAAAAAAAGGAAGCAGACCTTCTCATTTCTGCCTAAAACAGCCTAGCAAGTATCTCCCTGCTTCCAGGTTTTGGACCAGTAGCTGGCTTTGTGACTTTAGATAATCCATTTAATTAGGCTCAGAGGTGACAGTGGAAGTCAGAGCTCTCCATACCTAACAACTTTTTGAAGAGAAAACTCACTAACTCTTGGGCCCCACCTACCCACTTCAGCCCTTTCTTTGTCCCTGCCCTTTCTGGCAGGAAAGTTGGTCACACACAGACACACAGACACTCTCTCTCTCTCTCTCTCTCACACACACACACCCTGAAGTAGTGGGTGGTTGGGGGTGGGGTTTCCCGGGAGTGGCTGTCCCTGTCAGTCTCCGGTGGCTACTGGATGGAGTTGGACAGGGTGTTTCCAAGCTAAGGCCTTGGAAAGGGAAACAGAGCTGGACAAGCTTCCTCTCTGGGAGATGCAAGCTGACTCCAGGACCCCACCCCTGTCCTCATAGAATATAAACCCAGGGCTGGGCCAAGGAAGACCTTCCATGACCCTTTCTGGTGCCACTGAAAAGTAACGTTTTTCTTATTTGGTTTTTGATTACAAATGGAACACATCCATCTTTTTTTTTTCCTTTTCTTTTTCTTTTTTTTTTTCCTTCTTCCAGATTGTTCCAGCAGAGTCTCAGTTCCATTTGATACTGTAACTGGAAAGCTGGAGTCTCAGCATTAGGGCTCTGGGGCCCAGTATCTGCCTATAGAAGGCTTGTGCCATCTTCTCACAGTTGCACAGTGCAAGGTCCTGGGGCTAAGCCTGAACACTGTAGGGTGCTAGATTCTGGGGCCTAGGGAGGGAGGGAGGGAGGAGCTGCTGCGAGAGGGCATAGCTTCCCGGTAGACTAGTCTTCTGGCATGGTGCAGGCATGCTCATACTCCCAACCCTACCATGTAGTTACTTAGCCTCTGGGCTCCATTTCCTCTCGTTACAATGGCAGTAATAAAAGTACCAAAGAGCCCTCATGGTGCAATGGATGGTGCAAAGGTTAAATGCTCAGCAACTAACCTTGCCTCTGGTAGCTCCAGGGAAGAAAGAGTTAGTCATCTGCTCCTGTAAAGATTACAGTCAAGAAAACCCTATGGGACAGTTCTGCTTTGTTATATAGGGTCACCGTAAGTTGGAACTGACCCAACGCCACACAGCCACAATACCTACTAACAGGTAACTGTGAGGATGAAATAAGAGAATACAAAACCTGTACTGCCATCCTTGCTGGTGGTGGTGTTAGGTGTTGAGTATGACTCATAGTGACCCTATAAACAACTGATCTGAACTCTGTCCTACCCTAGGCCATCTTCATTCTTCAGTCCATTTCTGCAGTCACCATGTCAATCAATCTTGTCGAGGGACTTCCTTCCTTCTCTGACCCTCCACCTATCTAAGCACGATGCCCCTTTTCAAGAAATAGCCTCTTCTAAAAAGGTGCCCAAAGTATGTGAGATGAAACTTTGCCATCCTTGCCTCCAAGGAGCACTCTGGCTGTACTTTTACTAAGACATAATCTGTTCTTTTGGTAGTCCATGGGATATTCAGTCCTCTTCTCCAATACCAGAGTTCAAAGACATCAATTCTTCTGTCATCCATATTGTCTAGCTTTCAGATGCATAGCAAGTGATTGAAAAGACTATAGCCTGAGTCAGTATCACTTCAGTCTTTAAACTAATATCATTGTTTCTTAATACTTTGAAGAAGTCCCTGACTGCAGACTTTTCCAGTACAGTACATCTCCTGATCTTTTAACTGCTGGGACAAGGGTGGTGATTATGGGTTCAAGTAAGAGGAAATAGTTGACAGTTTCAGCCTTTTCCCCATTTATGTTGCTTATCTTTCCAGTGGTGTGGGTTTTTGTCTTCTTGATATTGAGACGAAATCCCTGTTGAAGGACCTTCTGTAGTAAGTGTTTCAACACCTCCTCATATTTAGCAAGCAAGATTGTGTCATATGAATAACACAGGTTGTTGATGAATCTTTCTCCTATCCTGATGCCACATTCTTCTTCATAGAGTCCAGCTTTTTTAATTATTTAATCAGCACACAGATTAAATAGGTATGGAGAAATGATACAATCCTGATGGACATCTTTTCCGATTTTAAACCATGAAGTGTTCCCTTCCTCTATCTGGACATCCATGCAGGTTTCATATGAGCATAATTAAGTATTCTGAGATTCCCATTCTTCTCAATGTTAACCATAGTTTGTTATGATTCACACAGTCAAATGCCTTTGTGTAGTCAATAATAAACCAAATAGTCATTCTTCTGGTATTCTCTGCCTTCAGATAGGATCCATCTGACATCAGCAGTAATATCCCTGCTGCCATGACCTCTTCTTTTTAATGTTTTTAATTTTAATTGAGATTTTAACAAAAGTTTATAGAGAACTTGGATTTCTATTCATTTATTGTTGCACATTTTCCTCCTTACTCCCCTCCAGTTCACTTTTCTCTTTGAAAAAAAGTTCTTTCATTGTTGCCCAGTTTCCTCCCTCCCCAAGTCCATTTTGCTATGCAGCTCTTATTCTGGGCTGTTCGTGTGTAAATAATACCTAAGCATATATTCCTTTTAAACAGTTCTTTCCCTCATCTGTTTCAATGCAGTGTACATTATTAACCCCCTCTTTTCTTAGTTCCCCCCAACCCCATGTCAGTGTTGTTTTATAACTAGCATTTTGCAGAATTTGTTCTTTTGTAGCTGAGATATTTCACTCAGCATAATGGCCTCCAGAGTTACCCATTTGTATAATATTTTATGAGTTCCTTGTTTTTCAGTGCTACATAGTATTCCATTATGTGAATATACTACAGCTTCTCTATCCATTTGTTTGTTGATGGGCACTTCGGTTGTTTCCAATTCTTTGCTATTATGAACAAAGTCACGATAAACATGGGTGTGCATATATCTGTTTGGGTGGCAGTTCTGATTTCTTTAGGGTATATTCCCAGTAGTGGGACTGCGGGGTCAAATGGTATTTCTATTTCCAACTTTTTGAGAAAGTGCCATACTGTCTTCCATAGTGGTTGCATCACTTTACACTCCCACCAATAGTGAATGAGGGTTCCTGTTTCTCCACAACCTCGCCAGCATTTGTTATTTGCTGTCCTATTAAATTTTGCTATTCGTACTGGGGTGAGATGATATCTCATATTTGTTTTGATTTGCATCTCTCTTAGAGCTAGGGGCTTTGAACATTTTTTCACGTTTGTTCACCATCTGAATGTCTTCTTTAGTGAAGTGTCTGTTCATATCCCGCGCCCATTTTATGATTGGATTATTTACCTTTTTCTTTTTGTGGTGCTGGTATATTCTAAAAATTCTAGATATAAGTCCTTTAACAGACATATCGTTACCAAAAGATTTTTCCTCAGTCTGTGGCTTTCCTATTTACCCTTTTGGAGAAGTTTTTTGATGTGCATAGGGATTTGATTCTTAGAGGGTCCCATTCAATTATTTTATTTTCTCCTGATTGTAGATCCATGGCCTCGTCTAAACTCTGCTTGTATTTCTGGCAGTTATATCTCTGTTTTAGCTAGTTTTGGATAATCTTCAGTATTACTTTGCATGCATGTGATATGATATTGTTTGATGATTTCCACCCTCTGTTGCATGAACATTCTTGGGAATAGGAGCAAGTATGGATCTCTTGCAGTCAGTTGACCAGGCAGCTGTCCTCCAGATTTCCTGGCATACATGTGTTGTTGTTATGTGCTTTCCAGTCAATTGCGACTCATAGCAACCCTATGTACAAAAGCCCTGAACCCTGCTCTATCTTCAGCAACTTCACTGTCTCTGAGACATCTATCCCTATTACCCCAGTCACTCCTCCAGCCTCCCAAGCACTCACTCTCCAAGGACTGGTCCCTCCTTGAAAACTGGCCAAAGTATGTCAGATAAAGCATCAAAATCCTTGACTCCAAGGAGCATCCTGGTTTCACCTTCTCCAGGATGAACCTGCTTGTTCTCTTAGCTGTCCATTCAATATTCTTCTCCAGTACCACACTCAGAGGCATCAATTCTTCCTCTTTCATCCTTAGTCATTGCCCAGCTCTCTGATGCATAGCAAACAATTGAGAAGACCATGGCTTTGATCAGGCACACTTTAGTCTCTAGGCTGACATCATTGCTCTTAAGTACTCTAGAGAGGTCCCTGACAATAAACTTTCCTAACGCATTCAGATTTTTTAAGCTCAAGGAACTGAAAAACAAATTCAAACCTCGAGTTGCTATAATCAAGGA
>NW_006399962.1:1676019-1679736 GCF_000299155.1 Elephantulus edwardii | reverse complement strand
CCGTTGGACAATGACCAAGGAGGATAGAAGGAGAATTGATGCCTTTGAACTGTGGTGCTGGAGAAGAGTATTGAGAGTACCATGGACTTCTAGGAAAACAAACAGATTCGTCCTGGAAAGGGTTAAACCAGGTGGCTCCTTGGAGGCAAGGATTCTGAGCCTCTGTCTAACATACTTTGGACATGTTGTGAGGAGAGACTGGTCTTTGGAGAAGGACATCATGCTTGGGAGGGTGGAGGGACAACGCAGGATGGCAAGGCCCTCTATGATGTGGATTGATTCAGTGACTGGGATAATCAGGATGGGAGTGTCAGAGACAGTGCGATTGGCACAGGACAGAGCAGAATTTAGGGCCATTGTACATAGAGTCGCTATGAGTTGCAGGCGACTCGACGGCACATAACAACAACAACAAAAACAACAATGCAATTTATCTTTTGATTTCCTAGTTGCTAGTACCAAAAGGGTGGAGCCAAGCAAGCTGAAATTATCAACAATCTCAATCTCTTCAGTGTCTATCATGATGCTGCCAATTGGCCCAGTGGTGAGTATCATTGTTTTCTTGATATTGTGCTTCAATCCATATTGAAGGCTGTAGTCCTTAACCTTCTGCAGCAAATGCCTCATGTCTTCTTCAGTTTCAGCAAGCATAATGCAGGTTGTTGATGGAGTCTTCCTCCAATCCTGATGCTACATTCCTCTTCATAGAGCCCAGCCTCCTGGATGATCTGTTCTGGATATAAATTGAAAAGGTATGGAGATAGGATGCATCCCTGACATACACCTTCCTGATTTTAAACCATGTAGTGTTTCCTTGCTCTGTTCTGACGACTGCTTCCTGGTCAAAGTATAGGTTTCACATAAACACAGTGTTCTGGGATTTCCATTCTTCTCAGAGTTAGCCACAGTTTATTATGATCCACACAATCAGATGCCTTTGCATATATAGACTGGTGAAAATGTCCCAGGCTGCATCTGTTAGTTGAAACATGTCAATTGATATTCTGTCAGTTCCTGGAGCCTTATTTTTTACCAACACCTTCAGTTCAGCTTGAATTTTCTTCTGTCATTACCAATGTTCTTGTTCATATGGTCCTTCCTGAAATATTTCAGTGTCAACCAGTTCTTTTTGGTACAGTGATTCAGAGACCATCCCTTGTGTTTCTCAGACTCTAAATTTCCCTAGAAGGAGACTGCACATTTTTCTCCCACACTGTGGTTCAGGGAGCTTTTCTTTCCATTAGAAGTACATCATACAATGCACTCTGCCACCAGAGCTCCTTAAAAAACAGAAAAATATTCAATGCCTGAAACACTGTAAAGAGCTCATGAAATAGTAGTCTCATCAACATCCTTAGCCTCTTTTCCAAGTCTGTTTCTGCTGCATATATCACCTGCCAATTTCCCCAAGCCTAAAACCCGAGGTCATTTAGGGCTTTCTGGCCACTCATGCCCACCTTCAATCAGTCCTTTGCCAGCTCAAGTATTTGCCTCCTCGCCCCTCTGTATCCACTGCTACTGCCTAAGCCAAGCTTCCATTTGTTTCATGGAAGCTAGGAATGGGCTTTCTACCAACCTCCTTGATTCTCTTCATCTCAGACTCACCCATTCTGAACAGGCTCTCCAAGCAAACCTGAGCTCTCCTGCCCTGATCTCATCTATAGGAAATGGTTCAGCAGTTCCCCAAGATTTTCAGAAAGATGCTCCAAAGCCTAACTGGGCACACCTGGTCACAGGATCTGGCTTCTGTGGACTTGCTAGCCCCATCCCCACACTTTCTTCATATCACTTATGCTCCTGTCAGAAGGACCTAACTAACTTGATTATTTGGCATTCTGTACCTCCTAACCTTTGCTCTGGCAGCTTCTCTGCGTGGCTGTTTTTATTCCTCGGTGTGGTAACTTCTCGTCCTTTAAGATACAGTTCAAGGATCCCAGTCTAACTTGGATGCTTCTCTATGTTCCTAGGTCTTAAATACTGGTTACTTGGCTGTTTCCCTTGCCAGTGTAAACTTTTTGGAGCAGGCACTGCTGTTTTCTTCACCTACAAACACCTCTTCCAGTATTCTGTGCACAGTAGGCCAGCTTCTGTGGCACCTTCCTCTCGGGCTCTGCAGTCCTCCCTGGGCACAGTGCCAGTGGAGTTTGAAGGCAAGATGGCAGATCCCTTAAGTACTTTCTCCTAAGCTTCTTTCTCAGGCCTTGGGAGTCTAGACTCAGAGAAGAGCCTGTTAGCTCCTTTCACTAGGAATCAGAGCTGAGATGGGTTAAGGGTGGATGCTGATGTAATCAATAGACACTTCACTCAGTCATTAAAAAAGGATGCCTGGGCTGGACTAATCAGAAACAGAAGAGACACTGTCAGTACTGGTGATGCGGTGTTTTGAATCTACGTGCGGTTCCAAGGGATAACAATTCGGACAATCTCCTCTGCTATAGATTGGAGGGTTTTAGAAACTATGGAGGATCACTGAGTCTCAGTGGACTAGAGGGCATTGGTTTTAGTATAGACAGTCAGCATGGGAGGGCCTTTATTCTTGTTATGTGTCATAACGGCCTGAACTGATTCGTAGCCCATCCTTCAGCAGGTTTTCAGATGCTGTAAATTGCATGGGAAGAAATTGTCTGCCTCTTGAAGAGCAAGTGGTTGATCCGAACCTTTGGATGGCAGCACAACTTTGTACCCACTAGGCCACCGGAGCTCCCTTTATTGTTGTTAGTTACCCTCAAGTTGAATACTACTTCTAGTAAGCCTGTGAACAACAGACCCAATCTCTGTCCTATCCTGTGTCATCCTTATCGTCTCTGACACACTTGAGCCCATTGCGATAGTCACTGTGTCAATTCATCTTGAGAGTTTTCCTTTTTTTTTTTTTTCTTACCTTTCATCTTTCCAAGCAACATGTCCCTTTAGGATGAATAGCTTTCCTAGAAACATGTCCAAAATATGAGAGTTGGAGCTTCATTATCTTTGCCTCTAAGGATCACTGTGAGTGCACTTTTCCCAAGACATACATATCTCTTTGTTCTTTTGACAGTCCATGGGATACTCAGTAATCTTCTTCAATACTGGAGCTCAAAGGCATACACTCTTCTGTCAGCCTTGTTCATTGTTCAACTGTTAAATGAGTTGTTGTTGTTGTTGTTAAGTGCCGATGAGTCATAGAAGATCCATAGCAACCCTATGAACGAAAGACCTGAACACTTGTATAACTTTCGTCGTTTCTCCAAGCTCATAGTTTCCAGTGGCAAGCTATTTCAGAAGTGGATGCCACTCCTGCTTCCAAGCTTGTTTTAATCAGGGAGCTCCACCAAACACTGTCCACTAGGGGTAACAATTATCGCATATGACACAACAGTGTCACAGTATTTAGCATCACAGCAACCACGAGTTACCTCTGTACAGCAAATGGACAGACCAGCGCTATACCATTTAGAAGAATGTTTGACCAAAAACAATTAAAATCAGGCCTGAGTGCCACAGATTAAAATCACCCACTTTTGGCTTGGTATTATAACTTTGTACCCTCTAAGTCAACAGAGCTCTCTCATTGTTGCTGTGTTGTTAAGTGCTGTCGAGTTGTAGACAACTCATAGCAACTCTATGAATGAAAGACTTGAACAAATGTCATCACAGGAGACTAGAGCGAGGGCTACATGGTGGAGGGGACCTGGGGGAGGGTTTGTAAAACAATGAAAGAATCTTTTCTTTTACTTT
>NW_006399962.1:1665744-1668871 GCF_000299155.1 Elephantulus edwardii | reverse complement strand
TTCCCCCCTGCGGGCGGCGGTGATAAACGTTTTTGATGAACACAGGAATTTAACTTTAGAAGATCTCATTCATCAATGTTATCCACTCCAGATTGAGCTTTTGAAATAAGTCTTGTTTTCTTACCTCTTGATTGCTGGTGTCAAGGGTGTTGATTGTTGATCCAAGCAAGATGAAATCATTGACGACTTCAATTCTTTCCTTTTCTATCATGACGATGTATGTTGGCTTCATGGTGAGGACCTTTGTTTTCTTGATGTTGAGATGTAATCCATACCAAAGGTTGTAGTTCTTGATCTTCTGCAGCATTTCAAGTCTCTTGTTATATGCCCTTGGTGCCCTTGAGTCAACTATGACTCATAGGGACCCTATGAACAATGACTTTGAACTTTGCCCTAAGCTGAGACAACCTCACCATCTCTGACACACCTGACCCCATTGCACCAGTCACCGTATCCATTTCATCCAGGGCCTTCCACTCTTGAGCTGATCTTTTACTCTTCCAAGCATGATATCCTTCTAGGATTTGCTCCTCCTGATAAACTTGCACAAAGTATGTGAGATAGAGTATCAAAATCCTTGCCTCCAAATAGCAAACTCGTGTCACCATCTCCATGATAGATCTTTTTGTTCTCTTGGCAGTTCATGGAATGTTCAATACTTTTCTCCAGCACCACAACTCAAAGGCATTGATTATTCTTCTGTCATCCTTAGTCACTGTCCAGCTCTCAGAAGCATAGCAAGCAATTAAAAAAACCTGGATCAGACACATCTTAGACTGACATCACTGCTCTTTAGCACTCTGGACAGGTCCTTGACAGCAGATTTCCCCAATGCCACTTCTCTTTTGATTTCCTGTCTGCTGGTGTCAAGAGTGTTGATTCTGGATCTGAGCACCATGAAATCATTGACAACCTCAATCTTTTCTCCATCTATCATGATACTGCCTATTGGCCGGGTGATGAGGATCTTTATCAAGTCCTTTAGACAGGGACAAATACAAATATTTGGGGAGCCAGAGGGTAAATAGGATTCTCAGCATACACAAGGATCCACCTCCAGCCCCCTGAGGGTTTTGGGTGGCCAAGTGACTTACACTCCTGTCCCTCTGCGGGGCTGAGGCCCTTCTCCTAAATAGGGAAGAGACTGGAGCAGATCAGTTTTCCTAGCGGGTATTTACAGGTTCCCAGGGCAAAGCCAAACCTCCCTCCCCTTCATTCCTCCCCACTCCCAGAAGTGTGGAAAGGGCAGCAGGGGCCCCTCCCGTGCCCCAACCCCGCCTCCAGGCGTCCGGCTTGAGATCAGCCCCTCCCCCGTCTGCAGGGCTCTGCTGAGGTCGCCACATTCCAGACGAGGCGGCCCTTTGAGGTCATGTGGCTGTTGGAAGTTGGTTGGCAGGGCGCCTCTGACCTGGGCCAGCGACCTTGAGGCCTTCCTGTGAGGCAGATTCTGGGCCTTTCTCTCCAGGGTTCTGGAGACCAGCTTTGTTTGGACTCCTAAGCTCTAGGAGGTGGGACGTGTTTTCACTTTCTAGCATCTCTGTTGTGTCAGGCCAGGCTAAGCTCTGAGCCTCCTCACCTCGAGACCTCCAGACCTCCCTGCACCTCAGGCAGGGCAGTACACCTTCCCAGGCTGGAGCCCTCAAGACATACTAGTTCAAAGGACTAGAATCTCTGTCCTTGACAGCAAAATGGGCAGAGGTGAGAAGACTGGGCTCGACCAGCTGCTTAGTTTAGACCAAAAGCTATCCAGTGTGACCTAGGCCAAGGTCAACCATTAACCTGGTCCCTCTGTTGGGTCTCCAGAACCTGGGTCTCAGACAATGGCCCCCCAGACTATCCTGTGGGCCTGGGAAGAGAAAAGCTGAGAGGCTTGATCTAGTTCAGGCTTGAGTGGCAGTAGCCATTACATTTTGGTCAGAAAGTTCTGTACTGAAGCTGACCATGAACACAGGAAGCTCTCTTCCCTTTTCGTGGTGTTGAGGAAGGAGTGAGTGGTTTGGAGATTGAGATCTTGGCCATAGCCAAATTTGCCGTAGTCAATCTTGCCTGAGAAGAATGACATTGTAGGAATGAGGGAGAACAGAGCAAAGATGGTAGAAGAGATAGAATATTTTAGGTGAGAAAGGATTGTTGTTGTTAGGTGCAGTCAAGTAGAGCTTGATCCACAGCAACTCTGAACAGAACCCTGTCCTCCCCTGTCCCATCCTCAATGACCTCTGACAGCCCTGAGCCTACTGAACAGTCACTGTGTCAATCTACTTGGTCAAGGGTCTTTCTCTCTTTTGCTGCCCCCCCCACCTTCCCCAGAATGATGTCCCTCTCCAAGTGAGTAACTTCTCCTAACAACATGTCCAAAGTATGTAGGACAAAATTTTATCATGATTTCCTTCAAGGATCATTCTGGTTGCACCTTCTCCAAGACATATATGTTTGCTCTTTTGGCAGTCTGTGGGATATTCAGTACTCTTCTCCAACACAACACTTCAAAGGCATCAATTCTTCTTTTGTCATCTTTATTCACTGTCCAGGTCTCGATAGCGTAGCAAGTCACTGAATTCAGACCATAGCCTGAGAAAGAGTTTTTGTTGTTATGTGCCACTGTGTCACCTGAGACTCCATGTACAATAGCTCTGAGCCCTGGCCTATCCTAAGCCAATCTCACTAACTCCGACACATGTGCCTCTATTATCCCAGTTACGGTGTCAATCCATTTCTTCCACAGTCTTCCTCTCCTGCACTGTCCCTCCACCATTCCAAGCATGAAGTCCTTCTCCAAGGACTAGTCTCTCCTGGCCTCATGCCAGAGTATGTGAGATGGGGCCTCAAAATCCTTGCCTCCAAGGAGAAGCTTGGTTTTACTCTCTCCAGGACAGGCCTTTTTGTTCTCTTGGCAGATTATAGTATGTTTGATATTCTTCTCCAGTATTACTACTCGATAGCACTTAACAACAACAACAACAACAACAACAAGAGAGCTCTGTTTGCCTAGTGGATATGCTACCATGCCAAAGGTGGGTGATTTTAATCTGCAGCCCTCAGGCCTGGTTTTAATTCTTTTTGGTCAAACATTCTTCTTAGTGGTATAGCACTGGTCTGTCCGTTTGCTATGCAGAGGTAAATTGTGGTC
>NW_006399962.1:1644798-1665342 GCF_000299155.1 Elephantulus edwardii | reverse complement strand
TTTTTTTGTTTGTTTGTTTGTTTGGTTTCCTGACTGCTGGTGCCAAGAATGTTATTTGCAGAACCAAACAACTGAAACAGAACCAGCTTGATCTCTTCTCCATCTATCATGGTGCTGCTAATTGGCCCAGTGTTGAGAAGAGAAGGGGTTAGGTGACATCAAATCAACTGCAACTCATAGTGACCCTATAAACCACAGATCTGAACCTTGCCCTATTCCACACCAGCCTCATGGTCTCCATCCTGCTCAAGTCCAATGTGATAGTCACTGGGTCAATCCATTTGTTGAAGATCTTCTCTTTTGCTGACCTTCTAACTCTCTCAGAATGAAGTCTCTCTCCAGGGACTTGTCCTTCTTAACAACATACCCAAAGTAAATGATACAAAGTTTTACCATCCTAGCCTCTAAGGACCACTCTGGTTGTACTTTCTTCAAGATAGATTTTGTTTGTCCATTTAAAAGTCTGTGGCATATTCAGTACTCTTCTCCAGTATCACAATTCAAAGGCATTGATGGTCCTATCATTCTTATACATTATCTAACTTTCAGATGCATAGGAAGCAATTGAAAGTACCATGGCGTGGATCAGGTGCACACTAGTCTTTAAACTAACACCCTTGCTCTCCAGAATTTTGAGAGGTCCTTGACAGCAAATTTCTCTAATGTAACATGTCTTTTGATTCTTAATTGCTATTACCATGCATGATAATTGTGGATCCAAGCGAAGTAATTTTTTTTAAAATAAAGTTTTACTTTATACTGGTTTCTTACAAAGTTGCTCTTCGGTACTCTAGATTGCCCCTGACAGCAGATTTTTCCAAAGCAATTCGTCTTTTAATTTCCTGACTGCTGGTGCCAAGAGTGTTAAATTGTGGAATCAAGCAAGCTGAAGTTATCAACAATCTCAATCTCTTCTCAGTCCATCATGAAGCTGATAATTGGCCCACTGGTGAGAATCTTTTTTTCCTTAATTATGAGCTTCAATTGATATTTTTTTAAGTTTGATTTTTAAAAAATTATTATTCATTTTAATGAAAATTTAGAGACATTGGATTTCCATTCATTCATTGTTGCACTTTTCTCCCTGCTCCCCCAATCTCCAATTCATTCTTCTCTTTGAAAAGTAAGAGGAAAAATTCTTTCATTGTTATACAATCCCTCCCCCCAGGTCCACTCCACTTTGCAGTCTTGTTCTGGACTCCTGTCATGACAGTAACACTTAATCAAATATCCCTTTTAAAACAGTTTTCTCCCTCATCTGTTTCAATGCAGTATATATTATTTATCCCATCTTTCTCAGTCTTCCCCCAACCCCGAGGTCAGTCCCGTTTCACAACAGTGGCATTATGCAGTATTTGTCTTTTTGTGACTGAGATATTTCACTCAGCATGATGTCCTCCAGGATCACCTATTTTGTATAATATTTCATGAATTCCTTGTTTCTCAATGCACTGTAGTATTCCATTGTGTGAATATACCACAGTTTCTCTATCTATTAATTTGTTGATGGGCACTTGGGTTGTTTCCAACTCTTTGCTATTGTGAACAAAGCTGCAATAATATAGGTGTGCATTTATCTGCTTGGGTGGCAGTTATGGTTTCTTTGGGGTATATTCCCAGTAGTGGAATTGCTGGGTCAAATGGTATTTCTATTTACAACTTTTTGAGAAAGCGCCATACTGCCTTCCATAGTGGTTGCACCATTTTACACTTCCACCAACAGTGAATACGGGTTCCAGTTTCTTCACAACCTCGTAAGCATTTGTTGCTTGCTGTTCTGTTAAATTTTGCTATTCTTAACTGGTATGAGATGATATCTCATAGTTGTTTTGATTCGCATCTCTCTTAGACCTAGGGATTTTGAACATTTCTTCATGTGTTTGTTGGTCATGAGCTTCAATCGATATTAACAACTACAGTCTTTGACTTTCTGCAGCAAACTCCTCATATCCTCTTCAGTTTCAGCAAGCAAGGTTTTGTCATTTGAGTAATGCAAGTTGATGATGAATCTTCCTCCAATCCTGATGCCACATTTCTCATAAAGTCCAGCCTCCTGAATGATCTGTTCTGCATATAGATTGAAAAGTTATGGAGATAGGATGTATCCCTGATACACACCTTTTCTGATGCTGAACCATGCAGTGTTTTCCTGCTTGTTCGGAACTACTGCCTCCTAGTTCAAGTTTAGGCTTCATATGAGCACAATTAAGTGTTCTGGGATCCCCATTCTTCTCAAGATTAGCCTCAATTTGTTGTGATTCACACAGTCAAATGCCTTTGTATAGTCAATAAAACACCGATAGACATTCTTCTGGTACTCTCTGCTTTCTGCCAAGCTCCATCTAACATTGGCTATGTAGTCCCTCGTGCCATGGCCTCTTTCTAAACCCAGCCTGCACATTTAGCATGGATAATCTTCAGCAGGATATTGCTTGTGTGTAGTATTAGTAATATCATTTGATAATTTCCACACTCTGTTGGATAATCTTTTTTTTTTTAATGGGAATAAATACAGATCTCTTCCAGTCAGGTGGCCAGGCAGTTGTCCTCCAGATTTCTTGGCACAACCTGGTTAGTGTGTCCAGGGCAGCATCTATTTGCTGTTTCCTAGGGTCTAGTTTTTTGCCAATTCCTTCAAAGCAGCTTGAATTTCCTCCTTCATTGCCATAGGCTCTTGATCATATGTTGTTTCATGAACTTCTTCTGTATCAGCCAATTCTTTTTGTTACAGCACCTCTGTGTACTTTTCCCATTTTCTTTTGCAGCTTCTTGGGTCATTCAACATTCTGCCTTCATCATCCTTAGTATTCCGACTTGAGGCTTGAATTTGTTCTTCAGTTCCTTCAGTTTAAGAAATGACAAGCAAGTTCATCCCTTTTGATATTCTGACTCTAGCTCCTTGCACATTTCATTATAATACTTTGTCTTCACATGCTGCCCTTTGAAACCTTCTGTTCAGCTTCTGAACGCCTTGATTTCTTTCCTGTGCTTTTGCTTCTTAACATTGTAGTGCAATATTTAGTCTCTTCTGACATCCATCTTGGTCTTTTCTTTCTCCTCTGTCTTTGCAGTGACTTTTGTTAAGTTCTCTTTTTAAAAAAATTTTTTTTATTTTTGTGTGAGTGTACCGTCAAATCAGATCTGACTGGTACAGGAGGAGATTGTCCCTCCTTTTTCCGGCAGAGCATCTGGTGGATTCGAACCGTGTGCCTCTGGGATTGTAGTTGCAGCTCCTTGCCACTAGGCCACCAGAGCTCCCCTAAGTTCTCTTTTTAAAAAATTAATTTTAATGAAAGTTTACATTACTGAGACTTAGGGTTTCCATTCATTCGTTGTTGCACTTGCAGTGACTTTTTGCATTCTTCATGAGTGATATTCTTTAGTTTTGTTTTTTCCCCATGAATGATATTCTTGATATCCTCCCACAGCTCAGCTGATCTTTACTCATTAGAGCGTAAAGCTTCAAACCTTTTCCGGAGATGGTCTTTAAATTCTGCTGGGATAGAGTCGAGGTCAAACTTTGGTTCTTGTGGATTTGATTTTCTTTAGCTTAAGATTGAACTTAATTATGAGTAGTTGATGGTCTATTTTACAATCAGCACCTGGCCTACTTTTCACAGCTGAAATTTAGCTTCTCCAGTGATTTTCCCCCACAGATGTAGTCAATCTGATTCCTATGTAGACCATCAGGTAAAGTCCATGTGTATAATTGTCGCTTATGTTTCTTATAAAAGTGCAATGAATAGGTCATTGATTATATAGATTCTATCATTCTGTCTCCAGCCTCATTTCTGTCAGAATTTTTATTTTCTTGATATAACCCATGTTGAAGGATGTACTCTGATCTTCTGCAGAAAGTGCTTCAAGTCCTTTTTGCTTTCTGCAAATAGAAATGTTAATGTATTTACTTAATGCAGGTTGTTGATGAATGTTCCTCCAATCCTGATGCCATATTCCTCTTCATATATAGTACAACTTTTCAGATGATTTGCTCAGAATGCAGATTGAATAGATATGTAGAAAGGATACCTTACCAAAGCACACCTTTCCTGATTTTAAATCATGTTGTATTCCTTGTTCTGTCTCGGTCTACGGGTTTTGTATGAACACAATTAAGTGTTCTGAGATTCACATTCTTCTCAATGGTAGCTATAATTTGTTATGATCCACACAGTCAAATGTATTTGCATAATCAATAAAACACAAATAAACATCTTTCTTGTATCCTCAGCTTTCAGCCAAGATCCACCTGACATCAGCAATCTTATCTGGTTGTTGATGGATGTACTTTTTTCCATTTTTGAAAAATCTTCAGCAAGAGTTTACTTGCATGTGATATTAATGATACTAGGTGATAATTTTCACATTCTGTTGAATCACCTTTTTTGGCAATGAGAATAAGAATCTCTTCCAGTTAGTTGGCCAGGTGTCTGTCTTCCGTATTTATTGGCAGAGACTGGTGAGCATGTCCAGAGTTGCATCTGTTTCCTGAAAACACTTCAATTAGTATTCCATCATTTCCTAGGGCCTTATTTTTTTGCCAATACTTCAGCTCTGTTTGGACTTCTTCCTTCTGTACTATTAATTCTGGATCATATGCTACTTCCTGAAATAGTTCAATGTTGATAATTTTTTTTTGTACAGTGACTCCATGTATTCCTTCATTCTTCTTTTGCTGCTTCTTATATCATTTAAGATATTGCCTATAGAATCTTTCAGTATTGCAACTTGAGGCTTGAATTTATTCTTCAGTTCTTTCAATCTGAGAAATACCAAGTGTGTAGGGCTATGGTGGATAAGAAAGGACTCCTGTTGTCGGGAAAGGTGCAGTCTAATGGGAAAGCCCAATGTGTGAGGAGCAATAACAACATATTCTGTTAAAGTCGACCCATTGAGGGGAAGCAGAGCTCTGTGGAAGTCTGAAGGACGGGCATTTAACTCAGATTAGGTTGAGAGGGAGACGTACAGAGGAAATATTATCTAAGTTGAGGCTCAAGTACAAACATAAATTAATAGGATTGATGTGAAAGTGGTGTAGGGAAAATAGCCTTCTGAATAGAGAGTATGTATATATGGTACATGCAAGAGCCCAGAGACACCTTCTGGAAACTGACAGTTCCATAGAGCTGGCATACAATTCCCAGGCTTAAGCAGGATCCAGAAGGAACAAAGATAATGAACTTGGGACAGGAAGAGGAGTCAAATTAGGGGTGATGCTCACCAGGAGTGGGTGAAGGAATGGAAACCCCTGCACTTTGAGTCCACTATGGTCCTGCAGCCGTACTATAATGGTGGTTGTGGTACCAGAGATAGTGTTTCAGAAAAAAAAGAACATTTATTTTTATCTTGGTAATAAATGCACATAGTTTAAAATAAAGCAGTGCCAATAGGCATCTAACAAAAATAAAAGTCCTCTTGGCCTTATACTCCCCAGGGTCAACAACTTCCAACTCTTGTAGCTGATTCTTTTGGCATTTCCTTCCTTATTTCTAAATAATGCATACAGTGTACTAATATTTTGGATTCATCTAATTTAAACATAGTTTTTTGGCTTCTTTTTTTGTTAGACAAAGATTCTTGTTCTTTTACTCAACTCTTTCCTTCCCCCTTCTACTTTATGGTTAAATCCATGTTCAGGGATTTTATTATTGGTTGTAAATATTTTTTACTCTTGAGGCAAGTTTTCTATTTATATTTTCTTTCTAATTATTATTATTTTTGTGTGAGTGTACTGTCAAATCAGATCTGACTGGTACAGGAGGAGATTGCCCCTCCTTACCCGGCAGAGCATCTGGTGGATTCGAACCGTGCACCTCTGGGATTGTAGTTGCAGCTCCTTGCCACTAGGCCACCAGAGCTCCCCTATATTTTCTTTCTAATACACATTTTTTTGTTGTTGTATACTTTGTTTGTTTCCTTTTTGTGTAACTCTTGTTTTTCCTGGAGTTAATTGCCTCATTTTTTATTTGCTTGGTTTTCTTCTAATCTCTGCCTCCTTCTTCCCACACCCTTCAACAGTTCTGTAAAACGCCCTCTCAGTACAATTTTGCATATGGCCAAGCCTGTCATATAATATTATCGGTTCTATTTTTTTACCCCTTGGAGACATCCGCCCTGGTGCGCTCCATTCTTCTGTTTTTCTCTGGATGGATTGCTTGTGGTACACCTGTCATCCTTGGACTTTCCAGCACCAGTAGCCAACAATTCCCTCTGCCGTGTTTTCCTTCCTGGACTCAGTGTCTTTCTTAGTTCTTCAGGAGCTTTTGGAGAAAGTATCTGGGAAGTAACATTTCAGAGACTTTTGCATGGCTGTTGTCTTCAGCTGCTGTTGAGTTGGCACCTATTCATGACCCTATGTACACTTGCAATGGGAAAGTCTGCTGTTAGGGACCTCTCCAAAGTACTGAAGAGCAACGGTTTCTCTCTGGAGACTAAGGTGCGTCTGATACAGGCCATGGTCTTTGCTATCACTTGTTATGCATCAGAGAGTTGGACAGTGACTAAGGAGGATAGAGGGAGAATTGATGCCTTTGAGCTGTGATGCTGGAGAAGAGTATTGAGGGTACCATGGACTGCTAGGAAAACAAACAGATTTGTCCTGGAGAGGGTTAAACCGGGCGGCTCCCTGGAGGCAAGGATTCTGAGGCTCTTTCTAACAAACTTTGGACATGTTGTAAGGAGGGACCGGTCCTTGGATAGGGACATCATGCTTGGGAGGGTGGAGGGACAGTGCAGGAGGGAAGGCCCTCTATGAGGTGGATTGATTCAGTGACTGGGGTAATCGGGATGGGTGTATCAGAGACTGCGCAATTGGCACAGGACAGAGCAGAGTTTAGGGCTGTTGCACATAGGGTTGCTATGAGTCGCAAGCGACCCGACGGCACATAACAACAACAACAACAACAACAACAACAACAACATGTACACTTGAGTCCATTGTTGTGTTTAAGTGCATTCTGACTACAGAGTACCTTTTACAACTTTATTGGATAATACTCTGTTGTGATCCACTGAGGTTTCATTGGCGAATTTTCAGTGGTAAACCATCAGGATTTTCTTCCTGTTTTAATCTAGAGCTCTGCTGAAGCCTGTCTACTGTGGGTGGGTGGTAAATGACCTGGTCTGAGGTTGTTGTTAGATGCCATCAAGTCCACAACTCACAGTGACTCTAAGAACAACAGATCTGAATCTTCCCCTGCCCTGCACATCCTCACTATCCCTGTCATACTAAAGCGTGTAGTGGTGGCCACTGTGTCTGTCAATGCATGTGGTTGAGGGTCTTCCTCTCTTTTGTTGACTCCCCACCCTTCCCAGCATGTTGTCTCTCTCCAAGGACTGCTTCCTCCTGAGAACTCAGCTCAGCCGAAGTAAAAGTGAGATAACATCTCCCCATCCTTGCCCCAGAGCACTCTGATTGCACTTCCTTCAAGACAGATTTGTTTGTTCTCTTGGCAGTCTATGGGATATTCAGTACCCTTCTCCAGTACCACAATTCAAAATGTGATGAAGAAGAATTGATGTCTGATAGTATTTGACATAGCTTCCAACATCATAACCACGTAGAAGTCACTGTAGTGTGCTGATACATGGATGGTGACTTACATACCGAAATGGCTTTATTCCACCCTCTCACTTCAGTGATAGCTTTGGCTAGGTATAGACTTCGAGGTTGAAAATACTCTTTCGGGGGAGGGGTGGGCAGGGAGAAAAGTGCAACAATGAATGAATGGAAATAAAAAATCTCTGTAAATGTTCATTAAAATTAATAAAATAAAATTAAAAAAAGTTTTCTAAATAATAAAAAATATGGGAACAAATAGAGATCTTCTAGTCAGTTGGCCAAGTGGTTGTTCTCCAGATTTCTTGGCACAACTTGGTGAGCACATCCAGGGCAGCATCTGTTAGTGGAAACATATAAATTGGTATACCATCTATTCCTGGGGCCTTATTTTTTGCTATTCAAAGCAGCTTGAACTTCTTCCTTCATCACCATTGGCTCTTGCTCATATGTTGTTTCATTAAATTCTTCTGTATCTGCCAATTCCTTTCGATACAATGACTCAGTATATTCTTTTCATCTTCTTTTGATACCTCCTGGACCGTTTAATACTCTCCCTAAAGCATCCTTGATTATAGCAACTCAAGGTTTGAATTTGTTCTTCAGTTCCTTGAGCTTAAGAAATGCTGAACGAGTTCGACCCTTTTGGTTTTCTGACTCCAGCTCCTTGCACACTTCATTGTAATATTTTACTTTGTCATCCTGCACTGCCTTTTGAAATCTTCTGTCAGCTCTTTAGTATCTTGAATTCTTCCTTGTGCTTTGGCTTCTCTGTGCTCCAGTGCAATATTCAGAGTTTCTTCTGACATCCATTTTGGTCTTTTCTTCTGTCTTTGTAATGAACGTTTGTACTCTTCTTGGATGATACCCTTGATATCCTCCCACAACTCATCTGGTCTTTGCTCATTCGTGTTCAAGCCCTCAAACCTGTTCTTGAGATGGTTCTGAAATTCAGGTGGGATAGACTCAAAGTTATATTTTGGTTCCCATGGATTTGGTTTAGTTTTCCTCAGCTTCAGCATGAAACATCAGCAGAGAACTTCCAGAAGTCCAGGCTGTGTTTAGAAGGGGTCGTGGTACTAGGGATATTGTTGCTACTGTTAGATGGATCTTGGCTCAAAGCAGGGAGTACCAGAGGAATTTCTATCTGTGCTTCATTGATTATGCAAAGGCATTTGACTGTGTGGACCGTAACAAACTGTGGCTGACTCTGAGAAGAATGGGAATCCGAGAACACTTGATCGTGCTAATGTGAAACCTATACTTGAATCAAGAGGCACTCGTCAGAACAGAGCAAGGAAACACTGCATGATTCAAAATTGGGAAGGGCTTACGCCAGGGATGTGTCCTGTTTCCATACCTTTTCAACCTGTATGCAGAACAGATCATCCGGGAGGCTGGGCTTTATGAGGAGAAATGCGGCATCAGGCTTGGTGGAAGATCTATCAACAATCTGTGTTATGCAGATGACACAACCCGGCTTGCTGAAACTGAGGAGGACCTGAAGTGCTTGCTGCTGAGGGTCAGGGACTGCAGCCTTCAATATGGACTGAGGCTCAGCATAAAGAAAACAAAGATTCTCACCACTGGACCAATTGGCAACATCAAGATGGATGGTGAAGAGATTGAGATTGTTCATAGCTTTAGTCTGCTTGGCTCCACAATCAACACTCTTGGCACCAGCAGCTAGGAAATGAAAAGATGTATTGCAATGGGAAAGTCTGCTGTTATGGACCTCTCGAAAGTACTGAAAAGCAATGGTGTGTCTCTGGAGACTAAGGTACGTCTGGTACAGGCCATGGTCTTTGCAATCACTTGTTATGCGTCAGAGAGCTGGACAATGACCAGGGTGGATAGAAGGAGAATTGATGCTTTTGAGCTTTGGTGTTGGAGAAGAGTGCTGAGGGTACGATGGACTGCTAAGAAAAGAAACAGATTCATCTTGGAGAGGGTTAAACCAGGCTGCACCTTGGAGGCAAGGATTCTGAGACTTCGTCTGACATACTTTGGTCATGTTGTAAGGAGAGACCGGTCTTTGGAGAAGGACATCATGCTTGGGAGGGTGGAAGGCAGGCGCAGGAGGGGAAGGCCCTCTGGGAGGTGGATTGATTTGGTGACTGGGGCAAATGGGTTGAGTGTGTTGGAGACAATGAGACTGGCACAGGAAAGAGCAGAGTTTAGAGCAACTCAACGACACATAATAACAACAACAACAACTAATAATAATAATAATAAAAAAGAAAATAATCTTTCGTAGGTGTTTTGAAGATAATTGTTTCTCTGTCTTCCACTTTCTAAGTTTGCAGTTGAGGATCCATGCCATCTTGATTCTTGAGGCTTTGAATTCACCTTTCCCCCTGGCTTTCAGGATTTTCCTTATATTCTCTTTTTGTTATATATTACAGTAGATTGGTGTGGGCCATTTTTCTAGGCATTTTATAGGCCCTTTTATTCTACTAACATAGTGGTTCTCAAAGTGTTGTCCCTGAATTTGTGGCTCCATCACCACCTGTGGGAACACTTCAAAAAAACCCCACAAATTTTGGAGCCCCAATCCAGAGCTACTGAATCAGAAGCATAGTGATCACTCACTAACTCACTCATTCATTGCTGTCTAGTGGAACCGACTCATAACTGACCCTCCAGCTGGTTTTCAGAGATGGTAAATTGCATGGAAGGAGATGGCCCATCTTTCTAGGGCTCCTGCTATCTGCGATAGCCTTCAGATGATTCTGAAGCACACTGGAGTTTAAGAACCTCCACTCTAACAATTTCTCTCCTTCAGTTTAGGGAATTTCTTTTTTTGTTTTTTCTTTGAAATTTCTCCCTCTACCATTTTCTCTTCCCATTCTTTCTGCATCTCCTTTTAGGTGGATAATGGACTCCTTGAATTGATCCTCCCATTTTCTTCTATATTCTGGGAGATTTCATCTATGTTCTCTTCCACTCTATTTACAAAGAATTTCAGTACAGTTTGTTTCCCCCTCCTCCCTTTCAATTTTCAAAGGTGCATTTATGTTTCCTTGTATTGCTGTTTTGTTGTTTCTTTTTTAACAGTTTTGTGTTCTTGGTCTCTGCATGCGGTATCTGGGAATATGTATTTGACATTTTCTTACCTGGCTAGTGTCTGCTTCCTCTAATTTCATGTGTTTTGTTGTTTTGGTTTGTATTATGTTGGTTGGGAACTGCTCAGATGTCTGATAATTCCTGTCTAGCCATTCTTATCCCAGAGGGAGGCTCTAGAGAGCCAGATGGAGGATTTAACATGGGCTTTCACATTAAGGCAGTCTGGTGGCTGGCTAACTGTTGCTGGTGAATCCCAATAGCCATTATCAATAGATTTGTCCCTCAAATAGATTTGGCTTCATTTCTTCAGAAATGGCTCCTTTAGAAAATGTCTCCTGAGAAAGGGTTTATAAGCTCACCTGCCTAAAGTCCTGGAGCTGAATGTAGAATTGGAAGGTTGAGAGAAGTGAATGATGATAGAGGGGTTAAGTGACACAATTCATAATACTGATTTACCCTCAGTTTTAAATTCTACTTTTCTGTTATCATCCTCCTGCCCTCCAAAATCTTTTTTATTATCTCCAGAATCTATTGTCTTACTTGTATGTGTGGAGAAGGTGCAGTTACCTGATCACTCCCCTCTATGGCTGCTGGTTTTCCTGGGGGTTTAACTGCTCTTTAAACTGGTCTTTAGATAATGCCCTGTTTTTAGACCTTGCCTCCCCCTTGCTATTTGAGTTACTTGGCACTTCCAATTCCTGAACTTTCCTGGAGTTCTGAGGAAAGAATTAGCTTACCTTTTGTGGGTATAGTCCCTGGATGTTTTTTTGCTTCCTTCTCTTGGGTTCGTTGGGGACATCTGCCATTTCCAAATTGTTGTCTGTTATGATCCCTTACAGCTAGTTCTTAAAGGATCATAATGCTCAAAACAGACATTCTTACGTTAAGCTAACCTATTGTTTGGTGTGATGAAGACTTCAGAGGATATGTTTGGTTAAAGTTTATCTCAGGGCAGTAGCACAAGTTTTAGTAGCGTATTTGGAGGAAAAGTCCTTGGGTTGAAGGGAAGACACTTGTTGTTGTTATGTGCCGTAGTGTCACCTGCGACTCATAATGTACAACAGCCCTAAATCCTGCTCTATCCTGTGCCAGCATTATTGTCTCTGACACATCTACCCCCATTATACCAGTCACTGAATTGATCCATCTCATTGAGGGTCTGCCTCTCTTATGCTGTCCTTCTACCCTCCCAAGCATGATGTCCCTCTCCAAGGACTGGTCCCTCCTTGCAACATGTCCAAATTATGTTAGACGAAGGATCAGAACCCTTGCCTTCAAGGAGTAGCCTAAATATGGTTTGAAGCTCAACATCAAGGAAACGATTCTCACCATGGAGCTGATTGGTAACACCATGATGGATGGTGAAGAGATTGAGATTGTTAACAGCTTTAGTTTGCTTGGCTTCACAATCAACACTCTTAATACCAGCTTCCAGGAAATTAAAAGACAAATCGCATTGGGAAAGTCTGCTGTCAGAGACTTCTCCAAAGTACTGAAGAGCAAAGATGTCAGTCTGGAGACTAAGGTTCACCTGAGCCAGGCCATAGTCTTTGCAACTACTTTCTATGCATCAGAAAGCTGGACAATGACTAAGGATGATAGAAGGAGAATTGATGCCTTTGAGCTGTGGTGCTGGAGAAGAGTACTGAATATACCATGGACTGCTAGGAGAACAAACAGGTGTGTGCTAAAGAGGGTGAGACTAGGGAAGACACTTGAAGTCTGCAAATGACTCAACCCTCTGGTCCCTGAGTGCCCAGCTGTCTTCTGGTCTCTTCTTGCTACCTAGCCTGGAGTTCTAACCTGAGCACCTGTCTCAATAGTTCAATTAATCAGTAAGCATTTTGGAAACCTTGACTCTATGTGTAGCCTCTTTTGTTACTGTGAGGTGGATACCACAGCAGTAAGCCTTAGAAAGTCTCATGGCCAAGGATTCAAGACTACCACACTTAAAACTATTAAAAAACAGTTTATTATGATGCAACCACTATGGAAGGCAGTGTGGCGCTTTCTCAAAAAGTTTCAAATAGAAATACCATTTGACCTGGCAATTCCACTACTGGGAATATACACTAAAGAAACCATAATTGGCCACCCAAGCAGATAAATGCACACCTATGTTTATCGTAGCTTTGTTCACAATAGCAAAGAGTTGGAAACAATCTAAGGGCCCATCAACAAATGAATAGATAGAGAAGCTGTGGTATATTCACACAATGGAATACTAAGCTGCATTGAGAAACAAGGAACTCATGAAATATTATGCAAAATGGGTGACCCTGGAGGACATTATTTTGAGTGAAATACCTCAGTCACAAAAAGACAAATACTGCATAATGTCAATGTTATAAAAGAGGACTGACATTGGCGTTTAGGGGAGACTGAGAAAGAGGGGATAAAAAAATGTATACTGCATTCAAACAGGTGAGGGAGAGAACTGTTTAAAAGGGATATATGATTAGGTATTATTGTCATGACAGGAGTCCAGAATGAAGACAGCGTAGTGGAGTGGACTTGGGGGGAGGGATTGTATATCAATGAAAGAATTTTTCTTTTACTTTTCAAAGAGAACGAACTTGGGGGGAGGGGTGGGCAGAGAGAAAAGTGCAACAATGACTGGAAATCCAAAGTCTCTGTAAACTTTTATTAAAAGTAATTAAAAAAAAATAAACACAACAGAATAAAAAAAATTCAACTATGAAAAAAAACACCAACAAACCCCCCCAATTTATTGACATTTCTATGCCATAGAAACGATTTTGTGTGTCTACTGCATTTGTGGAAACCTCAGAACCAAACCACCACCTCTCCTTATCCCCTGCTCCCCTTTCCCCTGTGGTTATGTTGGCCAATCTCTTTCTGAACCCACCAGATCCCTCTGGGGCTGATTCACCAAGCTGGAGCCTTGTACACGGTTTCTGCCCATCCGGTGCTGCCTTCCTCCTGTCTCCTGGGACAGGAAGGAGGATGAGTGAGGGACCAGTCAATTAAGCTGACACTCTTTTTCCCAGAAGCCACAGCAGCAACCTTAAGGATCTGCCCCACACTAGGCCCTAGTTTTGGGGGTGCTTAGAGGCAAGAATGGTGAAACTCCTTCTCACGTACTTTAGGCATGCTGTTGGGAAGGGCTGGTCCTTGGAGAAGGACATCATGCTTGGAAAGGGACAGAGGGACACGGTAAGAGAGGAAGGCCCTCAACAAGATGAGTTGAAACACAGGACTGCAACAATCAACTAGAGTGTGTTGGAGATGGTGAGGCTGACGCAGGACAGGGCAGGATTCAGATCGGCTGTTCATAGAGTGGCCATGAGTTAGTTACAGTCGACTCAATGGCACACAACAACATGGCCGAATAAATAAGAAAAGATTGGCTCATAACAATAAGAACTATTTCAATTTTTTTTAAATGTTGAGTCAAAACATAAATGAAAATTTGTTGGGATAAACAAAATATTGAGTACTTACCCTATAATAGGGTCTGTTGAAGAGGCCAGTCAGCACGTTTCTTGTATTATGTCATGAAATCCATGTAACAGTCCTAGAGGGTGGGAACTTTTATTCCACTTTACAATGGAGGAAATGAAGGCGCAGAGAGGTTCAGTAACTTTTCCTTGTCAAACAGCTAGTAAGTAGTAGAGGCAGCATTTGAGCTCAGGCAGTCTGACTGCAACATCCCTGGTTGAAACCACTGTGCACACTGCCAAATTGGCATGGGCAGCCATCCCAAAGTTCTAGGAATTTCTCTGTTCTGTGCCACAATGTACTAAGAACTGAGCTAGAGGCCATTTTGAGCAAGGACCAGTGTGAGGAGAGATCCGAGAGATGAGGAATTCCAGAAGACACACTGTCACTTGGGCTATTTTCCTTAATATTCCCCAGGCAGGGAGTTCTAGCTTTTAATTTGCCAGGTGTCTCTCTGTTCTTCTAATTAACACCAAGAGTCAGTCGTTAGGCAGAGCCCTGCCTATAGCTGGAATCTATAACCCCGTGGCTCAGGGTTCTTTGTGAGAGCCAGAGAGGACAGAGCCCGTATAAACTCAGGGTGGAGTTTCCTGTGATGATGCTCCATTTGCCTCATCTATAAAAAGCTCCAATATGATCTAATCCATTTATGGTGGAGGCCAGGGTGGCAGAGTGTGCAGGAGAATGAAGAATCAGGCTGAAACAGCTCTTTGCCTCTCTGGATTCTCTTCCAAAATGCTGTCAGCACTGACAGTTGGAAAATATTTTTCTCCCTCCCTTTGTCTTTTTTCTTATTTAAGGAAAAAAAAAAGCCATCTGGTGTCAAATTCACTCCTGGCACATCATAAAGGGTAGCACTAAAAATGTCCCTGAAAACTAAAAGCAAAACCACAGCAGTACACATGGGATTTAATCTCAGAATCCTGGAATTGCCAAGTTGAAAGAGGCCGCAGAGATCAAACACTTCATGCGACATAGGAGGAAACTGAGGTTGAAGGTGTCAGGTCATTCTTTAAAAAAATACATTTGATATAAAACCTGGTAGTCTGCACCCATTAAGATTACAATGTAGCCTCCTTAGAAAGCTGGGAATAGAAATATCATTTGATCCAGCAATCCCACTACTAGGTATATATATTCCCAAGAAACAAGAGCTGTGACACAATCTGGCTTATACACACATACACACCGGTTTACTGCAGCTCTATTGACAAGAGCAAAAAGTTGGAAACAAGTATCCATCAATGATGAATGTCTAAAGAAACCATGGTACAATCACACAATAGAGTATTATAAATCACTTTAAAAAGGATCAAGAATTCACGAAATATAGCACAACATGGATCAATCTATAACAAATTATGCTGAGTGACATAAGTCAGTCACAAAAAGACAATTATGCTAGAAGACAACGAATATAAAAAGCTAAGGAAAGATTTACATACAGAATTAATCTTGGAGGGTTAACAGGGATGGAAAGGGAGGGAGAGCGGTAAACATTAAAAAAAATTATGTATGTGTAGAAAAATTTTGGAATGAAATTCACTACAATGTTAAAAATTAAAACATTTCTTCATTTAAAAAAAGAATGTAAAAAAAATAGCTTAAGAAAAATCCTATGGGGGAGGGAGAGGCGGGTCTACTGTGTCACGTGGGACTCCTATGAGTCAAAAATCAATCGTACAGACACATAACAACTATATTAGAAGTCTCTGCTACAAACTATTAATTAACTCAACCAGGTGTGGTGGCCTAGCGAGTAAGAAGTTGTGCTTCCAATGCAAGGTTTAGTAGTTAGAATCTACCGATCCCCCAATGGAAGAATGAGATTTACAGCCTCTGAAAGCCTGCTGAGGGATCAGTCGTTGATTGTTGATTCCACACCACTTAATCACAACAGTAACCCAAAGCGGGGGTGGGGAAGGCCCAGTGGTTTACTTAAGAAAAGCTACAATTAGAAAACTCCACAGCGTGCACTCGGCCTCTGACACGCATGGGGTCGCCATGGGGCGGAATAAAGTCCACTGACAACTCTTTTTTCCTTTTGGTCTAAACGTCACTCCTAGGCCCTGCAAGTAGGAGTCTGCTTCCACTGCGAGTTTTTTGTTTCTGGTTTTCACTATGTTCGAGACACGGTTCTAATGCCAGAGTATTAATCATGAACAAAACAAACAAAAACCTCTTGCCCTCTTGGCGTTTTCAGTGGGAGGTTCGTGTCCCATACTGGCCTTGGCAGGCGGGAAGCCACGCATGGCGAGGCGGTCCCCACGTTGCACCGTGTCCCTCCGGCTGGGCCGGGTCTGGGGCCTCCGGGGGTCCCGCGAGCCCCGCCCGGAGTCGCTGTTTACATTAGGGTGAGGTCTGCAGCGCCCAGCCCAGCCCGATCCCGCCCAGCCGCTGCAATCTCCCGCCGCTTCCTCCCGCCGCCGCACCGGCTCCGCATTCCTCAGGGTTGAGCAACAACTTTCCCTCTGAAGGCGGCTGGGCTGCGGCCAGGGGAGGCTGCTTGTACTGGGGCCCGGGGTGGGGAGTGGAGAGGGGCGCGGCCCGGGGTTGCCGGCCTCGGGCCCCGCGGAGGGTGTGGCCTGGTTTCCAGTGCCCCTCGCGGCACCCAGGCCCAGGCAGGGTTCAGGGCAGAACGCAGCTGCCCGCGCCTTCCCGGGAGTGGAGGCTTCGACCCAGAGCGGGTACACGGCTGCCGCGCAACCGCGTAAATGCAGAGTGGGGGTGTGTGTGTGTCTGATCCCGCCCTGATCACCAACTGGTCCAGGTCAACTGCCCAGCTCCGGCTGAGCTTGTGGTGTTTGCTTCGATTTATTTTTTTTATTTTAAACCTTAATCCCAGGGAGTCTTTGACAAGGAAACAGGAAGGTTTTAATAATTCTAGAAAAAGTGCCTAACGAAGTTGGTGTTCTGAATCTGTTTACAGCAATCTTATATTAATATGAACGAGCACTTTTATCCACAGACACTCTCATTGCCTAGTGCATCTCTCTGGGGGAAAGATGATTTCTTAATACTCTGCTCATGTTGTTGTTGTTGTTGTTATGTGCCATCGAGTCGCTTGCGACTCATAGCGACCCTATGTACAAGAGCCCTAAATGCCGCTCTATCCTGTGCCAACCTCGCCATCTCAAACACACTCATTCCCACCACCCCAATCACAGAATCGATCCATCTCATCGAGGGTCTTCCTCTCCTGCTCTGTCCCTCCACTCTCCCAAACATGATGTCCCTCTCCAAGGACCAGTCCCTTCTTGCAACATGCCCGAAGTATGTGAGACGAAGCTTCAGAATCCTTGACTCCAAGGAGCACTCCCCTTCACCCTCTCATTTTACAGACAGAAAATCCAGGCTTTGAAGAGTTCCTGGCTAGTCAGAAACCAGCATGGAATTTGTTCAACCCAGGCACACAGCAGCCACTTCAGCCTCTCCACTCCTCTGACAAGTGAATCTCTTTCTTGACTTTGATGTGAAGAAAACAGAGACTAGTCCCACTTTTCAGTTCTGGTAGCTATGCACTGGAGTTTGTAGGGTGGGATGGTGTCTTAGTTGCCTAGTGCTGTTAACAGAAATACCAAAAGTAGATGACCTTAACGGATTTATCCTCTCACAGTTTAGGAAACATCTTGCTATTGTCTTTTTATGAAGTTGAGTCAGATCCAACTCATAGCTGACGTTCCAACTTATTTTCAGAAGCAGCTAATCACACTAGAGGAGACTGTTCATTTCCCCCCTGTGGAGCAGCTGATGGATTCGAACTGTGTTTCTTTGGCCTGGCAGTCCATCTCGTTACCACTTAGCCACTAGAGCTCCCTTTAGGAAACTTGTTAGATGCCATCGAGTTGTTTGCGACTCTTAGTGACCCTACGTACAATAGCGACCCCATGTACAACAGCCCTAAACCCTGCTTTATCCTGTGCCAACCTTATCATCTCTGACACACCTACCCTCATTACCCCAGTCACTGAATCAATCCATCTCATCAAGCATTTTCCTCTCTTGCGCTGTCCCTCCACCCTTCAAACATGATGACCCCTCTCCAAGGACTGATCCCTCCTTGCAAGTATGTCACACAAAGCTTCAGAATTCTTGCCTTTAGGAACCTAGAAGTCTGAATTCAGAGCAGCAGTGTTTAGAAGAAGACTTTCTCTGACTGCTCTAAGGGGAAAAAGGTGATTGTCTCCTCAGCTTTTGCACCCTGGTTCCTTGGAGCTCTCCTTGTTTTTATCTAACCCCATCTCTACTTTCCTAACTTGCTTGCTTCAGTTCCTTTAGATCTCAAAAGAAATTGATTGAAAACACATCCTGCACTAATCAAGTTTCATGAACTTAACAAAGACAATCCATTTCCAAATGGGATTGTAACCACAAACATACAGGTGATTTACAAGACATTTTTTTGAGACCCAATCCAGTTCTTAATAAGCAGGGCAAGATATCACACTAAAGTCTAAATTGGATGTCCTCAAGTGATTTCAGCTTATAGCAACCCCTGTGCGTACCAGAGGAGAACTGTACTCACAGACTTTCAATGGGTGGATTTTTGGAAGCAGATTCTCAAGCTTTCTGAGGCACCTTTGGATAAATAGAACTTTTTGGGTTTTTGGTTATTAACACCTTAATTGTTTGCAGCACTCAGAGATTCCGGACTAAAGTCTATTGGTAATTCATGACAGCTTCATGATAGCACAATGAATCACATGGCTTTTTCTAGTCATAATCTTGTTATGCTCACCACAGAGCTGGATTATTATTATTAGGTGCCATTGAGTCAAGTACGACTCATAGAGACCCTATAAGCAACAGACGTGAAACCTGCCCTATCCTGTGCCATCCTCATGATCTCTGACCCACTTGAACCCATTGCTGCAGCCACGGTGTAAATCTTTTCTCCATCTATCATGATGTTGCCTATTGGTCCAGTGCTGAAAATTTTCATTTTCTTGATGTTGAGATGCAATCCATATTGAAGGTGTAGATCTTGATTTTTTGGGGCAAGTGCTTCAAGTCCTCCTCACTTTTGGCAAGCAAGTTTGTGTCATCTGCATAATGCATATTGTTGATGAGTTTTCTTCTGATCCTGTTACCACATTCTTCTCATAGTTTAACTTCTTTTTAAAATTGTGTGTGTGTGTGTGTGTGTGTGTGTGTGTGTGTGCCGACAAAACAGATCTGATTGGTACAGGAGGAGATTGCCCCTCCTTCTCCAGCAGAGCATCTGCTGGATTTAAACCCTGTATCTCTGGGATTGCAATGCAGCTTCTTGCCACCAGTCCACCAGACCTCTCTTGAGTTTACTTCCTGAATGATTTGCTCAGCATACAAATTGAGTAGATATTGAGAGAGGAAACAACTCTGATGCACACCTTTCCTGATTTCAAACCATGTGCTGGTTGGCCCCTTGTTCTGTTCAGACAACGTATAGATTTCACATGAGCAAAATAAAGTGTTCTGAGATACCCATTCTTTTCAATGTTAGCCATAATTTATTATGATCCTCGTGATCAAATGCCTTTGCATAGTAGAGTATAAACTGACTTTCTTCTGTTATTCTCTGCTCAAAGCCATGATCCATTTGACATCAGCAATGATATCCTTGGTGCCGTGAACTCTTTTAAAGCCAGCTTGAACTTCTGGCAGTTTCCTCTCAATGTAGTGTTCTAACCATTTTTTTATGGTCTTCAGCAATGTTTTGCTTGCATGTGATATTAATGATATTGTTCAATAATTTCCTCATTCTATTGGTCACCTTTTTTTGGAATGGGAACAAATACAGATCTCCTCCAGTCATTTGACCAGGTAGCTGTCTTCCAAATTTCTTGGCATAGACTGGTGATCATGTCCAGGGCTGCATCTGTTAGTTGAAACATGTCAATCCGTATTCCATAGATTTTGGTGGGGAGGGACTTATTTTTTTGTCAATGCCTTTAGTGCTGCTTGAACTTCATCACCACTGGTTATTTTTCAAATGGTACTTCCTGAAATATTTCAGTGTTGGCCAATTCGTTTTGGTGCAATGATTCTATGTATTTTCTCTAACTACTTTTAATGCTTCCTAGATCATTCAATATTTTAGACTATGCAAATATGAGATGCCGTGGCCCATCAAGGAGACTGGATATTGTTGTTGTTAGGTGCCATCGAGTGGTAGCCTGCAACTCATAGTGACCCTATGCACAATAGCTCTGAACCCAGTCTTTTTTTTTTCCATTATAATACTTTATTTTTTAAAAATTATCATTAAATTTTATTAGTTTTAATGAACATTTACAGAGATTTTGGGTTCTTATTCATTCATTGTTGCACTGTTTTCTCTACCCTCCTCCCCAGTTCATTATTCTTCCCCCCGCCCCCAAATATCTGTTTTAATTGTCCAATTGCTATAGTGCTTATCAAAGCCAGTTCTGATTAATCTCCTTTGTCAGTGTGTCCTTTGCCATTCCCTATCACTCCTT
>NW_006399962.1:1636974-1641044 GCF_000299155.1 Elephantulus edwardii | reverse complement strand
GTTGGATTCTATTTGCCAGTATTTTATTCAGGATTTTTGCATCAATGTTCATGAGAGATAATTGGCCTATATTTTTCTATTTTGGTGGTGTCTTTTCCTGGCTTTGGTATCAAAGATATGTTTGCTTCATAGAATGAATCTTGGAGGGTTTCATCTTCTTCTATTTTCTGAAATAATTTATGTAGAATTGTAACAGTTCTTCTCTGAATGTTTGATAAAATTCACTTGTAAAACCATCTGGTCCAGGGCTTTTCTTTGTAAACCCAGTCTTATCCTGAGCCTTTCTCACTGTTTCCAACACACCTAACCCAATTAGCCCAGTTACTGTGTCAATCCATGTCATCCAAGGTTTTCCTTTCTTGTACTATCCCTCCACTCTTCCAATCGTGATGTCCCTCTCCAATGTTGCTTTCTGGCAACCTGCCCAAAGTATATGAGACAGAGTTTAAAAATCCTGGTCTCTAAGGAGCAGCTCAAGGGAGTTCTGGTGGCCTACTGGCAAGAAGCCACTCTGCAATTGTGAAGGCTCACGGTTCAAGGTTACCAGCTGCTCCATGGGAGAAGGATGGGCAATTTCCGCCTATGCAAATAACTGCCTCTGAAAGCATGCTGGAGGGCCAGTTCTGACTCTACCATATATACAATAAGCACAAGGAGCAGCTTGGTTTCACTCTTTCCCAGACAAATCTGTTTGTTCTCTTGGCAGTCCATTGAATATTCAACACTCTTTTCCTGTACAACTCAAAGGCAACGATCTTTCTTTTGTCATCCTTAGTAGTTGTCTAGCATCTGTGATGTATAGCAATTGCAAAGACTATGGCCTAGATCAAGTACACTTTTGTCTCTAGACTGACATTGTTGCTCTTTAGCACTCTGGAAAGGTCCCTGATAGCAGATTTTCCTAATGCAATTCATCTTTTAATTTCTTGACTGCTGATGTCAAGAGTGTAGATTGTGGAAACAAGCAAGCTGAAATTGATTTCAATCTCCTTTCCGTCTATCATAGTGCTGCGAATTGACCCAGTGGTTAGAATCTTTGTTTTCTTGATGTTGAGCTTCAGTCCATATTGAAGACTGCAGTCCTTGACCTTCTGCAGCAAATGCATCAAGTCCGCCTCAGTTTCTGCTAGCAAGGTTGTGTCATCTTCATAGTACGATTGTGGTTTTATTCCCCACGTCTCTTTTCAGTTTATTGCATGAAAGTGTTACACTAGTCCAGTTAAAAGTGGACCCCAAATGGTTACATTATACAAGCTGTGAAGTTTTAAACTTGTGACAAGGGACAGAAGGGAAATTTTCTACTTATTGCAAGGAAATCCTCACTTAAGTTTCAGTGAGCCACAAGCACTTAAAACTCGTGAACCTTCAACTGGTCGTCCTTAGCCAGTCCAATCTCTACAAGGAACTGGCATATGTCCTTGCGCTGGTCACCCTGTAGCCGAATTACTTCTCCATATTCTGGATGCTCAATTACAGTACCATTGCAGGCAAACTTCTTGAACACCTTCACTAGTTTCTTTTTGTCATAATCATCAGCGATCCCTTGGACAGTTGTAAGGGTCTTCCTACCGTTTCTCTGTTGAATTCTTATATGGATATAATCCTCAGTCCCAGCAGGAAGCAGGTCATCACCCGTACTTGCATCAGCAAAGGAGTCAGGGGAGCCCGAGCTGGCAAGCAGTGCCCCTGATTGTTTTTTTTAAATTGTGATTTTAATGAAAGTTTACAGAAAAGTTGGATTTTCATTCATCCATTGTTGTACATTTTCCTCCCTACTCCTCCCCGTTCACTTAAAAAAAAATCATTCATTGTTGCATAATTTCCTTCTTCACCTCCCATCCCCCAGTCCACTTTGCTATGAACGTCTTATTTGAACTGTTGTCATACAAATTATGCCTAATCATATATTCCTTTTAAACAGTTCTTTCCTTTATCTGTTCCAATGCAGTGTTCGTTATTTATCCCCTCTTTTCTTAGTTTCCCTTCAACTCCCATGTCGGTCCTGTTTTATAACAGTGGTGTTATGCAGTATTTGTCCTTTTGTGACTGAGCTATTTAACTCAGCATTATGTCCTCATGGGTCATTATTAATGCAGATTGTTGATGAGTCTTTTTCTAATTCTGATGCCACATTCCTCGTCATAAAGTCCCTGCTCCTGAATGGTCTGTTCTGCATATAGATTGAAAAGGTATGGATACAAGATGCCTCCCTGATATACTCCTATCCTGATTTTGAACCATGCCATGTTTCCTTGCTCTGTTCTGATGACTGCTTCCTGATCCAGGTATAGGGTTTCACATGAGCACAATCAGGAGTTCTGGGCTTTCCATTCTTCTCAATTTAGCCACAATTTGTTGTGATCCACACAGTCAAATGCCTTTGCATAGTCAATGAAACACAGATAAACATTATTCTGATAGTCTCTGCTCTCAGCCAAGATCCATTTGACATTAGCTTTGATGTCCCTAGTGCCACGACTTCTTCTAAACCCAGCTTGTATTTCTGATAATTCCCTGTCGATGTACTGTTCTGGTTATTTTTGGATAATCTTCAGCAGGACTTTGTTTGCATGTGATCTTAGTGATGTTGTTCAATAATTTCCAATCTGTTGGATCATCTTTTTTTTGGAATGAGAATAAATATGGATCTCTTCCAGGATAGCTTACTAATAACATAAATAAGTTTTGTAGAATGCTGATATAAGAATCTCTCATTGTTCCCTCTTGTCATTCAACCATTCATTAACATTTTGTTTTATAACATTAATTATAACTGATCACAGAGGGGGGGAAAGTGGAGATCTCACTTTCAACAAGAGAGAAGAATTAGAGAGTGCAAAGAATCCTTTGGACCTGAGAACCAAATGTAAACCAGAAATGGAGAGCTATAATGCTGAAGAGATGCGGCAAGATCAAAAGATGATAAAGTGGTGTGAGGGGGATGCTGTGGTGGGAAACCAGAGGCTGATGTGAGACACAAATGTGGGTTCCTGGCTCATGTAGCAGGAAAGCTTTCAGACAGGAGGCTTGCTATCCCAGAGTGCATACCTTTGAGTTATTGTTTGCAGACCTGTGGAGCTATAGCTGACTACCTTTAGGTTTGGACTTGACTACAGAGTGGGAGTGCTCCTGGCACATGATTGGCTGAGCAAGGCAAAGGCCAAGGCTTCAAGGCTGAGGGCTAGACCTACCTGCTTTTGGATGTGGCTGCGAAGATGCCATTATCCTGACTGCATGACTCTATCCCAAATGTCCTTGAACAAGTTGATGCCTTTGAATAGGAGTGTTGGTGAGAGTATCACCCATTCTCTCAAACAAACCAAATGGATATGTCTTGGAGTAATTGCAACCAAGGTGCTTTTTAGAGGCAAGGATGGTTTCACTTATTTTGAACTTGCTGTCAAGGAGGTATAGATCCTTGGGGAAAAGATATGTTGGGAAAAGTACATCTTTTATGAAAGAGAAGAAGACCTTTAGTGAGATAGATTGACGCAGTCACTGGGGCAATGGGCTTGAGCATGGCATAAATTGTAAGAATAGTGCAAGATAAGGCAAGGTTTTACTCTACTGTTTATAGGCTCACTATAAGTCATAGTCCACTACTAGACATCTACCAATAACTTCCCTAATAAACCCCATAATTATGACTATTGCCTGTGAATTCTGTGTGGTTGTTAGGAAGAACTGTGGAACCCAGTAGAGAAGCAGTGAATACTATGGGAGAGGCGGTTAATGTCAGAATTGGCAGAGAAAGGTTAGAGTGGAGTGTGGAAGTATGTTTGACTCATGGGAATCAACATTGTGATATTGATATTGATGGGACTTCATCCTCCTTGTGAAGTCATGACAATTCAGCCTCCCCCTCCCCACTATCTTTACGCCCACATCAACAGGATTAGTGTGATCCACACCATCATAATGCAATGGTTGATTGCAGAAGTTGATCACCAAATCCTTCTTCCAAATCTGCTTTAATCTGGAAGCTCTGCTGAAACCTGGGCAACATAATAGCAAACTGAAATGTGAGCTCCATGAGAGCAGGGATTCAGGTCCCTTTTTTTTTTCTATAA
>NW_006399962.1:1634915-1636082 GCF_000299155.1 Elephantulus edwardii | reverse complement strand
CAATGAACATGGGTGTGCATATATCTGCTTGGATGTCAGCTATGGTCTCTTCAGGGTATATTCCCAGTAGTGGAATTGCTGGGTCAAGTTTGCTGCTGTATCCCTGGCACATAGTAGACCCTCAGTAACCATTTGTTGAGAGCACCTAAGGTCTTCAAATTTCTAACTCTAAAAATTAGACATGTGACGTCTTCTATTGTTCCTTTCCTTTATACTTAAATCAGGGCTTTGAACCAAATGGTATGAAAAATGGAAACTGAGAAAAAACGAATACTTTTGACCAAGTGAAACTGAAACACAAACTAAAAAAACAACCAAAAAAAAATTCTCTGAACTGGAATCAAGATTGAAAACCATTATTTTTCTGCTCTGCTGTTTTCTGTTGAAAAACAGTTTTTAGATTTGTAAGCCAGACCAACGGATCACTTATGTTTGATTTGTGTTCTGCACTCAAGCGTACTGAGTGCTGCTCTGGCTCATGGATGGTAAGGACACAGTTCATTGCTTTGTGGGCTATGTTGTGTAGCCACAGCTGTAGGTGATGACTGCTGGTACTCGAGATGATTCACAGGCCAGTGAAGAGCTTGCTCTCTCCGCTCCATGCACGACCTCTCTAACGGTAACACGAGCTGTGCCCGTGGTGATGAGAATACTGAAGTCAGAAATCTGAAAGAGCTGCTTCAATAGCATTGAGTTCTGAAAAGAGTTTCATGTGAATGGAAGTTTGTCAAGTGAGCTTAAACATTCTAAATGTACATTATTCACCTATTTTAATTGTGTTCTGTAAATAAATAATAGTGTATTATTTGTACTTAAATGTTTAAATAAAAATGCTACTAAACATCAGCAGCCGACAGGAATAAAATGAATGTTTCAATTACAATATAGTGTTACTTTACTGAAGAGGACTTGATGACATCGCTAGTGAGGGATTTTTCTTCCAAAGGTGCTGGGAAAATATACTTTTGTAAAGCAGGACTTCAAATGGAAGAAACTGGCAAACCTTGTTAATATAAAGTCAAAGTTATTCCAGTTTTTCCGATATACTATGTTATTATTACAACTGTTCCTCTTCCTTTGTATTTCCATACTTGAAAACTCAACCTCTTTTGCCATTTCTGTTATCTAAATGTGTTCTGTTGTACATAGGGTTTTCAGAGGCCTGCT
>NW_006399962.1:1630463-1633910 GCF_000299155.1 Elephantulus edwardii | reverse complement strand
AGACAGTGCGATTGGCACAGGACAGAGTGGAGTTTAGGGCTGTTGTACATAGGGTCGCTATGAGTCACAGGCGACTCGACAGCACATAACAACAACAATAACAATGTTATTGTTGTTAGGTACCTTCAAACTGGAACCCACTCATCGCTGGCCCTCCAGTGGGTTGTTAAGAGGCTTTAAATCACTTGGGAAGAGATCACCCATTTTATTTCCCCTTCAGAGCAGCTAATGGGTTTGAGCCATCTGTCTTTGCATTGGCAGTGCAACTCTTACCTCTTAGGTCATCAGAGCTCCTTTTACCACCCCAAGGATGTTGTTGTTTTTGTTCTGTGCCATCAAGTCTCCTGCGATTCATAGCAGCTCTGAAGGCTGCCCTGTCCTCAGCCATCTCGCTGACTCTGACACACCTACCCCCATTGTCCCAGTTATTGTGTCAATCCATCTTATCCAGGATCTTCCTCTCCTACACTGTTCCACCACTCTTCCGAGCATGATGTCCTTCTCCAGGCATTGGCCCCTCCTGGCCATCCAAAGTATGTGAGATGCAGCTTCAAAATCTTAGCCTCCAAGTGGAAACTTGGTTTTACCCTCTCCAAGACAGACTGATTTGTTTTCTTTGTAATCCATGGTATGTTCAAGCCTCTTCTCCAGCACCACAACTCAAAGGCATCAATTCTTTTGTCATCCTTAGTCATTGTCCAGCTCTCTGATGCATAGCAAGTAATTGTGAAGATCATGATCTGGATCAGGTGCAACTTAGTCTCCAGATTGACATCAGTGCTTCTCAGTACTCTGAAGAGGTTCCTGAGATTTTCCCCAGTGCAGTTTAGTCTTTTTACTTCCTGATCGCTGGTACCAAGAACGTTGCTTATGGAGCCAAACAAACTGTAATTGTTAACAACCTCAATCTCTTTTCCAGCTACCATGGTGCTACCAATTGGCCCAGTGGTGAGAATCTTTGTCTTCTTAATGTTGAGCTTCAATCCATATTGAAGACTACAGTCCTTGACCTTTGCAGAAAGTACTTTAGGTCCCAAGGATAGTGGCTATAAATATGATTGGATTTGCTTCAAAAAGATAGTGAAATCAAATAGCAGAGGACAATTTTGAAGACTTAATGCACCCTTACTTGTAGATATTAACCATCTTGGAGTGTACTGAAAAGTGACAAAGTTTAGAAGAAAAAAATTGATAGTTATTAAATGTATTGTGTAAACATTTCCATTAGTTGTTAAAATTGCAATAAAGTTTACTGGACTGGAATTTTTAGCAGAATATCTTGAACTTTTTTGAATACTTTGTATTCATTCCAACATTGTCTGCCAAATTTTAAGACAATATTCCAAGGAAACCTGTAGTGGATTCCCAGCAAGATGGAACAGGACATACACTGGATTAGAAACCTTTTTAGGATGTTTATGTGATGTGCTGGTTGATAGTAACTTGAAATATTACCTTTATAGTGACACCTGGGCATATATCAAATTACTTTGGAAACTTTAAAGCCTCTAAAGTAAATTACAATGAGGTTGCAAAGTGAGCAATTTACCATGAGTGGTGTTTTTTGTATGTGGGTGGAAATGAAGGCAAAATGAAGACTTCTTAATAATACAATTGAAAACATGTTGATTAAAAAATTTCATGTCAAGAGAAAGTTATTATTGAAAATGATAACATTTTAAAAGCAGTTTATCTAGATTTCCATTATAAAATTCTCATTAGTTCTGAACATAAGGTGAAGACCGTTTTGCATTGAAATAGCATTTGAAAAGTGATGGGAAATCGGAAAAGGAGCAACACTAAAAGTGTAACAAAGACAAGCAATTCAGGAAATACTGTCAGTTCAAAAGAGATGGACTGTTTCTTAAGTTGAAAGGGAAAAAAGTTAAATTGAGATGAGATGACTATACTGTTAATATTGACTCTGTATTAACAAGTTTTAATGGTAGGTGTTTGTTGTTATGTGCCGTCGAGTCGCCTGCGACTCATAGCGACCCTATGTACAGCAGCCCTAAACTTAGCTCTGTCCTGTGCCAATCGCACTGTCTCCAACACACCTACCCCTATTACTCCAGTCATTGAATCAATCCACCTCATAGAGGGTCTTCCCCTCCTGTGCTGTCCCTCTACCCTTCCAAGCATGACATCCTTCTCCAAAGACTGGTTCCTCCTTGCAATATGTCCAAAGTATGTCAGATGAAGCTTCAGAATCCTTGCCTCCAAGGAGCAGCCTGGTTTAACCCTCTCGAGAATGAACCTGTTCGTTTTCTTAGCAGTCCATGGTATATTCAATACTCTTCTCCAGCACCATAGTTCAAAGGCATCAATTCTTCTTCTATCATCCCTAGTTATTATCCAGCTCTCTGATGCATAGCAAGTGATTGCAAAGACCATGTCCTATATCAGGTGCACCTTAGTCTCCAGAGTGACACCATTGCTCTTCAGTACTCTGGAAAGGTCCCGAACAGCAGACTTTCCCATGGCAATACATCTTTTAATTTCCTGGCTCCTGGTGCCAAGAGTGTTGACTGTAGAGCCAAGAAAACGAAAGCTGTTAACTATCTCAATCTCAGAGAAAAAAAAATTCTTTAATTTTTTTGAAAAACCCATTTGCAATATCCCAGTTATGTGAGAGAGCTTTGGTAGTTTTGGGTGCTCCAGTTACGCAGGTCAGTGTTGAGAGAGCTTTTTCCAGTTTGAAATTAATCGTGCAAGATAACTGGGATTGCTGAAATGAAAACAACCCCAAATATATTGGAGCACATTCTTCTAATTAGGCATAACTATGATTGATTACAATGTTTTCTTAATGAACTATACCTATAATTGTTTCTGATTAAATGTCTATTTCTGATAAAATGTTTATCTTCTGTAATTTTTACAGCAATTTGCCAGCTTAGAACAGAGGTGAGTATTAAAGTGTTAAGTATTTTGTTGTGCTTTGCCTTTATGAATTGCTGTATATTTTGTATGACACGAATAAAGTCTTATCTGTTTAACATGTTAGTAGGAAGATGTCACCTATGTAAAGATTAAACTTACTTTCAGTGTGTTGGGCCGTATGAAATTGAGAATTTCCTACTAACAGTATTTTGAATCTTCAACTTAGGACATTTCTATAGCATGTTGGCCATGTTTTTGTCACAATGTTGTTTTGAATGTGACTCAGTGCTGCGTAGCATTCCCCCTTTTTCATTGCTGTGGAGTTACTTCCACCTCTGCTGACCCTCCATCAGGGTTCTTAGACTGTAAATCTCATGGGAGGAGATGGCCCAACTTTCTCCCAAGAGCGGCTGGTGGATTTGAAACCCCAGAGAAGTTCACTGTTTGCTTTAGCAGCACAACTCCCTATGACTATGTCCCCACAGCTCCCTGTGGTGAATTCTAGGATGTCTTTTAAAATAGAATGAAAAAGAATGTCTTTCTCATCATGCTTTATTTTGTATT
>NW_006399962.1:1621223-1630363 GCF_000299155.1 Elephantulus edwardii | reverse complement strand
CCCCCAGGTCCACTCCACTATGCAGCCTTCGTTCTGGACTCCTGTCATGACAATAATACCTAATCACATATCCCATTTAAACAGCTTTCTCCCTCATCTGTTTCAATGCAGTATACATTATTTATCCCATTTTTCTCAGTCTCACTCCAACCCTGATGTCAGTCCTGTTTTACAACAGTGACACTACGCAGTATTTGTCTTTTTGTGACAGAGATATTTCACTCAGCATAATGTCCTCCAGGGTCACACATTTTGAATAATATTTCCTGAGTTCCTTGTTTTTCAATGCAGTGTAGTATTCCATTGTGTGAATATACCACAGCTTCTCTATCCATTCGCTTGTTGATAGGCACTTAGGTTATTTCCAACTCCTTGCTATTGTGAACAAAGCCGTGATAAACATGGGTGTGCGTATATCTGCTTGGATGTCAGTTATGGTCTCTTTTGGGTATATTCCCAGTAGTGGAATTGCTGGTCAAATGCTATCTCTATTTGCAACTTTTTGAGAAAGTGCCACACTGCCTTCCACAGTGGTTGCACCATATATTGAAATTTTTGAGACAATGATTAGGATGGAATATTATTGTCACTTTAGATTTAAGTTTTAATGAATATTTGGGAAGAATTAATATTTCTACTTTCAAAACTATCCACAAATATCTTGGGATAAAAAAAATCTATGCAATATAAAAGTATATTATTTGCAATGTAGGTTGAGTTTGGTAGCCATATTTTTCAGATGCAATCACTTCAGGCTATTCATTTGCAGAATGTAAACTTGAGATTGGAGAGTTAAAAAGCAAGTCTGAACTGGTTTAAACCAATTAAGTCATGGCTGATAAAGTGAAAGTGGACAAGAACCAAAGTTTTAAAATTTTGTTGAACAGGAATGATAACTAGAACAGAAAAAGAAATTAAAGATCAAAGCTCTGGTTTAAATTTATACTTTCTCTCCCTGCCTCTTCAATCTTGAGCTTATGGTTTGAAGTCTTTTTGTTTTTTTTTTAAGTTTGAGCATAATTTAAACTTTTTGCTTTGGAATAATTTTAGTAACAGGAAAGTCGAAAAGATAGTATGGAGAGTTCCCATATGTCCTCCACTCAGTTTCTCTTAATAGTAACATCTTAGGTTACATTTGTCAAAACTAAGAAATGAACATTGGTACAGTATTATTGACTAAGTTACAGACTTTAGCTGGATTTCACTAATTTTTCCATTAATGTGCTTCCCCCACTTCTTGTTCCAGGATCCAATTTAGGACACCAGTTTGCCTTTAAGGCTCAAAATCTTTTATTATGTACTGCAGATCTCATTGTATAGGGGCCCTTCTCCTTGACAATGAGGCAGGAAGCCGAGTCCCTGGCACTGGACCGATCTTTTTGTCCTGGGGGCCTAGGAAACACCTTGAGCCTTGGATTTCCTGAATGTACTATTAAGGGATTCCTTCTGGGTCTGCTTGCTACCTCTGGTAGCACATAGTACAAATTCAGACCCCAATTCCTGCACTGGATACAGCTTCCTGTCTCCCCCATCCTCCACCTCTACTGTTCACATATAAGAAGAAGGATGGAGATGCCTTTTCAGGTGATTATACCCAAGTCCACATTTCCTTTTGGACCTGACTCTTCTTTGTACCCCTTGATACATGGCTCCGATTTCTTGACTTCCACAAGGGGCCAATTCCCATCTACTCCTTCTCAGCCTCACTACTACTTTCCTGCCATTTGGGTTTAATTCTTTGCCAGCCCTGAAATCTTCAGGGAAGAAAATTCTGTTCTGGCGTGTGCACTTGGTCACAACTCACCATTGAACTAGTGTTAGAACTGGAAATGAGGCAAGGAACAATCCATTCATTTAGTCAGAGTTTATTGAGCATGACTGGGTCACAAAGAAGAATAATTACAGTCTCTGCTCTCCAGGAGCTTATGGTTCTGGAAGGCGAGAGGAAATAGGAGCAAATAATTGCATACATTGTGAGGAGTGCCCTAAGGGAGGTAATAAATATGTACACACAGTTGTGTCCAGCTCAGAGAGCCAGGGTCCAGCTGCTGGAATTGCAGAGGAGCCCAGGGACTGCTTCTTAAATGCGGTCATGCTTGAACTGTGTCCTGAAAGATGGAAAGAGGTGAAAGGGGCACAGAAGAGAGAGAAGGGCCTTCCACATAGAAGCAATAGCGACGCAAAGGTTTTTTAGAGCACTTTTTTAAAAAATAAATTTTATTATTTTTTTCTGTGTGTACCGTCAAATCATATCTGACTGGTACAGGAGGAGATTGCCCCTCCTTCTCCAGCAAAGCATCTGGTGGATTTGAACTGCTTACCTCTGGGATTGCAGTGCACCTTCTTGCTACTAGGCCACCAGAACTCCCCTAAAATTTTTTTGGTGTGTATGTCTGTGTATACCATCATATCAGATTTGACTGGTACAGGAAGAGATTGTCCCTCCTTCTCCAGCAGAGCATCTGGTGGATTTGAACTCCATGCCTCTGGGATTGCAGTGCAGCTTCCTGCCACTAGGCCACCAGAGCTCCCCAGAGCACTGTTGAGGCATCTGCAGAGTGGGAAACTTGCAGAGTGGCCCTGCAGTGTGCTTGGAGCACAGGGCGTGATTGGAGGAGTGTGGAGAGAGGTGGGATGGAAAGGAAGGACGAGGCTTCAGGTGCCATAGTTAAGAATCTGAATTTATTCAGTGGGTGGTGGGAAGCTACTTAGGGCTGTGAGCCAATTTGCTTCTTAGAATGCTCACTCAGGAGCACTGTGGAGGAAGATGGGAGGTGGGCGGCACCTAGTGGGCCTCTGCTCTAAGAAGCTGAGATGTGAAAGGGCTTGAATTGAGCCAGAGAACCTAGTGGAGAAGACAGATTCCACCTGAGAAACATCAAATGAGGAGGCAGCGTCTGCTGATTGTGCGGGGGTGGAAAGGAATGGGAGACTGAACCTGTGGCTGTTGAATTGATGCCATCAAGGACCCTATGTTCATGAAAAAAGACAGAATTAAAGGTGATCTCAAAGTCTGGCTTGCAGGACAAAAGAAACCAAGGTAAATGTGGAGTGAGCTTGAGGACAACCCCCTCTGTCAGTCATCTGAGCACCTTGAGTGAGGGTGGAGGTGGGATGTTGCACAAATAGATTGACTGGGCTCAGGTGCACTGACCAGAGAACAGCTGCCCTAGGGCAGGCAGGCAGGTGCAGAAGGACTGATGATTGTGGCTCCAGGAAGATCAGATCTGGGAGACACTGCTGGGTGGGAGCTTGCAGGAAGAATGGAGAAGAAGGTAACCACAAGAAGGGTAAACAGTCACTCCAGATGCAGAAGCTGGAGTAGGTCTCAACATTCTCCTTTGCTCTTGGAACTGACTGGATGGCGACATGGAAGTCCATGGGGACCCCAGAGAGACTGTGCAGAGTTGAGGAGGCGAACAAACATGTTGGTTCCCTGGTCTTTAGGCATTTTAAGACACACTGGACTGCTGGGAATGGCTGGAGTTTCACTTAAAGTTTGCCCTCCTCTGCTAGCTTATGGGAGTCAGAGAGGCTGTATGGAAAGCCAGGAAGGAGCCCGTGACAGATTTCTAGAAAGCACTTTAATTAGAAATCCTAAATCCTAGCTAGACACTGTCAAGAACTGTGAAAGGTCTGAAATCTTACTCTATTTCAAATGAACAAATTAGCTTGCTACAATTTTATGGGCACTATCAAGGCATATGAGAGCTGGATATTGAATAAGAATTACAGAAAAAGAATTGATGCCTTTGAGCTGTTTGAGAAGAGCACGGGATATCCCATGGACGGCCAAGAGAACAAAAAGATAGGTCTTGGAGAGGGTGAAGTCGGAGTGCTCTTTGGAGGCAAGAATGATGAGGCCTTGCCTCACATACTTTGGGCTTGTTGCTAGGAGGGCCTGTTTCTTGGAGAGGACTGGATGTTGGGAAGGGTGGAGGGTCAGTGAAGGAAAGCAAGATCCTCAACCAGGTGGCTTGACACGATGACTGCTGCAATGGGCTCTGTGTGTCAGGAAATGTGAGGATGGAGCAGGATAGAACAGGGTTCAGATCTTTTGTTCATAGGGTTGCTATGAGTTGTACTCAACAGCACTTAACAACAACAACAACAACAACAACAACAACAACAACATCTAAAAGCTTCACTGCAATCCCAAAAGCCATGTGGTTCAAATCCATTAGCTGCTCTGCAAAAGAAGGATGGACAATGCCCTCCAGTGCCATCACCTGTCTCTGAAAATCCGGTAAAGGGTCAACTAGGAATTGGTTCTGACTCAACAACACACAACAACATCATCATCAAGGCAATATCCTAGTGTCAGAAATGAAGGACAGGTTATTATAAGCACATGAGGATTTTTCTACTAGTTCTCTTTACTTGACAAAGAGGGGCAAGCGATGCCTGGACACACACTACATTTCAGGAGTTGTCATGTAACTTTGAGTAAGAACCAACCATAGCTGTCCTCCAGCAGGTTTTCAGAGGCTGTAAACCACAAGAGAGGAGATTGCTTATCTTTCAGTCCCACAGAGCAGCTGGTGCAGTTGCACCACGTGCCTTTGAGTTGGCAGCAAAATTCCCTACAATTAAGCAACCAGAGCTCCTTTACATTTCAGGAGAGGAACCCTGAATGCAGAGAATTTACATATTTTATGATGGGCAGTGACAGTAACCGTGCCTGTCTTTGCTCTTGCTCAGAAGGGTGACACTGTCTCCCAAGGCTTTTCATTAATTCTTAAAATACATCACGGGCAGTCAGTGCCTCACGTGCAGGATAGAAATGGGATAAATCCAGGGATAACTCTCTCCAACAAATACATGACCATCTAAAACAAAGAATACGTTTTCCAGCTTCTCTTGTAGCTAGATAGAGTCATGTGACTAAGGTTAGATCTATGAGATGTGAGCTCTCATGTAGAAGCTTCTGGAAAATCTCTTAAAAATAGCTAGTGTGCACCTTGCACCACTGTCCTGATAGTGAGAATGTAGTCGTGCTGGCCCCTGAGTCATCTTGGACCATAAATAGTGTCCTGCAGTGAACAGCAGAGCAGCAAGATGGGAGATCTCTGGTGGTGGTAGAACTGACAAACTGATCTTTGAACTATCTTTGAACTTCATCATTTGAGAGAAAAAGAAAATTTTATTTTTTTCTTTAATTATTGTGGTGAGATATATATTTACCACCCAACTTGGAGGCTCAAATAGATATCTGTATACTCCTAGTGGCTTAGTTGTAAGGAGTGGGACAGCTAACCCAAGGCATGTGATTCCAACTCACTAGTTGCTCAGCGAGAAAAGGATGGGCAATCTCCTGTTATGTGATTTCCAGCTGCTGACAACTCACTGGAAGGTCAGTTATGACTCAGTTTCGACTCTACAGTAGATACCAACAACAACACATGAAACTTGTACAGTTTTATTCACAATAGTCAAAAGGTGGAAGCTATACATACTGAAGCATAGTGGGTTGTGTGTTATGCTGCTAACAAAAAGACCAATGGTTCAAATCCACCAGCTGCTTTGAAGAAGTAAGATGGAGTCTCCTCCCATTATTTAGTCTTGGAAACCTGATGGAGGGTCATTGTGAGTCAGATTCAGTGGTACAAGGTTTAAGTTTTATAGTAATTCTGTATTTAGCTACTTGGAGAATCACCAAACTGTCAAATTATTTTCCATCTTCCAGCTTTTTAACCTTGGTGTTGTGTTTGCTTGGTTTTGGTGTTTTCTTTTTTTTTTTGTATATGCAGCTGAGCTGAATTCTGTCTGAAATGGGCTAGAGCAAAGGGAACTCTGGTGGCCCAGTGGCAAGAAGCTGCGTTGAAATCCTGAAGGCATCCAGATCGAGGCCACCAGCTGCTCAGCTGGAGAAAGATGGGCAATCTCCCTGTGATAAACTGTTTCTGAAAACCCTCCAGAGGGTCAGCTATGGGTTGATTCAACTCTGTGGTACACAACAACAGGGCTAGAGCAAACAAGGTCTGCAAAACGTCAGCAGAGGGACCGGTGAAGGGCATCTCTCCCCACCCCCCTACCCTTGGCAGTGATGGGGGAGGGGTGGGACAGTCACCTCTGGCTTGTTCACCACCCACGGGTGATGCTCCTTTCACAAGGGGGCCCAGGCTAGCCACGCGACCCAGCAGCATCTATTTGAAAGCAACAAGCAAGCTGGCTCCATTCACAAACCCTGTCTTCCTTTGAAAACCAATCACCCTGTGAAGTGTGACTGGGTGGTGGGCCAGCATTGGTCCATCTGTCATGCCCTTTCAGACAGCCAGGCGGAGGCAGTCGGCCTGGGCCTGGCCCGCCCCCACTCTCTTTGTACCGCGGGGACATGCACTGTAACGAGATTCCGGTACCTACTGAATTATTCAGAGCTGCCCTGAGTGTCAGTTTTATTATAAACATGCAGATTGCTACAGGCTCCAAAGTTCCAAACCTCCAGCAGCCATGTCCCTCCAGGCATTTCCACTGGCTGCTCTGTGCCTGTGATTTTGGACTCCCCAGGCCTAATTTGCCTGTGTCCAGTTTTTGCCTGCTGTCTGGCCACAAGGCTGCTGCACCTTCACTCAAATGCTTCTTCCAACTCCTTCTCTGTTCAAAAACTCTCCTCGCCACCCACCCCTGCATCCTTGCCTCTTCTAGGCTTTACCACCCAAATGGGTGACATCAGCCTCTCCTCTCAAGTGCCTCTCTTCCTGTGTTGTCAGTATGTTAATTATAGGATCCTCCAGTTCTGTGGGCCTCAGGCTAACCAAGTCTCTTCTCCCACTCCCATGCTCCAGCCCCAACTCAATCCTGTCCTCTTCCCCACCATCCTCAGATTCCCACTTCTCTCTGGAGTTGATCTGGAGAGTACCCCCAGCTGGTAATGAAGTAGAGATGGTAATGCACGTTTAAGAGTAATGAAATGCAGTGATATTTCAGGCCTGACAGACCTATTTCTGGCAGCCTTAGAATTAAAGTGTGAGGCTTTGTACTGCAGCTGCTACTAGGAGCCTTCAGAGTTTTTCTAAAGATGTGAATAAAGCTTTCAGGGTTTCAGCTTAGATCACTGTGGCTATTTATCCTGCTGCTGCTTTCATTGTACCTTTTTATTTGAAATTTTAGAGCTTTTAGATGAAGGGAACGCAGCAGCAAGTGCAAAGCATACAAAATATCCTGGTGGGGGAGAGTGTCCCGGTTTTTCTCTCTGATTGTCCATGATGGCTCTGGGGGAAAGAGCTGTTCCCAGGGCCTCCCAGCACAGGTGGTACTGCCCTCGTGTCACCACCTGGATCCTTGTAGCAGGCAGTGGGCATACTGAGAAAGCTCAAACAGGGTGTCCTTGCCACCAAGGTTGATGGGACTGGCATGGGCTTGTCCCCCCTTATCCCCTCACTGCCTTGGGCTGGGTCCTTACTGGGCCATCAGTGAGACCTCTCTCTCTACTACTCCTGTCAAAGTCGTCATTTGCCTACTGATTTCCAGCTCTGCTCCCTACTCCATCCTGGCATGGCCACCTGGGGCTAAGAGTCATCTACTGAGAAAGACCCTGTTGGGTGTAAAGTATGGGTTATTCAGCCCTAGATCCTTGTGTGAACCTTAAATCTATTCACCAACTGCACTGCTGCCTCAGGGAAGCCACTTACCCATTTTGGATCTTCATTTCAATCCTTTTTGTTGTGCGCCTTTGAGTCAGAACCGACCCATAGCTGACCCTCTATGGGTTTTCAGAGGTAGGAAATCACTTGGCAGGAAATTGTCCATCCTCCTCTTGCAGAGGAGCTGGTAGATTCGAACCACGTGCCTTTGGGAATACAGCTCAGCTTCTTACCACTAAGCTACCAGAGCTCTCCTTCTCCCTCCTTAGGTAGTAGAAAGAGTTAAGGTGCACTGCTGCTAATTTAAAGGTTAGAGGCTTGAGTCCCCCTGGATGTGTCTAAAAGAAAGTCTTGTGATCTCTTTCTGAAAAATCAGTCATTGAAAACTCTGTGAAGCACAGTTCTACACAGTTTTACATGTCGTTGTTGTTAGAAGCTGTTGAGTGCTCCAGGACTCACAGTGACCCCGTGAACATTGCCCTGTTCTATGCCATCCTTATGATCTTGATATGTTACAGTCACTGGTGTCAATTCATCTTGAGACTCCCCCTTTCTTTTTCTCTGGCCTCCCGCCTTTTCCAGTATGATGTCTTTTTCAAAGGAGTGGTCCCTCCAAAACAGCATACCCAACATATACAATTCTTACCTCTAAGTAGGACCCTGATTTCACTTCCTTCAGTACTACATGGGGTAGACTGGAGTCAAAGTTAACTCATGGCAGTTTTTGAAAAATTTTCTATTTGTGAATTGGTTCGATTAAAGAATAGACCAGAGTCCAAGGCACACTGTTAAAAAAAAAAAGAAAAGAAAATTACTTCCTGAAACTACATATTTGTGTGATAAGGATTATTGCAATACCACACACCAAAATAAAGTTTAAAAATGGAGGGCAGGCGTGTAGTTAAGACAAGCAGTAGTACATAACTTGATAATCTTATTCTACATGAACCAGAATGATTAGTTGTTCTCCTTGATTGGTTTTAAAAGTAAATATATTTAAAAGTAAATATATAAGTATAGATGGACTTATAAAATAAACATGTATAAATAGAACTCAATTCTGGATATAACAATGAAGATAAAATGGGTTTTACAGTTTCAAAAGAAAACCCCATCTACAAATACACATATTTAAACTTAAAAAAATTTTATTTATTGTGATTTGAGTTAAAGTTTACAAAGCATAATGCCTTTTCATTCAGGCATTCACATACATTTTGTTATACATTAATTTCAGTCCTCACGATGTAACCACACTCTTCCCACTTCCTTCCTGTAATTTCCATTAATCTTTCTATCCTACTCTTCCCTGCCTTCAGAGCTTTATCCTTGGGAAAATGCTGCTTTTTTGACTTTATGTGGTTGGTTATTCTAAGTATTGACTGTCCTCTTCACCAAAGAAGACATTCAGATGGCGAACAAACCACATGAAATAATGTTCAAAATCCCTAGCTCTAAGAGAGAGGCAAATCAAAACAACTATGTGTTTCATTGACTATGCAAAGGCATTTGACTATGGTTGACTCTGAGAAGAATGGGAATCCCAGAACACTTGAT
>NW_006399962.1:1611758-1617262 GCF_000299155.1 Elephantulus edwardii | reverse complement strand
GGGGGGGGAAGAAGAACAAACTGGGGAGGAGGGTAGATTAAACAGTGCAACAATGAGTGAATGAGAACCCAAAATCTTTGTAAATGTTTTTTAAAACTAATAAAATATAATAAAAACCAAGTAAATGCTCTGCTGTAATCCTGTACGTGTGTTCTTTAGTGTACAAAAGCCCCTTGGTAGAGAAGGGAAAAGGTACTTTAACAAAGCTAGACTTGGAAGGCCAGAGTAGTGTCTTGATATTAGGTGCCAATCCAAATTTGTAGTCTTTTGGCCTGCCATGGTGTGGAATGGTGGATTTAGCACACCTTGGTCCACCGGTCCTAAATCCTAGAGGTTCTTACCATATCCATGTTCAGTGAAAAATTTCCTCAAGTGATTTAGCTAAAATAGAGGTTGACAGAATTTTCTGGTAAAGGGCCAGAGAGCAAGTGTTTTAGATTTTTCTGGCAAAGAGGTCCCCTGTCTTTCACTCTGCGCATGCAGCCACGTAACCACGGAAGCACGGCTGTGTTTAGCAGTGGTACACAACAGGGAAGCAGGTCTGACCCTTAGACCATACTTGGCCGACTCCAGATCTAAAAAGTGGTCTGTACTACAGTTGCACTTTTAGTACTCTGAGAACAAATCCAGTTTTTCATCAAGCAGGAATTACTCATCAGTTGTGTCCCCAGGAGCTTCTGCTAGAAACACGGAATTTGACCTGTAACAAAATGCTTGGGTCTGGTAACAATGAGTCAGACACAAGCTATTAGAATAATACTTGATGCTCACGATGATTGTGGTACAAGATAGTTTTCTATCTGTTTTCAATATTTGTCTGTTGTAGTCCTTTTGTTGTACATGCTGAAATTTTTATATTCCACTTAGTATTTTTATCGTCTATAGTGTTTTCTGAGACCAGTTTTAGATGTGCTCTTGTTCATACAGATTGTAAGATTGTATTTTCTGCACCTGTTTTGGGGTCAGAAGGGGGAGCGTTTCGGGGTCAGAAGGGGGAGCAGGTACTTCCTCCCCATAAAACTAGTTATGGCTTTTTCTCTTTGTCAGATTATAGGATGGGATCAATTTTTAAACCATTTTCATCAGTTTCAAACTATAAATTCTAATTTTTTTAAAAAAGAGTAAGTTTCTGGAGGTGCTTTGTTAATAGATAGTTAAATAATCTTTCTAAAGTCTTTTATATATTGGAAGCAATTGTAACCAAATCTGTGATTTCAGAACCCATGGTGCTAGTTCTCTGTGAAGAAATGTAACTGCAGGTGAAGTCCCCAGTGTCATCAGCATTCCAGCCCATTCTCTCTGTTTTGTTCAGTGTTGTACCTGAAGACGTCTGTTTCTATCAATAAATTTTGAAGAATAAAAAAAAAGTTGCAGATGGAAATACCATTTGACCCAGCAATTCCACTGCTGAGAATATCCCCTAAAGAAATGAGAACTGCCACCCAAGCAGATATATACACACCTATGTTTATTGCGTCTTTGTTCACAATAGTAAAGAGTTGGAAACCACCAAAGTGCCCATTAACAAACGAATGGATAAAGAAGCTCTGGTAGTATATTCACACAATGGAATACTATGCTGCAATGAAAAACAAGGAACTCATGAAATATTATACAAAATGGGTGACCCTGAAGGACATTATGCTGAGTGAAATATCTCAGTCACAAAGGGACAAATATTCCATAATGTCACTGTTGTAAAGCAGGGCTGACATTGGTGTTGGGGGGAATCTAAGAAAAGAGAGGATCAATAATGTATACTGCATTCAAACAGATAAGGGACAGAACTGTTTAGTGGGACTGTATGATTAGGTATAATTTTCATGACAAGAGTTCAGAATGAGAGCTGCATGGGAAAGTGAACTGGGGAGGGGGGATTGTATAATAATGAAAGTGTGAAAGTGTTGTTTTTTTTTTACTTTTCAAAGAGAAAAACCATAGGGGGTGGGGTGGGCAGGGAGGAAAATGTGCAACAATGAATGAATGGAAATCCTAAGTCTCTATAAATGTTCATGAAAATTTCAATTAAAAAAACCTGTCCCCCTAAGAAAAAAAAATAAAAAGAACTGAGTGCCACCCTGGTGTTACTGGCCACCTTGTAATAGCTCTGTTTCTTTTTGGTAGAAAGTTGAGCCATAAGGGTAAGTTTTGTTCAAAGTTAGACGTGATGAAGGGCTGCTGTCTTGGGATTCCATTAGTCTCTACTGGAACACTAACCTGAGCTATTTTATGTTTTTTAGCTTTGCTCTACATTCCCACCCCCTCCTCATCCCTTGTATCTTTTACTGTGATCTCTTTTAATGTAGCAATTGGTTTTGTCTTACCAGTTAAGTGTTATATGAAGACAATAAAACAGGTCAATGTGATAGATATCTGTGTGTGTGCACACATGCACGTCCGTGTGTGTGCACTGCTTTGGAGGGGCTGTTTTGAAGTGATAGAAGATGCATCTAGGCACATGCTTGTGTAACCACTTGAGGTAGGGAGAATAGATGTGACAAATCCCTTAAAATTAGTATTCAGCTTTCTTAGTTGTTATTTTTGTGTACCATTGACTCAGAAATGATTCCTAGCTGACCCTCCAGTGGATTTTCAGAGACAATAGCATGAGAGGAGATTGTCCATCCTTCTCCTACAGAGCAGTTGGTGCATCCGAACCCTATGCCTCTGAGATTGCAGCCCAACTTCTTATCAGTAGGCTACCAGCTCCTTCAGCTTTCTTTAGCTAAAACAAATCTCTTGATCTGAAAAGAAGTGAGAAGCTCAGCCTTTCCATATGATTAGTAGGAGAGGAACTAGACATGTCCGCTGACTACCACAGCTGGGGGATGTGGTTTAGTAGATTGATTGCTCAAAATTACTTTCCTAGCCATTGACTCGGACGTGGATGTGTGTGCATGTTAGGTGCTAGCTAGTCGACTGTAGCTCATAACAACTCTATGAACAATAGTTGTTCTGAACCTGTTGGCCCAGTGGTTAGGATTTTTGTTTTCGTGTTATAAAAAGTAATCCATATTGAAGGCTGTAATCTTTGTTCCTCTGCAGCAAGTGTTCAAGTCCTTTTCACTTTCAGCAAGCAAGGTTGTGTAATCTGTATAATGCACATTGTTATTTAGTTTTCCTCCAATTCTGAGGTGATAGTCTTCTTCAGATAATTCAGCTTCTCAAATATTTGCTCAACATACAAATTGAATCAGTAGGGAGAAAGGATACAATCCTGACACACATTTTTCCTGATTTTAAACCATATCCATTGTTCTGTTTGGATAACATCTTCTTGGTCCAGGTATAGGTTTCACATGAGCACAAATAAATGTCCTGGGAACACTTATCCATGGCTGAATTGGTATTTTTAGGTCAACAACCCATGACCTAACTCCATTAGGCATTTTGACTCAATGCTGTTGGCTCGAGCCTGACTTACAGCAATCCTCTGAACAATAGATCTGAAGCCTGTCCTGTGCTGTGCCATCCTTATAATTTCTAACATACTTGACCCCATTGTTGCAGTACTGTGTCAACCCATCTTGTCAAGGTCTTCCTCTCTTTCACTGGCACTCTACCTTTCCAAGCATGATGTCCCTTTCCAAAGAATAGTCTTTCCTAGCAACATGCTCAAAGTATGTGAGGTGAAGCCTTGTGACCTTTATCCACAAGGAGCACTCTGGCTGCACTTTCTCCGAGACACATCTGTTTGTTCTTTTGGCTGTCCATGAGATATACAGTGCTCTTCTCCAACACCACAGCTTAATGGCATCCATTCTTCTGTCATCCTTATCAATCGCCAGACTATGAATGACTGGATAGGTCTATGCTAATGGCACTACATATAATGGTGCTACATTATAACACCCTGGGAGTGTGAACATGCTGTTAAAGTGTGTAGACTACTCAGGAGCCAACTGGTCATCTTTGCCATGACATTAGGCTTATATCGAACATGTTCAGAGGCTGAAAAGGAGAATCCTACTACTATCAAGAAAGACGATGTGGCTCTCTGTACTTCACAATGAGCTGAACACTGAAGACCCACAGACTCTTTTTTAGAGCCAAAGACCTAAAGACTCTTTTCAGAGCCAAGAACTCTGGCCTACACTGATGGACATGAGCTACTGAGACAGTGAAGGATTCTGCCCACACCGACTGACCCTGGCTACACTGAACTGCTAAACTAGCGGAGAACCCCACCCCCACCCCAATTGCACCGAGGACCATGAGAGTCAAAAGGAGATGAATTGAGATCCCAGGGCTGCAACAGTTCCATGATGCATCTTCAAGGATATGAATATGTACGGCTAAGCACAATTGATAACAGTGCACCTAATTTCCAGAATCAATCTCCACAATAGTCTACGTGTTTCCTATTGCCAAAGGGGCCCTTTAGAGTAGTGAGAGAAGATCTTCATCCTGAAACCTACAGCATCCCTTTTCAGCAGGAAGTAGCTAAGAGAATACGCCGTCCCCTTTTCCTTATGAATCAGGGTGAAATCTCCCTCAGGGAGGAGTGATAGGGAATGGCAAAGGACACAGTGACAAAGGAGATTAATCAGAACTGGTTTTGACAAGCACTTGGCAATGGGACAATTAAAAGAGACTTTCAAGGAATATTCAACCTGAATCCTTCTGATCATATGGAGATTTTTGAAAGCATTTCTTTGAGTTTATTATGTTTAATTTGTTTGGGTATAAAGGATGCTCATCTAGATGATAACATAATTATGATAAAAACAAAAGGGGGGAAATATGGGAAGCCAATACTAAATATTTGTAATAAACTGAATGCTATTAAAAAAAAAAGAGTAAAAAAAAATAAAGTCCATGGACACTGTGGAAAAAAAAAAGTTGCAACTAGAGATACCGTTTGACCCAGCCATTCCACTACTGGGAATATACCCCAAAGAGACCATAACTGACATCCAAACAGATATATACACACCCATGTTTGTTGCGGCTTTGTTCACAATAGCAAGGAGTTGGAAATAAGCTAAGTAAGTGCCCATCAACAAACAAATGGATAGAGAAGTTGTGGTCTATTCACACAGTGGAATACTATGCTGCATTGAAAAACAAGGAACTCATGCAATATTATTCAAAATGGGTGACCCTGGAGGACACTACGCTGAGTGAAGTATCTCAGTCACAAAAGGACAAATACTGCATGGTGCCACTGTTGTAAAATAGGACTGACCTCGGGGTTGGGGGGAGACTGAAAAAGATGGGATCAATAATGTATATTGCATTGAAACAGATGAGGGAGAAAACTGTTTAAAATGTGATTAGATATTTTTGTCATGATAGGAGTCCAGAGGGAAGGCTGCATAGTGGAGTGGATCTGGGGGGAGGGATTGTAAAACAATGAAAGAATTTTTCTTTTACTTTTCCAAGAGGGGCATGTACTAGGGGGGAGGGTTGAAAGGGGAGAAAAGTGCAACAATGAATGAATGGAAATCCAAAGTCTCTGTAAATTTTCATAGAAATTAATAATAAAAAAATTTAAAAAAAAG
>NW_006399962.1:1610420-1610963 GCF_000299155.1 Elephantulus edwardii | reverse complement strand
AACAACAACAACAACAACAACAACAACAACAACAACATGTGATATCATCCCACCCCAGTAAGATTAGCAAAATTTAACAGAACAGCAAACAACAATTGCTGGAGACGTTGTGGAGAAACTGGAATACTTATTCACTGTTGGTGGCAGTGTAAAATGGTGTAACCGCTATAGAAGGCAGTATGGCGCTTTCTCAAAAAGTTGCAGATGCACTTTGTCAAAAGGGACATGTTTGTGCCCTTGGGGAGCAGTAGTACTAATTATTATGATGCGTGTCACAGAGAAGGCTTCTGAATGGTACACAGTATAACGTTAAGTCTATTCCGGTACAGAAGAAATGGGAAAGGTTCTCTTTGAATTCTTTCCATCGCTAAGGGTAACCTGATAGTGATTTTTAAGGCCTAGGAATCCCATTTGAGAGCCATATAGGTGTTTGGGTTCAAAAGTAAATGCTCTGCACCACAACAAGATAAAGGTAAATAATCCAATAGAAAAATGGGCACAGGATATGAACAGGCACTTCACCGAAGACGACATTCACATGAC
>NW_006399962.1:1608040-1610320 GCF_000299155.1 Elephantulus edwardii | reverse complement strand
GCGATGCCTTCACGGAATGAAGAATTGTTTGGGATGCTCAGTTCTTAGGCTGTAATGGCAAAATAAAACTCACGTGATCTAACAAAAAAAAAAAAAGAAAGACGATGTGAAAGATCCATTGTAAAAAACAATGTATACGAACTTTGTAAGCAAACCAGTATGAAATAAAAATTTATTTCAGTAAATCTTACAGCATTAATAAAAGTCTATCCGGTGCCTTAGTGGATCGACAGTTTCACTGCTAACCCAAAGGTGGACAATTTAAATCCACCAGCTGCTTTGTAGGAGAAAGATGGGCAACATCTACCTGTGCAATTCACAGCTTCTGAAGACCTGATGGAGAGTCAGCGGCAGGGCAGTTCTGACTTGATGGCAGTGAGCTAGTTAGTTTAACCTTTTACAAGTAGGAAAAGTATGCAAGCATAGTATGTCAAGTATGCATATGCTATCTGAGAAATAGAGAAAAAAATTGGCATGTGAAAGGTAACTGGGAAACTAGAGACATAAGAGACACTGCTGTTCTAAAGCTTTAAATTGTCATGAAAGGTTGTGGCCTTCTCCATGTATTCACATGCAGAGTACATGCACATATACTCAGGGAATCATCACTCCTGTTAGAGGTGTAAACACCTTACAGGATCAGACTTGGGGTACCTTTCAGTCTGTTATTAAAAGTTGTTCCAAGGTATGTTCAAGATTAAAATCATAACTGCATGTCTGAGAAAAGTACTAAGGGCTATGAGAGAAAGAAATCCCCAGGCCAGATTCCAGATTAGACTCAATGCCTCAGAAGATCGTTGGCTTTATCAGCAAGTTCATAGCATCAACCAGAAGTGAGTAAATGGAAAGGTTTACTAAGGGAGTGAAAGTGCACTAGAACTTCTGAGCTCAGATGACAATGGCTAGTGACTGTTGAACTCCAAAAGAATTCTCAGATCAGTGAACAAGGATGAAACATGTAAGCAGTGGGATCTTATACTTTGATTTATTAGAATAGCGTTGTTTTTGTTGTGTACTGTCAAGTCGGAACTGACACATAGCTGACCTTCCCGCAGGTTTTCAGAGGCAATAACTCGTATGGAAGGAGATTGCTCATCTTTCTCCCATGGAGCAGCTGGTGGATTTGAATTGCAGACCTTTGAGATTGCGGAACAGCTTCTCATGACTTCAAAGCCACCAAAGTTCCTGGTTCTTACACTTTTGCATACATAAGAAGCTTATTGAAAAGAATAAGATTTCTGGGCTAAAGAATCCAGTTCCTTCTATCTGGGGCTGGGTCCAGGCATCTTTGTTATTTAAAAAAAATCCCAATGTTTCTCATGTAGGTGCCAGGAAAAACAATTCTGGGAAAGAATACATTCAAGGAAATGACAAAATTGACTTAACGACAAGCAGCAGACTTTCTTTTATCTTCACAGTCTTTAGCACTGTGCATAACAAAGCATGAGAGCTTGGCAGAACTTCGTTTATTGGGCCTGAGATGTGTGGGTTTCCACAGCCAGGGTAGGCTTCTGAAGGGTGTGAATTGTGACTCTAGGAACTGACCCTCCCTACATCCGTGATCTCCTGTTCCTTGATTCTGTTTTGCACTTACTGTGGCAGCTTTGTCCAGACACTGTGATCTGGCAACGAACATGCTGGTGCTGGGATACTTCATCAATGCCCTTTGACCGGGTTGAGTTCTGGATATGTTTGTGGGAGGTGGGAAAAGTGCCAAATGTCTGGGAGACTGTTTACTAATCTCCATGTTTATTTTTTTCCTTCCACCACACCTCAAAACAGGGAGTATTTTGAGAGTCTTAGTGAGGCAGTTACTTTTTTCTGGCATCGTGGGTGACTCATGCATCTCAGCTCACACACCCTCCATAAAGGGTCTTGGGATTGTCAAGGTCAGGATATTTAAAGTCACATTCTTGAGAATGCTATGAGCACTGCCAGCTCAGCTCAGGAAGAGGGAAGTACCCAGAGGACAGCTGTCAGTGTCAGTGACCCTGTTATTGGCAAGTCAAGCAGCACAGGCCAGTTATGGACATGACTATTATTACAGCTTTGCTGTACCTGATGATGACTAAGTTACCATGAATTTCTCTTCATTTATTCCCCCCCAATTATCACAGCAGATTGAATTTTGCACAATCAATGACTTATTCATTGCAAATATGTTTTTTAAGAGACATAAATGCAGGTTATATACATGAATTTCACCTGGTATAGGAATCAGCTCGATTACCTCTGTGGAAAGAACTGCTGGAGAAGCTCAATATCAGCTGTGAAAACTAG
>NW_006399962.1:1594708-1604550 GCF_000299155.1 Elephantulus edwardii | reverse complement strand
AAGGGTGCAACAATGAATGAATGGAATTCCAAAATCTCTGTAGATGTTCATTGAAATGAAAAATAAACAAACTAAATTTAAAAATTAAAAAAAAAGAATCATCTCAAGAAAAAGTTTGAGGCCTTGAATACCAATGATTGAAGATCAAAGGAATTGTGGGAGGACATCAAGGGATATCATCTATGAAGAGAGAAAGAGATCATTACAAAGATGGAGGAGAAAGAAAAGAAACAATACAACAAACCAACCAAAATGCATGTCAGAATACACTATGAAAATTGCATTAGAGTATCAAGAAATCAAAACAAAAGGAAGAGATACCAAATTGAAAGAGTTGAGCAGAAGATTTCAAAGGGCATCTTGAGAAGGCAAAGCAAAATATTATAACAAAATGTGCAAAAAGTTGGAATCAGAGACTGGAAAGGGAAGAAATCACTCAACATTTCTGAAACAGAAAGAACTTAAAAGCAAATTCAAGCCATGAGTTGCAACACTGAGAGATGCTATGGGCAAAATCTTGAATGATCCAGGAAGCATCAAAAGAAGAGGAAAGAATACACAGAGTCACTGCACAAAAAAGACCTAGTTGACATGGAAAAATCCAGGAAGTACCATATGAAAAAGAGCCAACAATAATGAAGGATGAAGTTCTACCTGCACTGAAAGTACTGGCTAAAAATATGACCCCAGGAATCACTGAAATACCAACTGACATGTTTTCATTAACTGATGCAGCCCTGAATGTACTCACCAGTCTATGCCAGGAAATTTGAAGGACATCTGCCTGGATGAATGACTGAAAGACATCCATATTTGTTTCCCTTACCGAGAAAGCTTACCCAACACAATGTAGAAATTATAGAACAATTTCACTAATATCACATGCAAGCAAAACATTGCTGAAGATCATTGGAAAATTGCTAGAATTGACAGGGTACTGCCAGAAGTTCAGACTGGATTTAGAAGAGGCTGTGGCACCAGGGATATCATTGCTGATGTCAGGTGGATCCTGGCTAAAAGCAGAGAATTACAGAAGAATGTTTGCTATTTTATTGACTATGTAAAAGCGTATGACTTCATAGATCATTACACATTATGGCTAACATTGAGAAGAAGAATGGGAATCCCAGAACACATAATTATGCTCATGAGAAATTTATACCTAGATCAAGAAGCTGTTGTCCCAATGGAGCAAGGATACACTGTATAGTTAAAATCAGGAATGGTGTGCATCAAGGATGTATCCTTTTTCCATACAACAACCTGAAGTACTACAGCCTTCGATACAGATTACATCTCAACATCAAGAAAACAAAGGTCCTTACCACAGGACCAACACTCAGCATCATGATAGATAGAGAAAAGATTAAAGCTGTCAATGATTTCATCTTCCTTGAATCAACAATCTGCACCTCTGGTACCAGCAACCAGGATATCAGGAGATGGATCACACTGAGTAAGTCTGCTGTCAGGGACCTCTCAAAAATACTTAAGAGCAAAGATGTAAGTTTGAAGATTAAAGTACACCTGATCCAGGTCATGGTCTTCTTGATAGCTTTCTATGTATCAGAGAGCTTGGCAATGAATAGAGATGACAGAAGAAGAATTGATGCTTTTGACTTGTGGTTCTGGAGAAGAATACCCAGTATCCCATGCACTGCCAAAAGAATCATCAGACATGTCTTGGAGAAAGTGCAGCCAGAGTGCTGCTTGGAGGCAAAGATGGCAAAGCTTTGTCTTTTGTATTTTGGACATGTAGCTAGAAGAGGTTATTCCTTGAAAAGAAATATCATGCTTGGAAAGATGGAACGTTAGTGAAAGAGAAGAAGATCATCAGCAAGATGGATAGACACAGTGACTGCAGTAATAGCCTTACGTTTGTCAGAGCTGATGAGGATGGCACAAGATAGGATAGGGTTGGGGTCATGGTGCCTAACAACAACTGTATGCCAGACACTAGGGGAGATGCCAAGGTGTGTAGACACAATGCTATTCTAAGTGAATTCCTAGATTAAGAAACAACATAATGACCCTACAGCAAGAATCTTGTGAACAAATCATATTCAGTAAGCAAGGACATCCAACTTGGAGTAATGGAAATGATGATAGAGTATAGGGAAATCCTTGGAGGATAAATGTACAAATTCAAGTAGAAGTTACCCACACGACTGTTTCTGGCCAAGATAAAGATTCTAACCATTGACCTAACAGGCCCATGATAGATGGAGAAGAGACTGAGTTTGTTAACAATTTCAGCTTACTCAGCTCCACAATCAACATTCTTGGCACCACCAGTCAGGAAATCAAAAGAGGAATTTCACTGGAAAAATCTGTGATCAGAGACTTCTCCAGTACTGAGTACTGAGTAGCAAAGATGTCAGTCTAGAGAGTAAAGTGCACCTGATCCAGACCATGGTCTTTGAAGTTACTTGCTATACATCAGAAAGCTGGCCAATGACTAAGGATGACAGAAGAAGAATTTATGCCTTTGAGTTGTGTTTCTGGAGAAGAGTCTTGAACATACCATGGACCACCAAGGAAACAAACAGGTCTGTCTTGGAGAAGATGAAACTTAGCTTCTCCATGGAGGCTAGGATTTTGAAGCTCTATCTCACATACTTTTGGTTGTGACAGGAGGGACCAGTCCTTGGAGAACGACATCATGTTTGGAAGAGTGGAAGGACAGCTCAGGAGAGGAAGACCCTGCATGAGATGGATGGATACAGTAACTTGGGCAATGGGGATAGGCGTGTCAAAGTCAGTGAGACTGGATCAGGACAGGGCAGGGTTCAGAGCTATTGTACATAGGGTTGCTATGAATCACAGGCCACTTGATAGCACATAACAGTGACATCTAAAACAATTAAAAAGCTGTACATAATATAGGAGGCAATGATTCTAGACATTAAACAGTATAGGAGAGCAATCTTGAGAGAGAAAACAAAAGAGGTCAGTCCTATGATTGCTCAGCCCTGAGTTTCCAGGCTGTAGTCAAAGACAAGGAAGGAACTAAGATAGAGCCCAAGAGTCTCCTCCAGTTCAAGTGGTGGAGCTGACAGAGAAACCAATGCAGCTAGAGTTTGTTGGGTCAAGTATTGGAGGCTAGAGAGAATGGTACAGTAGAGGTGGGAGAGAGAGAATGGAGGGAGGGAGGCAAGGAGGGAGGAAAGAAGGAAGAAGGGCCAGAGTTGTTGTTAGGTACCACTGAGTTGAGTATGACTCATAGTGACTCCATGAAGAACAGATCTTATGCCTGCCCTATTCTGTGCCATCCTCATTACCTCTATATTCTTGAGCCTGTTGTTAGTCATTTTATCAATCCATCTCCTTTGGGGGTTTCCTCTCTTTTGCTGATCCTGGACCTTTCCTGGACTAGCCCCTTTTATTCATATGCCCAAATTACGTAAAGTGGAGAGTCATCATCCCCTCCTCTAAGGAGCACCCTGGCTGCACTTTCTCCAATACATACTTGTTTGTTCTTTTGGCCATCCATGGGATACTCAGTAGTCTTTTACAACACCACATCTCAGTCATCCATTCTTCTTCTGTCATCCTTATTCATTGTCTAACTTTTAGATACAAGTAATTGAAAAGACTATGACTTGGATAAAGTGCACCTTAGTCTTCAAACTGATATCCTGGATTTAGCATGTTGGAGAGATTCTTGACAGCATATTTTCCTAATACCACATGTGTTTTGATTTCTTGATTGCTGGTACCAAGGGTGTTGAAATGATGGACAATTTAATCTCAATCAATCTCTCTTTCTCTCTCTCCAGTGGTGACAATTTTTGCTTTCTTGATGTTGAAATGAAGTTTTTTATCTTCTGCCACAAGCGTTTCAAGTCCTCCTCACTTTCAGCAAGCAAGATTGTTGTGTCATCTGCAAAATGCAGGCTGTTGATGAGTTTTCCTCTGCTCCTGATGCCACATTATTCTTCATAAAATCCAGCTTCTTAAATGATTTGCTCAGCATACAGATTGAGTAACTTGAGTGAAATGATATAGCCCCGACACACATTTTTCTCAATTTTAAACCACGCAGTTTCCCTTGCTCCATTTGGACAACAGCCTCTTGGTCCGTAGACCAAGGTTTCAAATGAGCACAATTAAGTGTTCTGGGATTCACATTTTTCTCAATATTAACCAGAAAATGGCAGAAGGTTCCCCTGAGTTTTCAACTAAGTACTGATCACAGCATGTATGTGAAGAAACTACCTGACTGTATGTAAACATTACCTAGAAGGAGAAGAGGACACAATCTGGAACTCACACAGGGCAAAGAATAGTTCATGCTTCTCTCAGTCTCAAAGAAGAACTCAACAAATCATAGAACATTACACAGCAAGTCAGAGGAATATTGGGGCAAAATTAGCTCTCTTATTAACACATTTTAAAACCACATGTTTGAAGAAAGCTCAAACTATTTCCATCTAACTTGACTGTGTCCCAGAACAAAGTTCAAAATTATTTGTAGGAAAAAAAAATCCAGCATCCTACAAGATAAAATTCACAATGTCTGTCATCCAGTATAAAAATACGAGAAATGCAAATAATCCAGAGAATGTAATCCAAACAGGGAAAGGAAGGAAATCAATAGAAACAGCTCCAGAAATGACCCATATTTTAGAGCAAGGACATTAGCAGACAAGGATATTGAAACAGTTATTCTATTCTTAAGAAGGAAGAAAAATCAAACAGTTAAATAAGGGTATGGAAAGTAAATAAAAATCCAAATAAAACTTCCAAAAAAATTAGTATGTGAAATAAAAAATTACACTGTGTGGTTTAACATTAACTTGGTGATATAGTGGATTATTACTCTTTGAACTGCTAACAGAAAAACTGGTAGTTCTAATCAATCCATCAGCTGATCCATGGGAGGGAGTATGTTCCTTTTACTATTTACAGCTTTGTAAACTTAATGGAGGATCACCATAAATTGGAGTTGACTGCTGGCAGTGGATTTTTTTTCTTCTTCTAGTGTGTCAGTACTTTTAATGTTGCACACAGCCAAGCAGACAGATCTGGACGCCCTGCAGCCTTCAGGTGTGCTGCCAGCGTCGCTCTACAGCAAACCCAGTTTGTACTCCACCATCGAGTGCAGCTTACCCAGGACTTCGCTTTGGGAGGGACCATTAAGAATATCTTCAAATCCAATGGTCTCATCATTCCCCCTCAAAATATCAAGTAAGAGGTTTGAACTTGGAAGAAATGGGAGTCACTGAACCTGCTGCACGGCCTTGAACTCCATCTGCAGCTTCAGGGGGGCAAACCGACCCTGGATGTTCCTCAGGGTGGAAAAGTTCATTTTATCTTGGTTGAGCTGGAAATTTTTTTCTGGTAACTCAAGAGGATGACTGGGCAAAAGTTCATTTTTCACACAAGAAAAACCTTTCCGAAGAAGATCATGGCTTTCAAAAGGGCCACTGGCTAATAGTTCAGTTACTGGGATGCTACCTTTTAGCTGAGATCCAAGTCCTCTGGAATTCATCTTGAGCCACTTTCGGTACAGCCGCTCAGCTTGGCTGCCCTAAGCTGGCCGGATTTTTTTTTTAAGACACTGCAGGAGGGGTGGGGGAAGTGAGCAATAGAAAACTCAAGAACTTATTGTCATCAGGTCAGAACCAATTAATAGCTGACTCTTCAGAAGCTTTAAATCACACAAGAGGAGATTGCTCATCTTTCTCTCACAGAGTATTTGGTGGATTTGAACCATCATTCTTTGGGGTCAGAAGCTAACTGTGGACACATGGCCTGACAAATCATCAACAGCTGTGGGACTAAGAGAAGAGAGTGCTTTCTGCACCATGAGAAATTGTAGTGGAGAGAAGGTAAAGAGACTGTGACATTTCTATGAAGAGATTGTGGCACTGCTGTGGGGAGACTGTGACAAGGTGTAAACAAAGGAACCATGGCACTGCTGTGAGGAGGATGTGACAAAGTGTAAGCAAAGGAATCATGGAGATGAAGCCATGGTTAAAGGTTTTGCATGTTGGGTGATTGAAGGAAAAGCTGATTTGTAACTGCTCTGAGATGAAGTTTGGTAGATGACTGAGGGAACCAAAGGCTTCTTGTCTTTGTGCTGCTCAACTGAACCTGGACTTTCACTAATTGAGGAATTATACCTTGTTAATCTGGTTTGGAACTGATTTACATTGTGTGATATTCTTTGCCTCCTTCATTCATTCCCCAGCCTGTTTCCCTAATAGACTTCACAACTATGAGGAAAGTCTATGAATCAATTTGCAATGAACATTGGACCCAATGATTTGTTGAAATAGGTGCAGGTGCATGTGGAGTGTCATGTCTGACGATGTAGCTATTTTTATGGTATTGATGGGGCCACTCCCCCTCTATGAAATAGATAGAAGTCAGGCTTGACTCTTGCTACACTGTATCTACTCCTTTCACAGAGTATAACTCTCTATCCATGAGGTCAGCAGAGCTCCCTATAGCCATAGCCATAAAGTATTCAGCATAAAACACAGAGAAAAATTGAGGAGGAAAGAAAGAAAAGAATTAGAGCAGTAGTGAAACAATTTCAAGTGGCTTGATATAATAGTAATTGTAGTTCCAGAAAAAATTTGTTGTTATTGTTAGGTGTCATCAAGTTGTTCCTGACCTATAGTGACCATATGTACAACAGAGTGAATCAACCTTGCTTAATCATGTGCATTCCTCAAAATCTTCGCTCTCCACAGCTCATTGTTCCAGTCTGTGTCAATCCATTTGTTGAGAGTTTTCCCGCTTATCTGTAACCCTCTCACTTTTCCAACTGGATGTCCTTCTTTGGGAACTGACCCTCCTAACAACATGCCCAACATGTGAAAAGTTTACAGAGACTGAATTTCCATTCATTCATTGTTGCACATTTTCCTCCCTGCCCACCCATCCTCCCAGTTTGCTTTTCTCTTTGAAAAGTAAAAATAAAAAAATAATCTTTTATTGTTATACACCCCCACCTTCCCCAGTCCACTCCACTATGCAGCTTTCATTTTGGACTCTTCTCATGACAATGATACCTAATCACATATTCCCCATAAACAGTTCTCTCCATCATCTGTTTTAATGCAGTATACATTATTTATCCCCTCTTAGTTTCTACCCAACTCCGATGTCAGTCCCACTTTACAACTGTGGCACTAAGCAGTATTTGTCCTTTTGTGACTGAGATATTTCACTCAGCATAATGTTCTCCAGAGTCACACATTTTGCATAATATTTCATGAGTTCCTTCTTTTTCAATGCAGCATAGTATTCCTTTGTGTGAATATAACACAAGCTTCTCTATCCGTTCATTTGTTGATAGGCACTTGGATTGTTTCCAACTTTTTGCTACTGTGAACAAAGCCACAATAAATATGGGTGTGCGTATATCTGCTTGGGTAGAAGTTCTGGTTTCTTTGGGGTATATTCCCAGTAGTGGGATTGCTGGGTCAAATGGTATTTCTTTTTTAAAAAGAATATTATTCATTTTAATGAAAATTTACAGAGACTTTGGATTTCCATTCTTTCATTGTCGCACTTTTCTCCCTGCTCACCCCTCCCCCACCCAGTACACTCTTCTCTTTGAAAAGTAAAAGAAAAATTCTTTTTTTGTTATATAATCCCTCCCCCCCATGTCCACTCCACTATACAGCCTTCATTCTGAACTCCTGTCATGACAATAATACTAATCGCATATCCCTTTTAAACAGTTATCTCCCTCATCTGTTTCGAAGCAGTATACGTTATTTGTCCCATCTTTCTCAGTCTCGCTCCGAATCCGATGTCAGTCCCATTTTACAACAGTGGCACTATGAAGTATTTGTCCTTTTGTGACTGAGATATTTCACTCAGCATAATGTCTTCCAGGGTCACTCATCAAATGGTATTTATATTTGCAACTTTTTGAGAAAGCGCCACACTGCCTTCCATAGTGGTTGCACCATTTTACACTCTCATCAACAGTGAATAAGTGTTCCACTTTCTCCGCAACCTCGCCAGCATTTTTTGTTTGCGGTTCTGTTAAATTTTGCTATTCTTACTGGGGTAAGATGATATGTCATAGTTATTTTGATTTATATCTTTCTTAGAGCTGCAGATTTTGAACATTTCTTCATGTGTTTGTCATCTGAATGTCGTTGTGAAATGTCTGTTCATATCCTCTCTGGCTGCACTTCTTAAGACAAATTTTTTTCTTTTCTTTTGGCTATCCAAGTTATAGTCAGTACTTTCTACGAATTCTACAATTCAAAGACTTTTTTTTTTTGGTCTTTTTTATTCATTGTTTAACTTTCAAATGCATATAAAGCTATTATTGAAAACACCACACCTTGGATCAGGGGAAGCTCTTTAACTGACATACTTTCTCATTAGCACTTTAAAGAGGTCTTTCATAGCACATTTACACAATGTCATTTCATTTCTTGATTGGTGCTACCATGGGCACTAGTTGTGGATTCAAATAAAATGAAATAATTGACTTCAGTTTGCCCCTGTCTGTCATGAGGCTGTTATTGACCCAGTTGTGAAGACTTATGCTTTCTTTGGGTTGAGGCATACCCCATACTAAATATTTCATCTTTGATCTTCAGCAAGTGCTTCAAGAACCTCACTGTCAGGAAGCAAACAATGTTGTGTCCTCTGCACAACACAGGTTGTTGATGAGCCTTCCTCTGATCCTGTTACGCATTCCTCTTTATATAGTCTATTTTCTAGGATTATTTGCTCAGCATACAAATTGAATAGGTATATTTAAACATAAAGTACCTTTTGTTCTGAGTTACTGCTTCTTGATCTATGTACAGGTTTCCCATGAGTACAATTAAGTGTTCTGGGATGATTCCTATTCTTCTCAATATTATCCATAATTTGATATGAGCCATACAGTCAAATGCTTTTGCAAAGTCAATAAAACATAAAAAAAATACCTTTTTTGGTATTTTCTGCTTTCAGCCAAGATCTATGTGGTATCAACCATGATATCTTTTTTCTGAATCCAGCTTCAATTTCTGGAAGTTCCTTGTTTGTATACTGTTCTAGCTGTTTTTGAAAGATCTTCAGCAAAATTTTACCTGCGTGTGATAGCAATGATAATGTTTGCTAATTTCTTCATTCTGTTGGATCATCTCTCTTTTTTGGCATGGACACAAATATAGATTTCTTTCAGTTGGTTGGCCAGTCCTCCAAATTTCTTGACATAGAAGAGAATGCATGTTTAAGGCTGTACTTGTTTGCTGAAACACCTCCGTTCATATTCCATCAGCCCTCTGGAGTCTCCCTCAACCCCAATACCTTCAGCTTTAACTTCTTCCTTTAGGATTATTGGCTTTTGAGGATATGACAGGTCCTGAAATGGCTTAGTTTAGACCAATTATTTTTGTTACAGTGATTCTGTGATTACATCCAACTTCTTCTTTTTTTTTGTTTTGGGCTTCTTGTTTTTTTAAATGAAGGTTTACAGAAAGGTTGGGTTCTCATTCATTCATTGTTGCACATTTTTTCTTCCTCTCCTTCCTTTCCCCTCAGTCTGCTTTGCAGTGTATGCCATCTTTTTTTAAAAAAAATGTTTTCTGTGTCATTTAATATTTTCCCCATAGAATCTTTTAGAAATGTAACGTGAGACTTGGATTTTTCCCCCATTATACTGATCATGCTCTTCCTTTTTAGTATTTTCTTTTTTTTCCTGAATGGAAATATTGGAAATGTTTGTATTTTAAAGTTACAGAATTGTTTTGTCATTTTTTAAAAATTATTATAATTTTAATAAAAATTTACAAACTTTGGATTTCCATTCATTCATTGTTGCACTTTGCTCCTTGCCGACCCCTCCCCAACCCAGGAAACTCTTCTCTTTG
>NW_006399962.1:1590736-1593363 GCF_000299155.1 Elephantulus edwardii | reverse complement strand
GCTGTTGTTTCCCCATTTAACAGATTTCATCTCCTTGTCAAAAATCAGTTGACCATAAGTAGATGGGCTGATTTCCGGGCTCTCAATTCTATTCCATTGATCTATGTGTCTGTCATTGTACCAGTACCATGCTGTCTTAACTACCAGGGCAGTGTAGTAGGATTTGAAATCAGCAAGTGAATTGCTTATTGGGGCTTCTTTCTATTGCAAATGAAAGTCAATCTTCAATCTCTTTGAAGAATGGGATTGGTATTTGTATGGGGATTGCATTGAACGTGTAAATTGCCTTTGGTAGTATTGACATTTTCACAATATCGAGTCTTCCTAACCATGAGCAAGGGATATTATTCCACTTCTCCAGCTCTCTTTTTGTTTCTTGTAGTAATGTTTTGTAATTTTCTTTGAATAGATCCTTGGTGCTTCTGGTTAGATTTACTCCTAAGTACTTAATCTTGGATTAGCTATTGTGAAGGGTATTGTTTTTCTTAGCTCTAGCTCTGTATTCTCTTTGGCACTGTAGAGAAATGCAACTGTTTTTTGTATGTTGATCTTGTATCCTGCTACTTTGCTGAATTGGTCAACTATGTCTAATAGTTTTCTTGCTGAGTCTTTAGGGTTTTCTAAGTATACTATCATATCATCTGCATAGAGAGATAATTTTACCTCCTCTTTGCCAATTTGGACACCTCTCATTTCCTTCTCTTATCTTATTGCTATTGCTAAGACTTCCAGTACAATATTGAATAAGAGAGGTGATAGTGGGCATCCTTGCCTAGTTCCTGTTCTTAAAGAGATTGCCTTTAATCTTTCTCTATTGAGAACAATGTTGGCTCTCGGGTTTGCATAAATGCTTTTTACCCTGTTCAAGAAATTCTCCTCTAATCCTATTTTGTTGAGTGTTTTAATCAGGAAAGGGTGTTGGATTTTGTCAAAGGCCTTTTCTGCATCAATTGATAGGATCGTGTGGTCCTTGTTCTTTGCTTTGCTAATGTGATGAATTACATTAATTGTTTTCTTATGTTGAACCATCCATACCTGTTATGAATCCCACTTGGTCATGGTGAATTAGTTCTTTGGTGTATCTTTTTTGTGTTTTCTAACTCCAGGACTCTGCATATTTTGTTACAATTCTTTGCTTATCTTTCTCAAACTGCCTTTGAAATCTTCTGTTGAGCTCTTACTAATGATTCCTTCCTTTTGCTTTAGCTTCTCTCTCTTCAAGAGCAAGCTTCAGTCTTTTCTGACATTCATTTTGATATTTTCTTTCTTTTCCGCCATCTATTTTTTTAATGATATTTTGCTTTCCTCATAGATAATCTTCTTCATGCCATCCCACAACTCATCTGGGCTTTAATCGTTAGTCTTCAATGCATCAGATAAATTCTTCAGGTGGTTTTTAAATTCAGATGGGATAAAATGAAGGTTCTGTGTTGTCTCTTGTGGGCTTGTTTTAAATATCTTCAGCTTCAATTCGAATTTTCCCAGGAGCAATTGCTGGTCTGTCCTATAGTCAGCACCTGGCCCTGTTTGTCTGACAATATTGATTTTTCCTACATTATCTTTGCCCAGATGTAGTCAGTTTGCTTCATATGTATTCCATCAGGTGAGATCCCTGTGAATAGTCATCATTCATTTAAAAAATATTTATTTGCAATGAATAAGTCATTGTTGTTGTTACGTGTCATTGAGTCACCTGCAACTCATGGTGACCCCATGTACAATAGTCCTGAACCCTGCCCTATACTGAGCAAGTCTCACTGACTCTGACACATTTACCCCCGTTACTCTAGTTACTGTGTCAATCCTTCTCATGTGGGTCTTCCTCCCCTGATCTGTCTCTCCACCCTTCAGGGCATGAAGTCCCTCTCCAAGGACTGGTCTCTCCTGGCCACATACCTAAAGTATGTGAGATGGAGCTTCAAAATCCTTATCTCCAAGGAGAAACTTGGTTTCATCATCTCTAGGACAAACCAGTTTGTTCTTTTGGCAGTCCATGTTCAATACTTTTTTCTAGCATTTGTCGTATCAAATTCTTTCATGTAATCTCTGGTTTCATTTTTGTCACCAAAGTCACATTTTCTAAATACCATTCCTTCTTGTTGCTTGTATATTGCTGTGATACTGGAAGCCATGCTGCTGGTATTTCTACCACCAACAGGGTCACTCGTCTGAGACAGATTTCATTGGAGATTTCAGATGTAGAAGCAGGACAGGCCATATACTTCTGAAATAATGAGCCCTTGAAAACTCTCTGAAGAACAGTGAAACATTGTTCAATAGAGTGCTAGGAGATGAGCTCTGCAGTCTAAAAGGCACTTAAAATACAGCTGAGAAAAGCTGCCTCCTCAAACTTAGGGATGTTGATGTTAGGTGCCGTCAAGTCTATGGTGACCCAGAGCGACCCTATGAACAGCAGGTCTGAGCTCTGCTTCTGAACTTCGTGATGAGGACGAGTAAAGCTTTTACCCAATGGAAGATCTTCATTTGTGGATATGGCACGTCTCAGAATGAGGAGAAACAACTGCAAACATCCATTAAAGATTGCAACTCGATAAAAAACAAGGAGCTCATTCAATACTTTCAAAATGGTTGACTCTGGAGAACATTATGCTGAGTGAAATATCCCA
>NW_006399962.1:1581942-1589164 GCF_000299155.1 Elephantulus edwardii | reverse complement strand
AAAAAAAGAGGATCGAACTGGGGAGGAGGGTAGAGAAAATAGTGCAACAATGAATGAATGGAAACCCAAAACCTGTGTAAATGTTCATTAAAATTAATAAAATTTAATAAAAAAATTGCAACTTGAATTTACAAAGTATGAATTTAGGAAAATTAGAAGGTGTAGAAAGTGAAATGGAACACATGAAAACCAGTATCCTAGGCTTTCGTGAGCCTAAATGGATTGATATTGGTCACTCTGAGTCAATCATATGACCTGTTGTTGTTATGTGCCGTCGAGTCACTTGCTACTCTTAGCGACCCTATGTATAACAGCCCTAAACCCGGCTCTGTTCTGTGCCGATCTCACTGTCTCTGACACACCTACCTCCATTAACCCAGTCAATGAATCAATCCACCTCACAGAGGGTCTTCCTCTCCTGTGCTGTCTGTCCACCCTCCCAAGCATGATGTCCATCTCCAAGGACTGGTCCCTCTTTGCAACATGTCCAAAATATGCCAGACAAAGCCTCAGAATCCTTGCCTCCAAGGAGCAACCTTCTCCAGGATGAATCTGTTTTCTTAGCAGTCCATGGTACACTCAATACTCTTCTCCAGCACCACAGCTCAAAGGCATCAATTCTCCTTCTATCCTCCCTAGTCAAGTGATTGCAAAGACAATGGCCTGTATCAGACCTAGTCTCCTGAGTGACACCATTGCTCTTCAGTACCCTGGAGAGGTCTTTAACAGCAGACTTCCCCATCGCAACACTTCTTTTAATTTCCTGGCTGCTGGTGCCAAAAGTATTGACAGTGGAGCCAAGCAGATTAAAGCTGTGAACAATCTCAATCTCTTTACCATCCATCCTGATACTGCCAACTATGCCAAAAATGGCAAAATGAAGAGGAATGGTGTCATATTTATCAGCAAAAAGAACATTTCAAAATCTGTACTGAAATACTGTCAGTGATAGAACAATATCCATACACATATAAGGAAGATCTGTTATTAGGACTATTACAAATGTACAAACCACACAGGAAAGGTAGGAGATGAGAAAATACCTTGCCAAATGATGAGAAATTATGGTCGTATATGTCCCAAATTTGATAAAAACCTCTATGTCCAGAGGCCCAAGAAGTCCAGTGAAGAAGAAAAACACCAAGATACATCACAATTGTATTACTTAACGATAAGTGCTAAACGGAATGAATGGACTGAGAAGTTGTACATTTACACAATACTATGCAGCAAACAGGAGCAACGATTTTATAAAATACTACCTAACTTGGGAGGGACTACAGAGCATTGTGCTAAGTCAACGAACTCAGTCCCATAAAGACAAGTACTGGATTTTATTGTAGAATGAGTATGAGGATTCAAGGGAGGGGGAAGAAGCAGAGGGGTGAGGTGGAGTGTTAATCATAGGGTTGCACAGTTTGATATGTAGAGAGGGTTAAGGTAATAGGAAAGATTTTGTGTAAAAACAATGTATTTGAACTTTGTAAATGAATGAGTATAAAATAAAAATTTTTAAAAACCCTATATGTTGTTGTTGTTATGTGCCATTGAGTCTCTTGCGACTCATAGTGACCCCTATGTACAAGAGGGCTAAATCCTTCTCTGTCCTGGGCCAACCTCACTGTCTCTGACACACCTACTCCCATTACCCCAATCACTGAATCTAATTTTGGTTTAGAATGGAAACAAGTCTCCCTTTATTACTTTTATTCTGTGTTAGCCAAATAATGATTGTTTTCTTTAACCCAAGCCCCCACTAGAATGTGTCAAGTAACAAAACCCAGTTGTTGTTGTTATGTGCTCTTGAGTTGCTTGTGACTCATAATGATTTTATGTACAAGAGCCCTAAACCCTGCTCTATCCTGTGCCAACCTCACTGTCTCTGACACAGTCACTCCCATTACCCCAATCACTGAATCGATCCTATAATATATAGAGAAAAATAATTTTAAAAAAGTAATAGGGGGAGGAGAAAGAGGCCTATGTACAAAGAATTAAAGAGGTCTTGTTGAAAACAATGAAAGCCAAAACCAACCAATCAGCATCTTTAATATATTGATGAAAACTTTGTTACCTAGAATTTTTGCCTCCATATTTGAAAAGTAGTTTTTATTTCTAACTATCAAAAAGATCTTTCAAAAATGAAAGTGAAAGAAAAACTTTTTCAGACATAAAAAATTTGAAATAATGAACCACTGCAGATCTGAACTATAAGAAATGCTGACATAAGTAATTCAAACAGAAGGAAATTAAAACAGATGGCAATCTGGATCTATACAAAGCAGAGCACTGGCAGTGGGGTGTTTCAGCCAATAATGAAGGAGCAATGATAGAGTTAGAATACCAGGATATTTCCAACCTCTAACAAATTAATGGATTTAGGCAATGGTCAATAGTAACACATAATAATGAAAAGAGACAATCAGATATTGTGCAGTCTCTGTGGAAGCAGACTCCACCACCTCTGTGAAATAAGCTAGTCAACAAACAAAACCAAAACTATTAATTGAACCTGAATCAGGTCAGTCCTCTAAATCTAACTACCAACTTACAGAATTTACAAGGCACAGAGAAATATGTTAAATTAAACCATTTTGTTTTCCATATCTGGAAAATCCCAGATATGGAAAAATCAAAATCATATAAGGATAAACAATCCGATTTTGTTTTCACACACACACACACACACACACACACACACACACACTAGCTTATTTTTTAAAAAAGAGAGACTGAAATTAATATGGAAGGTGAATTTAAGAGAAATAAGAAATATTGCTCAATTTACTATGCGTGCATCTATTTAGACTCTTGATTTAAATACAGAACCTAAAAAAGGGAAAAAGGTAAAAACTGACAGGTATTATCCCAGAGGCACACGGTTCGAATCCACCAGATTCTCTGCTGGAGAAGAAGGGGTAATCTTCTCCTGTACCAGTCGGATCAGATTTGATGGTACACAAACACAAAATAATAAAATAAAAAAAATTTAAAACAACAACAAAAATACCCCTGATGGATATTTTATAATATTTATTAGAAGAAAAAGAAAGTTTCCCAGACCAAGAAAGCAGGAAGGTTATTTCAGGAAAATGCAGAATATTGTCATGGAGTTTATTTCTGTCAAGCACTTCTGACCTCTCTGGGTTTTGGGGTCACCTCAGGGGGAGAAATCTTAGTAATGACTTTCAAGTCTGCTCTTAGCAGCTCAAACAGGGCCTTGGTGGTTTAGGCAAAACAGCAACTTTGAGTTAAAAAAGTCAAAGTAGAAGAGACCTGGAAAGAGGAGACCCAGGGTGAAGAAGAGGGAGACGAGACAGAAAAGAATAGAGGGGGAAAGAGGGACAAAAAAAGAGAGGCTAAAGTTAGATCTCAGAATGTGTTCAATGGTTTTGAAGGACCAGCAGACTTGAGACCCTCAACATTAGGTCAAATGCTATTCTTCCTTCTCTCCATCTGCAGTTCAGTTCAAGGGCAGCTCTGGTGTATAAGGAGGGGTCAAGTGAAAGCTCCAGCCACTAAGATTAAGGAGTTCGCTCAGGGTTAACCGACAGGTTCAGGTAACAAAAGGCCTGGAATGACAGGTGAGAGAAGCTGATCCCTGGTTTATCTATGATCATCAGGGTTTATCCCAAGGTCAACTACATATGCTACGGTACCTTTGTTCTCTCTTTTTCGCTGCACCAAGAGAAATAATAACAATAATGTTATTGGTTCATTAACTGGTGGCTTAGTGGTAAGGAACTGCACTGACAACCTGAAGGCTCACGGTTTGAATCCATTCACTGCTCCACAAAAGAAAATGGGCAAGCTCCTCCAGTGTGATTAGCTGCTTCTGAAAACCAGCTAGTGAGTCAGCAATGAGTCATTTTCAACTAGATAGAATATAACAATGTCAGCAACAATGTTATTGAGTATTCACCAAGCCCTGTTCTAAGCACTTTCCATGTTAATTGATTGAATCTTCCTAACAACCTAGTGGTAAGAATCTGCACTGCAGTCCCAAAGGCATGTGGTTTGAACACACCAGCTGCTCCAAGGGAGAAAGATGGGCAAACTCTTCTCATTTGATTTACTGCCTCTGAAAACCCAATGGAGGTTCAGCTATGAGTCAGTTCCAACTCAATGGTACATATCAACAACAACAAGAACAATAACCCGCTTGACACAGAGGAACTGAATCCAGAGAGGTTAAGTAACTTGCTTGAGGTCAATTAGCCCAGGTTTAAACGAACACAGGAAGGCTAATTCACTCTGGCTCTTTCTAGAATAGGAAGTCCTGAATTCCCTCTCTTTCAGGGAATCCCCACATAGCAGTGGTAACCTGGGTCTAGATGAGTGACAGTAGTCTCTTTCCCAGAGTAAAGCTTTGTAAAGGCTTCATCTTTCCTCAGAGCAGCTGGGGCCTTGGCCTAGGATGGAGGCATCTCTGAGTTCTAGAAGAGAACTGGAGCTTCATTGGGAAAAGCCACTCTCTTCATGAAAGACTGGTAGGGCCCCAGGGCTGGGGAAGAGGCTGCCAAAAACAACAGCAAGCCTGTCCTAAGCTGTTCTCTGGCTGCCCAGCCCAGTGGCAAGGCTGGCTCCTCCATGATCCTTATCAGCTTTCCAAGGAGTGAACTCTAATGTGTGTGCATTCCAACCTCAGGATCTAATGAGGAAAAGGAGGAGATAATGTCCAGGAAAGCGTGCTGGGGGTGGGGGAATGCTGCCGGGGACTGGGTGGTAGAGGAGGTCTCCAGAAGGGGTGTGTATGTATGTGTGTACCCCAACCTGGCTTTTGGTGGGTCCACAGAGGTCCCTAATGCAGAATTACTGGGGCCCCTCCCCTTGCCCCGTTCTGGCAGAACACCCTTGAACAATTTAGCCTGAAATAGCGTAAGAACTCCTTTCCTATTTTTTTTTCCAGGCTTTTGGATGAAATTATATTTTACAAATGACTCATTATTATATTTATAGCTTTCCCCCCAAATGATTCAAATTGTGGTTTGTCGCCTCCCTGTCTCTCAGCTCCCCCCAGCTCGACAGGAAGGAGTGCTGTTTACTGTATGGCCAGGTGTGGCTGCTGAGAGTGGCTCTGTCTCTCCCTATAATTATGCTCTGCCTAAGCCCTGACAAGCTCCCTAAGCACTTTGTCATGTGCAGCCTTTGTTCCAGCATGTCGTTGGGAGACAGTATCCGACACTAGCTGGGCTTGGAATCTGCTCTTGTAGGAAGTGTATGTATGTGGTGGGGGAAGAGAGTGGGGAGCAAAAGAGGGAGGCCTGTTCTTGGGGAGGCTCTGACAGGGAGCCTTTGTGAGGGCAAACACTGGGGAAGTGGGAGCTGTGGTTCCTCAAATCACTGTGAGAAGGCTGGGAGAGCCCACGTGCAGAGCTGAGGAGAAGGTGGTTCAAGTATTTCAGACTGTGCACATGTCGGGTGTCCTGTGAGGAGTCACTTTGGAGGCCTCTTCTCCTCTCTTCCCCTGGTTCCTCCAGAGTTAATCTCCGAGGAAGGTGTGGTGAGGTTAGCATGAGAGCAACTGCTCTTAAACTGGCCATGTTTGAGAAAGGTGACTGGGAGGAGGTCCCATTTATAATGACAATTAATTTCACCAGGTTTCTTTGGGCTCAGACTCCCCTTAGTCTGCCTTGACTGGGTACTAGAAATGTTAAAAGTGCACAAAATTGGAAGGAAGGACATTTTGGAATTCTTAGTGACATTCTCTGAGCCTCACCACAATATTCTGCTCTAGGCAAGGGAAAACACACCAGCCCTGGTGAGAGAACAGCTTCCCAGGAAACCTGTCTATACTATTTTCTTGGCTTTAAATTAAGCACTAGGCTCCTTTTTATGCTCTAGGTTTCACAGCTGAGGTATGGAAGCTGCTTGGGTGCCTGGGCTGAGTGAGGCTGGGAGTCTGCGGTTGTACGAAATCCAAGCCTCAGGCCCCAGTTGTGTCCCCAGATCGCCTGGGCTCCTTGGGCTCTGCTTTCACGCTCACTTCTTGGCAGCTGGCTGTGTGAGTGGAAAGGACTTGGGAGGTGGTAATTCGGGAATGGGTGTGGGCGAGCATAACGTAATTATTGGTGAAATCAGTATGAAGTCTTAACCAGATGATTTCCATCTGGGCTGAGCTATGTCCCAGGGAGGTGTGTGAGTGGGTAGGTTGTGAGATATGGCTAGAACCAGAGACTTGGAGGTCTGGGGAGGACTGTGGACAAGTCTCTTCTAAAAGGGGAGGCAGAAGTTGAAGAAACAACCAGAGAGGGTTGTGATCAAACAAAACAGTTGCTGTGAATTGATTCTGACTCATGGTGGCTCCTTGTGGCAGATTAATACTGTGCTCCGTAGGATTTTGAGTGGCTGTGGGCTTTCAGATGGAGCTCTGGTGGCCTTATTGGTAGAGAGCTGCACTGCCTACCCAAAGGTGGATGGTTCAAATCCATTAGCTGTTCCTTGGGAGAAAGGTGGTCAGTTTTCTCTGTTTCTACAGTTTCTGAAAATCTTCCGGAGGGTCAGCTATGAGTCTCAACTCTATAGCAGAGAAAGACAGAGGGCGAGGGGAAGAAAGTAGATTAACCTTTGGGTTTGTAGCTTAATGTTTAACCCTTTATGCCTCCCATTAGCTTGTGGTGAGAGAGCGATGGCAAAAGGGGGGGAGGGAAAAGACTTCAGTGGGCACTGGTGACCTGAACTTCCTCCGCAGGCCTGAGGAAGAGCCTCTTATTGGATAGATGCTAAGTCATTCACCTTGTTGACGCAGAGCCAGGGTTGGCCAGGCTCTAGGAGCAGAGAAGCCAGCTAGTGGTCAGACTGAGGGGCAGCCAACTCTGCACACTGAAGCTACCTTTGTACCACGTTCTTTCGAGATTCTTCAGTAGTATAGCCACCTTCCTTGTGCTGGAACTCTCCATCAGTCTTTCCACACTAATGTCAAAGTCTTGGAGTGCTTTGAATGTTATCAGAAAGTATGGCTGTTGATCATGTGCTCCTGGGGTGTAACTTTTCTCTCTGCTGTCTTCTGCCCTCCCTCTCTCAACTATGCTTCTACTTGGGCTCTTGCTCCTACACCTCAGCCAGACAACTCGATGGGCAACCTGTGGGCAAAGCTGGATAGCAACACAGAATAAAAGTTAGTCTTGGAGGGAAGAAATGTCTTTTTAAAATACTGGTTTGCATTAAGTAATTGGTATATACTTTGCTTTATAATATTAATTACACAATTAATTATATTAAA
>NW_006399962.1:1576503-1581842 GCF_000299155.1 Elephantulus edwardii | reverse complement strand
AATATATTAATTACAATGCCATATATTACATCTTATCAAATCCTCCCCTCCCCTTCATCCTAATCATCCATTCCTAATCTCTGCTACTTTCTTCCTTCCCGTTCCTGTCAAACCTCCACAATTGTTTCTGTGTGCAAACCTTTCTCCCAGTTATGCATATTCTGTTGCAGATTGTTAATTGCATTCACACTATGTCTGATCAGCCATTCATTTCAGATTGACCATCCCTTCACTTATTCCAATAGCGTGTTCATTATCCATTCATTTCCTTTCCCCTTACCCTTTAGTCTTCTTATTTTTCTAACAGTCGTCATAGGCAGTATTTATGCTTTAGTGGCATATTGTCACTCAGCATTTTTTCCTCTAGACTCATCCATGCTGTAAAGTATTTCAAGAGTTCTTCACCATTTTTCAGTGTTGTGTATTAAATCGTTGTGTGAATGTACCACCTTTTCTCTATTCATTTGGTAACAGGCACATATGCTGTTTTCAGCTCATAAAGAAGGGTCTTTACAAAAGTGGGATTTTTTTCACCTCAAAGTCTATACTGCTAGATTGTGAAAGAGTTTTGTTTTCTATTATTGTTGATAAGGATGATAATTTATGGACGTTGTCTGAAAATCAAACTACACTATTTTTATTGTTCGATTTGCTATCAAACTCCTTATTTCCAGGTAATGACTTCCTTCTTTCGTGTGAGACATTTTCAGTTTGACAAAGTAAAACAGAGGTGATGGAATCAGTTTGCACACACTTCTCAAAGTGTTCTCAGTTATTACCCCACTGGGGGCTAGCTACTATCATTTTCATTTTCTTTATATGAATATTTGAGGTAGAGACATCTCAACCTGTGTGCTTGAGGTGCAGTTAGTGATAGAAATAGTCTTAGAACCAACCCCTGAAGGATCCTATTCCAGTGGTGACACCTCTGTGTTTTTTCTGTTTTCCATACATTTAAGAAGAAAGTATATGCCCACAGATGCATGAGCAGGGTCAGCAGAAAAACGGGAAACTGCCAAGTCTGGAAGAAGAGTTAAGCTACTTCTTTAGCATATGGACTCTGTGCATAGATATGCCCTCCAAGAGCTGTGATCCATGGTGGTTGTTGTTTGTTAGGTGCCGTCAAGTCTAGTACGACTCACAGTGACCCTATGAATAGAGGATCTGAGCTCAATCCTATCCTGTGCCATCTTCACACTTCCTAACACACCAGAGCCCATTGCAGTATCAGTCCTCCTGGTTGTGGGTCTTCTTCACCTTTGCTGACCCTCCACCCTTTCAAGCATCATTTGGAGAATTAACTTCAAGTCTCGTTTGGAGTCAGAGTGACTGTTACTGACCTACTTTTAATTGGATCACCATCTTCAAACATAATAGGAATGCTGATCAACAGTGCTCCATGTCCCTAAACCCAAAGCCAAACCTGTTGCTGTTGAGTTGATTCCCATTGTTGTGGTTAGGTACATTGTACAACAGAACAAAATGCTACCCGATCATGGGCCATCCCTACAATTGGTGCTATGCTTGAGCCCATTGTTGCAAACACTCCATCAATCTATATCATTGAAGTTTTCTTTTCCCCTTTTAAATTAATCCTCTAATTTACCAAGAGACATGTACACACCGAGGACCCCAGACAACAGTGACCGTGTAGGTTCTCAGAAAGACCTAAAACCTAGGTCTTCCTAAAACTCTAACCCTGGAGTTCTTCACTGAAAAACAAGAAGAAAAATAACTCTTCCTATGCATGTCTTTGGAGAAACAATGACGGTTATACAAGTGTTGAGGTCTTTTGTTCATAGAGTTCATGAAACGCCTACAACTCAAAGGCAATTAACAAAAACAATAGAGAGAGAGAGATCAGTTGGCCTATTGGACAGAAAGTGATGCTACCAAGCAAAAGGTGGCTGATTTTAATCTGCAGCCCTCAGGCCTGATTTTAACTGGGTTTCGTCAAGCATTCTTCTAAGTGGTATAGCACTGGCCTGTGCATTGCTGTACAAAGGTAATTTGTGGTTGCTGTGATGTTGAACACTGTGACACTGATGTGTCAAATGTGATGATGGTTACTCCTGGTGGACCTCCCCATTTAAAACAAGGTTGGAAGCAGGAGTGGCATCCACTTCCAAAATAGCTTGCCTCCTGAAAACCTATGAACCTGTAGAAAAGATGAAAGTTATACAAGTGTTTAGGTCTTTTGTTCACAGGGTCGCTATGAGTCACCCATGACTCGATGGCAATTAATAACAAAAATAACAACAATTTACCAAGTACTATGTCTCTTTCCAGGTCCCTCCTGATAACATGTGCAAAATATGTGAGATAAAGTCTTACCATCCTTGTTTCTAAATGCTCATTCTGGCTGCAGTTCTTCTAAAACAATTTTGTTCGTTCTTTTGCCGGTCCATGGGTATGTCTAATATTCTTTGTGAACACCAAAATTCATAGTCATCAATTTTTTTATCAGTTTTTTTAAACAATCTTCCTTATTTGGTAACTGACTTTTACATACATTCGAAGCAATTAAAAATGCCATGGCTTGGCAAGCTCTGGTGGCTTAGTGGCAAGAAGTGGCAATCCCAGAGGTGAGTAGTTTGAATCCACCAGATGTTCTGCTGGAGAAGGAGGGACAATCTCCTCCTGTAGCAGTCAGATCAGATTTGATGGTACACACACCAAAAATCAAAATGAAATAATAAAGTAAAAATTAAAAAAATGCCATGGCTTGAGGCAGATGGCTCTTAGATCTCAAAGTGACTTTGAGATCACTTAGAATCCTTTGCTTTTGAGTGTTTTTAAAGAGGTCTCTTGCAACAGATTTGCCCAGTGCAGTATGATTTTCGACTGCTACTTTCATGGGTGTTAATTGTGGATCCAAGTAAAATGTATCCTTTTATAATCTTTTCTCTGTTTATCATAATGATGCTTGTTGAGGATTTTGTTTTGTTTTGTTTATGTTGAGGTGCAATCCGTACTGTATGCTATACTCTTTGAGCCTTATCTGTAAGTGCTTCAAGTCTTCTTCATTTTCAACAAGTAAGGCTGTGCCATCTGTACATTACAGATAATTCATGAGTATTCCTACAATCAGTGTCTCTCTGGAGACTAAGGTGCGCCTGATACAGGCCATGGTCTTTGCAATTGCTTGTTATGCATCAGTGAATTAGACAATGACTAGGGAGGACAGAAGGAGAATTGATGCCTTTGAGCTGTGGTGCTGGAGAAGAGTATTGAATGTACCACGGACTGCCAAGAAAACAAACAGATTCATCCTAGAGAGGGTTAAACCAGGCTACTCCTTGGAGGCAAGGATTCTGGGGCTTCGTCTGACATACTTTGGGCATGTTGCAAGGAGGGACAGGTCCTTGGAGAGGGACATCATGCTTGGGAGGGTGGAGGGACAGCGCAAGAGGGGAAGACCCTCTGTGAGATGGATTGATTCAGTGACTGGGGTGATGGGGTAGGTGTGTCAGAGGCAGTGTGATTGGCACAGGATAGAGCAGGGTTTAGGGCTGTTGTATATAGGGTTGCTATGAGTCGCAAACAACTCGACGGCACATTACAACAACAACAACATTCCTACAATTCTCATACTAAATTCTTCATATAGTCAGCTTCTCAGATTATTTGCTCAGCATATAGACTCATTAACCATGGTGAAGGGACACAGTGCTGATGCACGCCTTTCCTTACTTTGAAACATGCAGCGTTCTCATCTTCCTTCTTGATCTATGTTATGTGTAGGCTCCACATGAACATAACTAAGTGTCCTGGAATTCCTGTCCTTTGTAACGTTACCCATAAATTGTTATGATATACCTAGTTGAGTACTTTTCTGTGGTTATAGGTAAATATCTTCCTGGTAATCTATTTTCAGCCAAGATCTGCTTGATGTGAACCATAAAATTGCTTGTTGTGTATTCTCTTCTGAATCTACTAGAGTTTCTGCAAGTTCCCTGCCTATACACTGTTCCAGCTGTTTTGTGTGTGTGTGTGTGTGTTCCAATTTAAATTAGTAGGGGAAAGACAGTTCTAAAAAAACCTAAAAGCAAAAGAATAATAACAACAATAAAAACTCAAAACGAAACCCGAGAACCTACTGTTTAGAGGGAAAATGAGTACAAAGTAGGTGTTGTTGTTGTTGTTGTTAGGTGTTATCAGGACAATCATGACTTAACCTTTTGAACCGTGACTTTTTGAACAAAAGACCTGGACCTTGTCTTATCCTAACAATCTTTGCTATGCTTAAGCCCATTGTTACAGTCACTGTGTCACAAAAGGGTCTTCCTCTGAACCTCCACCTTTCTCAATATGACGGTTTTTGTCCCCAAGAACTGGCTCCTTTTGATGACATGTCCTAAATATATGAGAACATCCTGATTGCACTTTCTCCACGACTTATGTGTTCTTTTGGTAGTCCATGGGATATTCAGTACTCCTTTCCAATACCATAAATCAAAGATGTTGATTATTTTCCTGTCATACTTATTCATGCTCAACTTTTTTTTCAGGTGCACTGGAGATAACTGAAAAGATATTGGCTCAGATCATGCACACCTTAGCCTGTAAAGTCATCTTGTTCTTTTGAACTTTGGAGATGTATTTGACCATAGATGTTTCCAGCTCCAGCTGTTTTTGAATTATTTTCAACAAGATTTTACTTGTGAGTGTTAGGATATTGTTCTATAAAGTCTGCATTTTGTTGAATCATGATTTGCATAGCTGTTACTGTAGTTAGGTGCCATTGGCTTGACCATGACTCATAGTGACCCTGTGAACAACAGATTGGAACCTTGCCCATGCTGTGCCATCCTCACCATCTCTGCCACGCTTGAGCTCACTGTTATAGGCATTGCGTCAGTCTATCTTATTGAAGGTCTTTCTCTACTTTGCTGACATTTTACTTTCCCCAGCATGATGTCTCTAAGGACTAATCTTTTCTGAAAATATGCCCAACGTAAGTGAAGGAAAGCTTCACCATCCTTACCTCTAAGACACACCCTGGTTGTACTTCCTCTGAGACAGACTTTTTTGTTCTTTTGGCAGTCCATAGGATATGTAATATTCTTTTCCAACACTACAACTCAAAGGCATCAGCTCTTATTTGGCTTTCCTTGTTCACTGTTTAACTTTAAGATGGGTAGGAATCCAAAGTCAATCTCCATAATAGTCTATGTGTTTCCTACTGCCAAAGGGGCCCTTTAGAGTAGTGTGAGAAGATCTTCACCCTGAAACCCATAGCGTCCCTTTTCAGCAGGAAGTAGCTAAGAGAATACACCATCCCCTTTTCCTTATGAATCAGGGTGAAGTCTCTCTCAGGGAGGAGTGATAGGGAATGG
>NW_006399962.1:1558825-1576306 GCF_000299155.1 Elephantulus edwardii | reverse complement strand
TAATAATAATAAAAAAATTAAAATCTGGTTATATACAAAAAACAAAAAAAAAGATGGGTAGGAAGCAGCTGAAAAGACCATTACTTGCTCAGACACACTTTAGTCTTTGAACCGAAATCGTTGCTCCTTACCACTTTGGAGAGGTCCTTGACAACAGATTTTCCCAATGCAACATGTCTTTTGATTTCTTGACTACTGTTACCATGAGTACTGATTGTGGATCCAGGTAAAAGAAAATAATTGACAACTTCATCTTTTCTCCATCTGTCACAATATTGCCTACTGCTTAGGTGTGGAGATTTTTGTTTTCTTGATGTTGAAATATAATCCACATTGAAGGCTGTACTTTTTGACCTTCTGCAGCAAGTGTTCCAAGTCCTTTTCACTTCATCAAGCAAGGTTATGCATCTGCATAATACAGATTGTTGGTTAAGTTTTCCTCCAATTCTGAGGCCATATCCTTCTTCATATGGACCAGCTTCTCAAATGATTTGCTCAGCATACAGACTGAGTTGGTCTGAATTCCCATTGAGGATGTATGATTTTCACAGAGGAGTACAAAAAAATAAAATGGGAACAATTTGGGATGGATGGGAATTTACTGTCAGGGGTACCAGATGTAAGGGGGTGGCTGTGGGGGTTGGATAAGAAGAAAGTGTTACAAAGAAAATAAAATGCTGTGTTTTGTCATTCCAAGGGAAGGATGGTATCCATTCTGGAGGTAGATGCATTTCCTTTTTAAAAAGGATCATGCTGTAATGTCCTATCATGGAGAAGCCACTCTTGCTGAGAAAAATGAGATTGCTGGGCTTGCTGAGAGCAAAGCAAGCTCTTCTGCCAGAGAAACTAATAGAGGCGTTTGGAGTTTGGGTTGAAGAGTCTGAAGGAGGAAAAGAGGCTAGAGAAGTTGAGACAGTGAGGTGAGAAATGGTTGGGGAAATTTGTATAGAGGAGCCCTGGTGGTATGTATAGTCAATTATGTGTTTAGCTGCTTCCTAAATGAAAGGTTGGAGGTTCAAACTGCTGTTCACTCCATGGGAGAAAGACGAGAGAGTCTAATTCCATAAACAAAGCAATAGAAACTCTCTGGGGCAGTTCTCTGTCTTTTAGGGTCACTGTGAGTATGAATTGACCTGACAGCAGTGGCTGGTGGGTAATGTCTATCAGGAGTTTGGTGGCAGAACTCTTACCTGCCGTGTGAGAGTTCAGTTCCTGGCCAATGCATCACATGCCCAATCACCACTCATCTTTCACTGAAAGTTTCCATGTTATTATGATGCTGAACAGGTTTCACTGGAGTTTCTAGATGAAGACAGACTAGGAAGAAAGGCCTGTCAGTCAACTGCTGAAAATTAGCCAGTGAAACCCAGTAGTACAATCTGCAATTGTTCCTGGGGATGGCGCAGAACTGAGAAGCCTTGGGTGCTGTTGTGTATGGGGTTACACCAGGCAGGCTGGTGTGGAGCACTGACATGGTAGAGGCTAGCACAGCTAGATTCTGAGTTGCCTCCTGTAAGTCCTTCATCCCGCTAAACTTTGAGTGAAAAAACATATTCTGCTATGTCTATTAGGGGATGTGTGAGTTTGAGGGAGTGAAGGTGATAAAGAGGTACCAGGAAAGGACAGCAGCCATGGGAGGTGAGATGCAGATGGAGGCTGAGAGATGAGAAAGCAGGAGATCAGAGCAAGAGTCCTGAGAAAAAGGAATGAGGAGGCAAGTGGGGGCTCAGTGACGGGGCCCTCACAGCTGCTGAATGGACTTAGGTCATCTGCTGGACTGCTGGATGGCAGTCACTCCGGTTAGCCTGAAGGAAGGAGTGGATAGGCATTCTCTGCATGTAGACCTTCTCACAAAATCTAGACAAAGCGTAGCCCATGTCACTTAGAAAGCAGAGGGTCTCAGAGGAGGTTCCCCTCAGCTCAGCTCAGCTCAGCTCAGCTCAGCTCAGCGTCTTCAAGATTTCTACACACTTAGCAAGAATACTGTTTTGGAGTTTTGTTTGTTTGCTTTCTGAGCTGGAACCAAAGCCAAACCCATGACATGTTTTGGGCTTTTAAGAGAACATTCTCCTTAAATTGGGCTGGAAGTAGACACATGTGGCTGTGACCATGGAGATGTATGTTGTTTTGGATCTTTGACAAAAGACTTGGTAGGAGAAGGGAGCTCTGGTGACCTAGTGGCAAGAAACTGCACTGCAATCCCAGAGGTGTGTGGTTCAAATCCACCGGATGCTCTGCTGGAGGAGGGGAAATCTCCTCCTGTACCAGTCAGATCCAATTTGATGGTACACAAACAAAAAAACCCCAATAAAATTAAATAAAAATTTAAAAATAAAAAGACATGGTAGGAGGACAGGGACTAGGGACACACCCACCCAGAGACCCCAGAAGAGGCTGCCGTGGCGTGAACTGTTCTTCTTGATGCTGAAAACACTTACTGAGCCCCTCACTGGTCCTAGGCTGACTGGGTTGTGGATGGAACCCTGCCTGGAATTAGTGATGCATCCTAAGATCTCTGGAGCAGCCTTCGTTGTGGTAGAGACCAAGGCCAGCCAAGGACATTTCCTCTGGTCCTCTGTTCCAAGGCTCTGGGTTTGTCTGGACTCCATGTTTGTTCCAGCCTAGTATGTCTTTGTCAGTCAAGTCCTGGGGAACAGGGCCTGGCTTGGCTCACACTTGAGGAAGTTTGCCAAATGTGTTAGTTACCACTAAATGCTTGTAAACTGGGGCACAGGATGCCATGGGGCCTGGGCTGGCCCGAGAAAGTGCTGTTTAGAAGTTCCCTGGTGGTTCAGAGGGAGGAGTGTCCCTGCAGAGGCAGAGGCAGAGGCAAGCCTGCACTGGGGCCTGGGCCAGCTTTCCCTCTCACGGGCCCCTCTGCTTGGGGAGCTGCATGTTCCTTTCTACCCAGGCAGTTTGGGAAAGACCAGAGGCCCTTTCAGGGAGGGGAGAGAGAGGGAATTATGTCTGAAAACACTGTAGTGAAACTCCAACTCTGTCTCACCAAAGTCTCAGAGTACAAATGCATTTTCTAGTCAATTATGGGAAGGTAGAACATTCTAGAAGGTTCTTTGGAGGACCTGTAGAGCCTTAGATCTTTGATACTAGGAAAATCTTAAAGATCAGCTAAGACAGCCCCTACATTTTATTGGAAGGCTAATTTGAAACAGAGTAGACCATGACAGGGACTGGGTTGCCTTTTTCCTTCTAAGGCCCTGTTACCTGAAAACCACAGCGTTAAGAGATGAGTTGATTTCACTCATTCAATCATTGCACTCCTTGGTGCATAAAAAAAAAAAAGGAAAGAAAAGAAAAAGAAATCCTCAGAGGTCCAGATCTGGCCTCTTTGAAGGTAACAGGGTTTGCCGCTTCTAGAATGTTTTTCCTTTGAAGCCTAATTTCCTTTTGTTCATTTAAAATGTTTGTTCACCACAGGCCTATTGACAGATCTCTCTTTGCGAGAATTAGCGGCCTGGAGTTGTCAATGGCCGAGGGAAGCCAGAAACTGGAGAACTCAGGAAAAGACTGGAGACCAATTGGGCTGGTGTGGTCTGGGAGCACTGGAGCGGGGAGGCTGACAGGGCTGTGGTTAAGGGATTGGACATTTGAGCGTCCTGTGTGGAGGCCTTTCAGCAAATGCAGACAATGAGGGTGATACTACAGGTGTAGGGCTGAGGGGCTCAGAACCTCTGTGAGCATAGGAGCGACATTAGGAATAAGGCATCTGGATCACCAGGGAGGTCTCTGAGATGAGCAGGTTCCCGACCCAGGTATCTTAGGATGGGGGCATCCAGCAAGAGGGGAGAAAGACAGAAAGCAAGTGGTAAGAATGAAATGGAGCCTGAATGAAAGGAAACATTTTGGTGGCTATTTTATCTTTGGGAGGGAGCTCTGGTGATGTAGTCCATGGGGAGTTGTGCTGCTAACCCAGAGGGGGCACCCCTTTGGTGTTTTGAATCCATTAGCAGCTCAGAAAGGAGGGAAGAGATGGTCTGACTCCTCCTGTGTGATTTACAGCCTTCAAAAACCCACTGGAGGGTCATTGGGTTCAAACTCGATATCAGTGAGTTTAAGCTGAGATCCTGTTTAGGAAGGGCCTAGAATGCTGCCAACATTGATCTCATTTTCTGGACAGGCCTTTAGGTTTCTTCTTATATCCACCACCCAGTCACCAGAGAGTTAGTTCCTCCTGATAATGGAAGTTCTCAGCAGAACACGTGAGACATATGCAGCTGGGGCTAGGGGCAACACATGATGCGGGTGAGCTGGGAAGTGGATAGGCATATGCTAGTGGAGGAGAGGAAGATCTTTTTATGGATGGGGAGTAGGTGTGAGCATTCAAGACAGGGGACCATGTCTGCCCTGTTGACACTACCCCAATGTCACACTCAGTGCCAGGCATGCGGAAGGACTCCCCAAATAACTGAATGAAGTATACCTTAGAATGCTAGTTTCTTGAATCTCTATGTTAATTTGCATTTTTCTTCTCCAGGATCTGAATAATCAAGAATACTTGCCTCATTTGTGCTTTCTCTTTCGCTAGGAAGGCTATCAGGGAGGGTGACAGAGGCATTGACAAACTGCTGTGGACATGATCTCAGCAGGGCGATCTTCCATCCGTTGTGGAAGTGAGCGAGGCAGGAGGGCCAGGATGACCTCTCAGACCCCTCTGGGTATGTGGGATGTGGAGGGTGTGCTGTTCACCTGCTAATGGCAGAGGTTACAGTGAAATGATGCTTTAGCAACTCTGTTAATGTCACCATGTTTCCCCTCCATGTGACAGCCCAGAAGGTCCCTGGATGAGGAGGAGGATGGTGTAAGTGGCTTACTGTTGGCTAAAGATTCAAACTCACCTAATACTACCATGAAAGAAAGGCCTGGCAATCTGCTTCATAAAGATTATGCCAAGAAAAGCTTCTGTACTCAGTGCTATTTACACATGGTTGCCAGGAATTAGAGTTGATGGATGGCAATGAGTTTCTTTTTGTTTTGTGGTAGGCCAGCACAGAAACCTCATTCTCAGCAGGTAACTGACCAATGGAGGAAACCAAAATGGAATTTGAACATTATTTCAGAAAAAGTTTAACCCCTGGATTGGTAATTCTGAGAAACCACAGGTTTCCTTTCTCTGACTCTCCAGAGTCTGCAATGCCCCTCAACCTCACGTCTTGGTTATGGAAATGATTGTTAGCCCTGTTTATAGTTCTGGACAGGCTGGGGATAGTCCTCTAGGGAAAGGGAACTAATAGAGATAACTTCTCTAGATTTTGCCTGCACCACAGGCCTAGCATCTCGGGAGTCAGTTAACATTTCTTTTTCCTTCAGAAATTGTTAACTGTAGGTGTGGGCTCCATGCAGCATCTTTTACTATTTAACAGGTTGCTATATATTTTCCTTGGCTCTGTAAGAAAAGGCCGTATCATAATACCCTGCCCGCCCCCACATTCCTGAAAGCTAGGTCCACTGGGCTAAACGTGCCTGTCTTTTAGCTCTAAAAATGACCAATTTTCACTATCCTGCCTTTTCAAACCAAATGATTTCTTAAATTGCCCCCTGCCGTGCACTGTTTGGGGGGGGGGGACACAGGACAGAGAAGGGACACTGAAATCCACCTGTGAGGTCCTTGGCTTTCCTTTACCTCTGAGAGGTTTGGGGGAAACCTCCGTTTTTCTATTGAAAGCTTTTACTGAAGAGGAGGCTTGCCTTTCTCAGCGGTATGACTGGGGACCTGAGTGTAGCACGCCTTTGGGCTCAAGGATCTTGGTCTTTGAACTGACAGATGACCACAGGGCTCTCAGCGCGCCTCCTGCCCTCTTAAATCTGCAGCAAGAGTGTTTGGGAACCAAACTCTACTGCGCCCCAGAGGCCCAACGCAGGCTTTGCTGGCGTCAGAGGGCCACCAGGGAAGAGCAGCAGAAATGAACAAATGTGGAGGGAGGTCCCTGTGGTTCTCACCGCCTCAGCTCGCGTGGCTGCAGGCTCTGTGAATGGAGGCTCCAGCGCCCCTCGCCGGCCCGCGCCGCCCAGGTCGGCGAGCCCAGCAGCTCCTGCAAAGGCTCGGGTAGCAACGCGGGAAGGGGCCAGTGGAGGAGGAGGAGGAGGAGGAGGAGGAAGAGGAGAAGGAGGAGGTGAAGGAGGAGGGAGCATTCCTGCAAATCACATGATTTTCCGCTTATATAAATCACAGCTTGTTTTCCTCAACCGGCTGCAGACTTAAAGGTGCAGTGTCTTCTTTTCTCCCCACAGGGCAGGGTACCCTCCACAGGCATTTGATGGTCTGGAGGTGGCTTCGGCCAGGAGAGTGCTAGAGTTTACTTTTTAAAAACAATTATAGTAGTTTATTTACAAAATTAAAATATATTCTTTTTCACGCCAGATTCTTCACCTTCCCTCACCCTCCACCCATTTAATTGTACTTGAGTTTACTTTTTTAAAAAATAAAACCAAACAACCAACCACAGCAACATAAAAACCATGATGGAACCAGGGAAAGAAAGGCTATCTATCACCAGATAAGCTGGCAGAAGCAGGCTGGGCAACCTCGCAGCCTCACTGCAGTGGTTGTTCGGAGACCTCTGAGACTGGTCCAAATGATAGGTGCTGATGTCTTTGACGTCTGTGGAGGCCGCTGAGCTGAGGGGTTTAAGATGAAAATGGCCTGTAGTTGTTACTCAGATCAGGTTTCTAAGGCTATGCGTAGGGAGCTCTGGTGGCCTAGTGGCAAGAAGCTGCATGGCAATCCCTAAAGCATGAGGTTTGAATCCACCAGCCGTTCAGCCTGAGGATGGACAATTTGCTCCCTTGTGATCAACTTCCTCTGAAAATCCTCCGGAGGATCAGCTATGGATTGGTCCGACTTTATGGTATACAACACAAGGCTATTATAGTGCTTATTATTCTGACCAATTCTGGCCTTTTGAAGCCAACAATACAGAAGGAAAACAAGGAACACAATACAAATCAAGGATCTACTATGTACCCACTAGGTACTGCCAGGTGGGGGGGAAACCCCCCCAAACAAGACCTATTAGATGTCTCCGCCCTTTAGTTTATACTATTTGGATTAAGGAGATAGAACATGACAGAGATTTTAAAAAATGCTGTCATTTTGGTTTTGCCCTGGAGTTGAATCTCGTATGGGACAAAGTAGAACCCACAGGTTTCCAAAGCTGTAATTTTTATAGGAGCAGATTATCAGGTCTTTTCTACTTCAGAATAACCATAGGTCCCAACTTCTGACATTTCTGTTAGCAGCCAAAAGCATAACTATTGTTCCCCTGTTATGTTGTTGTTATGTACTATGGAGTTGGAACAGACTCATCACTGACCCTCCGATGGGTTTTCAGAGGCTGTAAATCCTAATTGGCAGCACAACAGCTTACTTATCACTAAGCCATCAGAACTTCATTGTGCTACTAGAGCACCTTTAAATGGCAAAGGCTCTGGTGGCCTAGTGGCAAGAAGCTGTACTCTAATCCTGAAGGTACACAGTTTGAATCCAGCAGCTACTCTAATGGGCAATCTCCTCCCTTGTGATTACTTGTTTCTGAAAACCCCCAGAGGGTCAAACTATAGGTTGATTCCAACTCCATGGTGCACAACAACAGCCAATTTCAAGGAAGCTTTGGTGGACGAGTGGTATGGAGCGGCACTGCAATCACAAAGGCACGTGGTTCAAATCCACCATCTCTTCCATGGGAGCAAGATGGGCAATCTCCAATGTGCAACAATGAATGAATGAAAGACCAACTTTTCTGTAAACTTTCATTAAAATCACAATTTAAAGAAAAAGAATTGCTATTAATTTTAAAAGATAGGCAATCCCCTCTGGTGATATGAAACTGCCTCCAAAAGCTCATTGGAGAGTCAGCTTTGGGTGGGTTCTGACTCAACAGTACACAAAAACGAGTCAGTTTCAAAGGGAGCGCTGGTGGCTTAGTGCCAAGAAGTTATGTTGCCAACCCAAAGGCATGAAGTCCAAGTCCACTAACTACTCTGTGGAAGAAAGATGGACAATTTGAAAACCTGCTGGAGGGTCAATTATGGGTCAGTTCCAGTTCTGTGTCAAAGGAGTCCCTGGGCAGCGCAAGTGGCTAAGTGCTCGAGTGCTCCCTGGAAGGCTGGTGGTTTGAACACACTCAGAGTCACCTTGTGAGACAGGCCTGGTGATCTATTTCTGAATGTTCAGTCTTGAAAAACCTTATGAAGCAGGTCTATTCTGCACATATGGGAGCACTATGACTTGTCAGTTCCAACGGCTGTTCCAGGCCAAATGGAAGACAGTTACAAGGCAGTGCATGATTACTTCCCCACTGAATAGCACAGAAAATGAATGCTGCAATTTGAGGAAGAGGGCTCCCAAGACCCTGAGTGGGGAGGTGGGGAAGTCTGCTGGAGGAATAGAAGTGCCATTAGTGGAGAGGACAACGTGTCTTAATGGGGAGGGGAGAAAAAGGGGCACATCGTTGGGGAGGGTGTTGTCTGTAGAGTTGTGCTGACCCAATGGCCTTGCCTGTCTGGGGGTTAGAATCAGTACCTCCAAGGGTGAAAGATCTCCTCTTACGTGGTTCATAGCCTCAGAAACCCATTGGAGGTCAGCTATCAGTTAGTTCCAACTTGCTGGTAATGAGTTGAGAGTTTAGGGTAGTGAGCAATCCTTTTGGTTAAACTGAGGAAGTAGAGAAGTAGGGAGCAGTTCCGGAAAGAGAGGGGTGTGTGTGTGTGTGTGTGTGTGTGTGTGTGTGTGTGTGTGTAAAGAAGTGAGAGATCAGATATAGGCAACCATGAGTGCAGGCCTCAGTATGGATTTGATTCAGTGAATGCAGTGGGTGATCTACCAAAGGCAGGAGTGCAGATGACTGGTTTTATGGATCATAAACTCTGAGGCATTAGGGTGTTAAGAAAAACAAGTAGAAATAAAAGTAAGAGGTGAGGGATATTTTAAAGAAAGAATAGATATAACCAGGCAAGCTCTGGCAGCCTAGTGGCAGGAAACTGCACTGCAATCCCAGATGCTCTGCTGAAGAAGGAGGAACAATCGCCTCCTGTACCAGTCAGATCCAATTTGACAGTACACACATAAAATAAATAAATAAATACATAAATAAATAAATAAAAATTATTTTTAAAAAAGGAAGAATAGATATAACCAAGGGGTTGTATATGGAGAAGGAAATAAACTGTCAGAAGTCAGGGTGATTTTTAGCTGGACAGGCAGGGAGAAGAGAGAAACCCTCAAGCAGAGTGAGGCCCATGATGGGCACCCTTTGTAGAGACGTTATGTTTGTAATGTAGTGTGTAATGTTGCTGCAGAAGGTCAAGGACTGTCATCTTCAATATGGGTTGAAGCTCAACATCAAGAAGACAAAGATTCTCACCGCTGGGCCAATTGGAAGCACCATGATGGATCGAGAAGAGATTGAGGTTGCTAACAATTAAAGCTTGCTCAGCTCCACAATCAACACTTTTGGCACCAGCAGTCAGGAAATCAAAAGACAAATTGCATTGGGAAAATCTGCAGTCAGGGACCTCTCTAGAGTGCTGAAAAGCAACGTCAGTCTAGAGATTAAGGTGAGACTAATCCAGGCCATGGTCTTCACAATTACTTGTTATGCTTCAGAGAGCTGGGTAATGACTAAGGATGACAGAAGAAGAATCGATGCCTTAAATCTGTGGTGCTGGAGAAGAGTCTTGACCGTACCATGAACTGCCAAGAAAACAAATAAGTCTGTCTTGGAGAGGGTGAAACCAAGTTTTTCTTTGGAGGCTTTTGAAGGTCTGTCTCACATACTTTGGGCACATGGCCAAGAGGGACTGGTCCTTGGAGAAGGACATCATGCTTGGAAGGATGGATGAACAGTGCAGGAGAGTAAGACCCCAGATGAGATGGATTCATAACAGTAACTAGGGCAATGGGGGTTGGCTTGTTGGAATTAGTGAGACTGGCTCAGGACAGGGCAGGCTTCAGAGTTGCTGTACATTGTGTTGCTATGAGTCACAGGTGACTCAAGGGCATATAACAATGATACAACATATCAGACTACTCACTAGAAAGCTAGCTTTTACCAGCTTCCACAGGACGAAGATGCGTAGTCTCCTCCCACAAAGATTTAGAGCCTCAGAACTCAATGGTGGGTTGCAACTGACTTGATAGAAGTGGGAATTTTTTTGGGGGTGTTTCACTGAGAAATGTACGACCCAACCCACTGCTCTCAAGTTGATACTGACTCACTAGATTTCCGAGTTTGTTAATATTAATGGGAGCAGAGTGCCTCATCTTTCTCTCATAAACTAGCTGGCCCACTCAAACTGCCAGTAGTTTGGTTAGCATAACAACATTTAACCATTTGGAAAAGTGCATCTGCGTAATGGAAATAATTCTGGAATAAAAAAAGATGTACATTTTAGGAGAAGAAACATTGAGAAAGAGAGGTAGGGGCAGAGAACATTCATGTTTAGGAGGCAGTGGTAAGGCTGTGGTGGAATTTACACCCTGGAGAAGGCCTGCCCGGAGGAGTGGTATCTCTGCCTGCCCTGGGCTATGTGGTTTATCCTCTCTTACCCTTAGTTTTCTTACCACTGGACCAACAGGCAACATAATGATGGATGGAGAGGAGATTGAAACTGTTAAGAGCTTCATCTTGCTTGGATCCATAATTAACATCATTGGTACCAGCAGTCAGGAAATAAGGAGATGCATTGCACTGGGAAAATCTGCACTTAGGGACCTCTCCAATTATTGAGGAGTAATGATGTCAGTTTGAGAACTAAGGACTAATTCGGGCCATAGTCTTTCTGATCACTTGCTATGCATTTCAGAGCTAGACAATGAACAGGGATGACCGAAAAAAACTGAACATCCCATGGATAGCCATCAGAACAAACAGATAGGTCTTGGAAAGGATGCAACCAGAGTGTTCTTTGGAGGCAAGAATGATGAGGCTTTGCCTCACATACTTTGGGCTTGTTGCTAGGAGTAGCTATTCCTTGGAGAAGGACATGATGCTGGGAAGGGTGAAGGGTCAGCGAAGGAGAGGAAGACCCTCAACCAGGTAGATTGACATGGTGACTGCCACAATAGGTTCTTGTGTGTCAGGAAGTGTGAAGATTGCAAGGATAGAACTAAGTGCAGGTCTTTTGTTGATAGGATTGCTGTGAGTCTTACTTGACTAAATGACATCTAATAACATATATAATAAACTTAGTTTTCTCTTCTGTAGAATGGGGTAACAGCACTTGACTCATATTTTTTGAGAATAAATGAAATATATAAAGTCTCATGCAAACATCTCAGGGCATAGTATACATTGTTTTGTGCCATTGAATTGATTCTGACTCATAATGAACCTGTAGGACAGAATTGAATTGTCTCATAGAATTTCCAAATGTGAAGCAGTGCGGTGGGCACTGGGATGCTACATTATGACCTCCAGCAATGATGTCAGTTTAAAGACTATGGTGCATTTGATCCAGGCCATGGCCTTTTCAGTAATTTACTATGCTTCTGAAAGCTGCTCAATGGATAAGGATGACAGAAGAAGAATGGATGTCTTTGAATTGTTGTGTTGGAGAATACTGAATACTCCGTGGACTGCCAAAAGAACAAAGAGATTAAGTCTTGGAGAAAGTGAAGCGAGAGTACTCCTTTGAGGTGAAGATGTCAAAGCTTGGTCTCACGTATTTTGGACATCTTGTTGTTGTTATGTGCTGTCAAGTTGTTACCAACTCACAGCTGAACCTCCAGCAGGTTTTCAGAGGCTGCAAATCACATGGCAGGAGCTTGCGCCTCTTTCTCCATTGAAGCAGCTGGTAGATGTGAACTGTATGCTTTTGGGCTGGCAGCACAACTCCTTACCACTAGGCCACCAGAGCTCCCTTGGGCATGTTCTTAGGAGAGGCTAGTTCATGGAAAGAGACATTATGCTTGTAAAGGTGAAGGGTCAGAAAAAGAAGAAGACCCTCAATGAGATGGATTGAGACAGTGACTGCAGCATAGGCTCGAGTGTGTCAGAGATGATGCAGATGGCACAGGAAAAGACTGGGTTCAGGTTCAGATCTCTTGTTCATTGAGTCACTATGAGTCATACGCAACTCATTATCAGTTAACAACAACAACAACTTCAGAAGGGAGATTTCCCACCAACAGTATCAACAACACAACACTGATTCCAGTGAGGTCAGACATGCTCCCCACCTATCCTCTCACTCCTCTTCCACACATTCTTCTAACAATTCTGACACCAAGTGTCCCGTGCTCTTGCTACTGTATTACTGAACCTGTTCATTTGTTATAGTGGCCACTCTTAGTTTACAAACAACAGATTACATGGTTTGCTAGGGAAGTAACAGATTGCAATTAATGTTGGAAACAAACAAAATTCTTCACTTGGGTCAGCCTCTTCTCAGCCATGCTGGCAGGTAGGCCTCTCTCACCCTTGGCATTGGGACCTTGAGCTTTGCCCTGCTCAGACAAGTGTTCTAAATCTCTTTGAGTTTCGCTAGTTATGTGCCACACTCATTCCACCAGTAAACCTAGCCCTGCCAGCGCTCTGCTGCGAGGGTCAGACCACTCAGTCAGCTCTGTCTCACCGTGGTCTCTGGTTCTCTGCCAGGGCTGCCGTCACTGCTGCTGCTATCTGGACTGCCATCTGGGCAGTTGTGTTTTGGACTCACTCTGTTTCTCAGTCTGGCTCAAAGGATGAGGTGCTTTCTGCTGCCTTCTTGACAGTAGTGAGATTCCATTTTCTGTTCAGTTTAAGCATGAAGGAATGACAAAATTGACCAAACCCCATACTAGCAGTCTACATATTCCCACCCGAAAAGTGTTATTTATTTACAAGCTACACATAGGTATAGCGCTGCCTAGCCCTGTGGTCAAAGTTATACCAACGATGGCTAGAGAAGCTGTAATGAATAATCCCCTATAGTTAGCCAATACTGTAATACAGCCTTTTAGGACACAGACTGCCACCTCTTTCTTTGGAGTGGCTAGTGGGTTTGAACCTCTACCTTTCAATCAGCAGCTGAGGACTTAACCACTGTGCCACCAGGGCTTGGAATATCCAAATCCTTGTCTGGCAAATCCCAATCAAACCCCAAATGCACTGCTATCAAGTTGATTCCAACCATAGTAACCGTCCATTGGGTTTCTGAGGCTGTAAATTTTTATGAGAAGAAACTTTATATATTTCATCATGGAGCAGCTCGTCGATTTTCACTGACCTTTTGTTTAGCAGCCCCTCTCATTACACACTTTGCCCTGTGAACTTGGTACACGGTAAGTGCTCAATGCATCTAAGTGCCCTCTCTCTGCTCTACTTTCCTTTCCAGCTCACTATACCTCATCCCCATTCATTTTAAGTGTCAAGCGCTAGAACACAGTCTCTTTAAACTTTATTGAGGTAAAAAAATATGTTAAAATTTTTGTTATTTTAACTGTCTTTTTAAAAATGTACAAATTCAGTGATACTATTGACACTCATTGTGTTGTGAAATGATATTTAAACTATTTTAAAAAGTTTTTCACTATCCTAAGCAGAAATTCCTCATTGCTTTCTTCCACAGCCACTGTTAAACATTAGTAAACTCTCATGGCATATTCCACAGTGAGGTGCACAGCTAACTCACAGGTGACACTCTTCTGTTGGTTCAAATGAACTTGAAGTTTCTGGGCAGAAAGATGCACAATCCTCTCCTGTGCGATGTCCAGCCTTAGAAAACCCTCTGGAGGGTGTGCTTAATGGTAGTGAATGAATGAATGAGTGAAGCTTTGCTCTCGATGTTGCTGTTGTTATGTGCCGTTGAGTCACTTGCAAATCATAGCAACCCTATGTACAACAGCCCTAAACCCTGCTCTTTCTTTTGCCAAACTTATTTTCTCTGACACACCTACCTCCATTACCTTAGTGACTGAATTAATTCATCTCATTGAGCATCTTTCTCTCTTGCACTGCCCCTCCACCCTCCCAAGCATGACATCCTTCTCAAACAACTGGTTGCAACATGTCCAAAGTATGTCAGACAAAGCTTCAGAATCCTTGCCTCCAAGGAGTAGCTTGGTTTCACCCTCTCTAGGACAAACCTGCTTGTTGTTCTAGCAGTCCATGGTATATACAATACTCTTCTCCAGCACTACAACTCAAAGGCATCAATTCTCTTTCTATTATCCTTAGTAACTGTTAAGCTCTCTGATGCAAATCAGAGATGCAAATCACACAATTGCAAAGACTATGGACCAGATCAGGCACACCCTAGTCTCCAGCCTGACGTCATTACTCTTCGGTACTCTGGAGAGGTCCCTGACAGCTGACTTTCCCAATGCAATTTGTCTCCTGATTTCCTAGCTGGTACCAAGAGTGTTGATTGTTGAGCCAAGCAAAATAGAGCTGTTAACAATCTCATCTCTTCACCATCCATCATGATGTTGCCAATTGGCCCAGTGGTGAGAATCTTGATTTTCTTGATGTTGAGCTTAAATCTATATTGAAAGTGACAGTTCTTGATATTCTGTAGCAAGAGCTTCAGGTCCTCCTCAGTTTCAGCGAGCAGGGTTGTGTCATCTGCATAATGCAGGTTGTTGATGAGTCTTCCTCCAGTCCTAATGCCACACTCCTCCTCATAGAGCCTGGCCTCCTGGATGATCTGTTCTGCATATATATTGAAAAGGTATGGAGATAGAATAGAATACATCCCTGGTGTACAGCCTTCCCTATTTTGAACAATGCAGTCTCCTTATTCTGTTCTGATGACTGCCTCCTGGTCCAAGTATACATTTTACATAAGCACAATCAAATGTTCTGGGATTCCCATTCTTCTCAGAGTCAGCCACAGTTTGTTGTGATCCACACAGTCAAATGCCTTTGCATAGTCTATACATTTACCTATTTTAGATAGTTCATCTATGAGAGATTATGTCTTTGTGCTCAACCCTTAGTATGTTTTCAAGGTTCATCTCAGTCACAGTATGCATCAGTGAATTTTAAATTATATTTGAAATTTTGTTGTTCATAGCCACCTTCTCTTCCTTCATCTATTTTCCCTCCTTTTTCTGTTGCCACTGCCCCTCCTCCAGCTAGAAATACACAATCATTATTGCATGACAAAACCTTATGTGAACTGGAAAAGGGCCTCTTAGCTGATGACTGTTACTTCATTTGATCCTTCTAGCAACCTTGAAAAAACAGGAGAGCAGGTATTATTAGACTTCTTTTTTTTTAAAGCTGCTGAAGGAACAGAGAAATAGTTGTAAAAAGTTTGTTATTATATTCAAGAAACACATGGCCAAGAGTACCCTCCAGTTCAAAAGTTTCCAAGAACTCCTATTATTTTGGAAATAAACTTACCTAATAGGGACCTCTCTAAAGTACTCAAGAGCAATGGTGTCTCTCTGGAGACTAAGGTGCGCCTGATACAGGTCTTTGTCTTTGCAATCACTTGTTATGCATCAGAGAGTTGGACAATGACTAGGGAGGGTAGAAGGAGAATTGATGCCTTTGAGCTGTGGTGATGGAGAAGAGTATTGAATGTTCCATGGACTGCCAAGAAAACAAACAGATTCATCCTGGAGAGGGCTAAACCAGGCTACTCCTTGGAGGCAAGGATTCTGGGGCTTCATCTGACATACTTTGGACATGTTGTAAGGAGAGACAGGTCCTTGGAGAGGGACATCATGCTTGATAGGGTGGAGGGACAACCCTCTATGAGGTGGATTGATTCAATGACTGGGGTGATCGGGATGGGTGTGTTGGAGGCAGTGCGATTGGCACAGGGTAGAGCAGGGTTTAGGGCTGTTGTGCATAGGGTCGTTATGAGTCACAAATGACTCGATGGCACATAACAACAACAACAACAGCAGCAACAACAACAACAACATCTTCATTCTAATTTCAGTGGACCAGGGAGGCCTGAAGATCCCTGGAGGCCTGATAGTCTAAGTGTTGGACCACTAATTGTAAGGTTGTTCTCTTAAGGGGAGAAAGGTGAGGCAGTCAGTTTCCATTAAGATTTACAGCCTCAGAAATGGGGCAGAGGGTCACCACTCAGTGACGGCAAGTTTAGTTCTTTTTTCGTCTCTCTCTCTCTCTCTCTCTGTGTGTTTTAAATGAGGACCTAAGTAATAGTTAAGAGTTCTAATAACATTATTGTTATTGTGTACCAGGAAGCCAGAACCAACCCAAAGCTGACCCTCCAATAAGTTTTCAGAGAGAGTCAGCTGAGATTGCCCATCTTTCTCCTGTGGAGCAGCTGGTAGATTTGAGCTGCATGGCAGTCCTTGCCACTAGGCCACCAGAGCTCCCTTCTAGTGGCATAATCCTTGGCATATTGGAATGCAATACTAAACAAAAGACCGGGAGTATCCATGTGGTGGTGCAAATCCACCAGCAGCTGGACAGGAGAGAGCTGGGTTGTCTCCTTCTATTAAAATGTACACCTAAGAGAAGGTCACTATGAATCCGGAGGATGGTTCAGATCTGCTGTGCACAGGGTTGCCAGCACCTAACAACCACCAACACATGAATCTGGAGAGGGAATGCTGGGGACCTAGTGTGTAGATAGTTTCCTAATGACCCAAAGGCCACACCTCTCTGGTGGCTCGAGTTTACCAGTGACCGCTTGGGAGAGAGATAATGTGATCTCTTTCCATGCAATTTGCAGCCTTGGAAACCCAATGGAGGGTCATTTGTGAGCTAGTTCTGAGTTGACAGCAATGGGCATGAATCAAAACCAAGTCAATTGCAGTGAGTTGCGAGTCTTAATTGCTTGTCTCTGCTTCCATTCCTAACTTTCAGGCTACATCAGGAAAAGGAGTTTTATTTCTGTGGTACCTATACTCTAACATTATCTATACTCTGCTTTTACTTCCTTTTCAGCCATAAGCACCTTGACTCCTAAGGCTAGGGCTGAGCCCCCACAAAAGATTTTTAGACCCTCGTGTGGGCAAAGTGCTCATGCTAGCGATGATGCCAGCACCTCATCTCTACCTAGATATATCCTAGGAGCAGGAAAGCAGCAGGCCAGCTGTGCTCTCCAGCAGGACCCTGGGTGTGCAATTCCCCAGGTCCCTAGGGTTCACGAGAAACCAGTCAGCAACCTGCTGACTGCTCTGCTAAGGTTCTTCAGGTCCTATTTATTCCTAGAATGTGTTTCTTTTAAAAAAACAAACATGTGGGGGTAAAAAAAAATCAGTTTATGATTTTTAGAATGATGATTTGAAATAAAGCAAAGATTAGCAAATTGTTCAGCAGATAGTTCAAGAAGCTGTGAAAAACCACAGTCTACTCCAATTGCAAATACCTTTTATAAGAAACATAAATGCAGGGTATAAACATGGATTTCACCTGATGGTATGCATAGAAATCAGATCGATTACATTTGTGTAAAGATTTACTGGAGAAGCTCAATATCAGCAGTGAAAACCAGGCCGGGTGCTGATTGTGGGACAGACCACCAACTACTCATATACAAATTCAAGCTGAAGTTGAG
>NW_006399962.1:1549549-1555300 GCF_000299155.1 Elephantulus edwardii | reverse complement strand
AACAACAACAACAACAACTCCAATTGCAGTAGTATTTTGAGCTCTGTTGGCTGTAATTTATTGAAAATAGTGCTGCTAATCCAAAGATTTGGCCTCTCTAGTGGATCAAATCCACCAGAGGCTAGGTGGGAAAAATGTAAGGAATCTTCTGTGCAATTTATAGTCTTGGAAACTCAACAGAGGATCAACTATGAATTGATTATAACTCGATGGCAATGAGTTCGAGTGAATTATTTAGCAGTCAGATTTACCAACATCCTGGACACAGCACTTGCCTTTTGGAGTTATTTCTTTGAGTGATATTGATGCCTCAAAGAGGAGAGTATTAAAAATGATCAAGAGAAGTTGATGTGACTTTTTACTTAAAAATAAAATTTTAGTAAATCTAATCCTTACTATTATTTATAGTTTCACCTATTTTTCTGTTTGCATTATAAAAGTAATATGTATTCATGATTAAACACAAACTCAAATAATTCTGAAGGACATGAAAAGGATATATTTCCTTCTATTACTCATTTAAATGTCCCTGAAGCGATCAAAGTTAATAGTTTTTCATGGTGTGTGTGGGGGAATCAGAATCTGTCTATCTACTTACCTACCTACCTTTCTATGGAGTTCATAGGGTTTTAGAAGGCCTGTTCTTTTAGAAGGGGGTGGCCAATCCTTCCTAGTCTGTCTTAATCTAGGAGTTCTATTGCAATCTCTCCGCCATGAGTGGTCCTTCTGGTATCTGAGTCACTGCTGGTACAGAGTCCAGCATTACAACACCCCACAGGCTACACTAGTACAGTAGACAGACAGACAAATGCTATACTAATAGGAGCTAGAAGTTGTGCTGCAGTCCTGAAGGCGTGCAGTTTGAAGCCACCATCTGCTTCATGGGAGAAGGATGGACAATCTCTTCCAGTTTGATTAACTGCCTCTAAAAAACCTGCTGGAAGGTCAATTGTGGATTGGCTTTAACTCAGTTGTATGCAACAACAACAATAAACATCTAATCTACAAAGTAATTGGTAATATGCAAACCATTCTTCAATAAATGAACTGACAGATAGGTGTTTGTACCTCTAAAAGCAAGCCACGAAAACAATGAGGCATACAAGTATGGTATGTAGCTAGGTGAGGCTATTCCTTGGAAAGGGACATCACATTTGCAAGGATGGAGGGTTAATGAAGGAGAAGATCTTCAGTGAGTTGGATTTTCATAGTGATTTCAACAATGCACCTAGTATGTGAGAGATAATGAGGATGGCACAGGGTAGGGCAGGGTTCAGAATTATCTGTTTCCAAAAGGTCAATCCTATTATAGGGTTGCTATGAGTTGTACTCAACTTGACAAAATGAAAACAATGAATTGTGATGCTAACCCAAAAGGTATGTGATTCAAATCCATCAGCTGCTCTATGGGAGAAATATGGGTGGTTTCATCCCAGGAAATTTATTGCTTTTGAAAATGCACTGGAGGTCAGCTATGAGTTGATTCTTATTTCATGGCACGTATATAACACCACTACCCACCACCAACACATACATATATATGAATATATATTCATATCTAATTTTTTACCCACCACTTGTCTGTCACTCTGTTGTATTGTGGTGGTTTACAGGTTGTCAGGGATTTATCCTATCTCCATACCTCTTCAATCTATATGCAAAACAAATCATTCCAGAGGCTAATCTTTGTGAAGAAGAATGTGGTATCAGAATTGGAGGAAGACTCATCAACGACTTGTATTAGTGGATGACACACCTTGCTCGCTGAAACTGAGGAGGACTTGAAGTATCTGTTGTAGAAAGTCAAGGGCTGCAGTCTCTCAATATGAGTTGAAGCTCAACATCAAGAAAACAGAGATTCACACCACTGGGTTGATTGGCAGCATCATGGTAGATGGTAGATGGTGAAGAGATTGAGATTGCTAACAGCTTCCCTTTGCTTGGCTCCACAATCAATGCTCTTGGTACCTGTAACCAGGTAATAAAAAGACAATTTGCATTGCAAAAATCTGCTGTCAGGGACCTCTCCAGAGTATCAAAAAGCAACGATGTCAGTCTGGAGACTAAGTTGAGCCTGATCCAGGCCATGGTCTTCACAATTACTTGCCATGCATCAGAGAGGTGGATAATGCTTAAATATGAGAGAAGAATTGATGTCTTTGAGTTGTGGTGCTAGAGAAGAGTCTTGAACATACCATGGACTGCTAAAAGAACAAACAGGTCTATCTTGGAGATGGTGAAACTGAGTTGCTCTCTGGAGGCAAGGAGCTTTAAGCTACATTTCACATACTTTGGGCATGTGGCCAGGAGGGAGCAATTCTTGGAGAAGGATAGCATGCTTGGAAAAGTGGAGGTAAAGGCAGGAGAGGAAGACCTTGGATGAGATGGAAAGAGATAGTGACTGGGGCAATAGTGGCAAGTGTGTTTGAGACAGTAAGATTGGCTCAGGAGAGGAAAAGATTCAGAGCTATTGTGCACATGGTTGCTGAGTCACAGGTGACTTGATGGCACATAACAATAACAAGATGTTGGAAGGGAGTTCTGGTGACCTAGTGGCAAGAAGCTGCAACCCTGAATGTACATGATTCGTGGCCAACAGCAGAGAATGATGGGCAATCTACTCTCCTGTGACTAACTGCCTCTGAAAACGTGCCAGAGGGTCAGCTGTGGGTTGGTTCTGACTCTATGGTACACAACAACAAACAAGATGTTGGAAACCATGCTCCTTGGTATTTTGAATTCCAGAAGGGTGACCTGTTGTAGACATTTTGGTAGAGATTTCAGATTAAGAAAGGCTTAATGATATAACTCTAAAAATTAGCGAGTGAAAAGCTGTAGATAATAATGGAGCATTAACTTATTTATTTTGGACATGTTATCAGGAGGGAAGAATCCCTAGAGGAGATCATGCTTGCTGAGGCAGGGGACTGACAATGATAAGGGAGAGCTTTGGTGAGATGGATTGGCACAATGATTGCAGTGGTGGACGGACTGGGACATGCTGACAATTGTGAACACAACTCAAGTTGTTGTGTTGTTGTTATGTGCTGTTAAGTCACCTGTCACTCATACCAACCTTACGTACAGCAGCTCTGAAGCCTGTCCTGTCCTTAGCCAGTCTCACTAATTCAGAATCATCAACTGCCATTGCCCCATTTACTGTATCAATCCATCTCATCCAGGGTCTTCCTCTCCTATACTGTCCCTCCACCCTTCTGAGCATGATGTCCTTCCCCAAGGACCTGTTTCTGCTGGCCATGTGCCCAAAGTATGTGAAATGGAGTTTCAAAATCCAAGCCTCCAAGGAGAAACTTGGCTTCATCCTTTCCAAGACAGACCTATTTGTTTTCTTCATGGCCCTTGGTATGTTCAAGACTCCTCTATAGCACCACAACTTGAGATGAGCAATGTTTTATTCTTCTGTTGCATGTTAAAATCACCTTGAGTTGGTGTGAATCTTACTGTAACTAACAATACTGCTTTTGCTCAAATGCTCTATTTCTGTAGTCCTTTCATTCCTGATTTTTTTTAAAAAAAATATTTTAATAAAAGTTTACGAAGATTTTGGATTTCCATTCATTCATTGTTGCACATTTTTCTCCCTGCCCACTCCCTCCAATTCACCTTTCTCTTTGAAAACTAAAAAAAAAATTTAAAAAATCTTTGATTGTTATTCAATCCCCCCATCAAAGTCCATTCCACTATGCAGGTTTCATTCTGAACTCTTGTCATGACAATAATACCTAATCATATATTCCTCCTAAACAGTTCTTTCCCTCATCTGTTTCAATGCAGTATACATTATTTATTCCCTTTTAGTTTTCCCCCCAACTCTGATGTCAGTCCCACTTTACAACAATGACACTATGCAGTATTTGTCCTTTTGTGACTGAGATATTTCATTCAGCATAACATCCTCCAGGGTCACCCATTTTGTATAATATTTCATGAGTTCCTTGTCTTTCAATGAGGCATAGTATTCCACTGTGTGAATATACCACAGCTTCTCTATGCATTTGTTTGTTGATGGGCACTTGGGGTGGTTTCCAACTCTTTGCTATTGTGAACAAAGCTGCAATAAACATGGGTGAGCATATATCTGCTTGGGTGGCAGTTCTGGTTTCTTTAGGATCTATTCCTAGTAGTGGAATTGCTGGGTCAAATGGTATTTCTATTTCCACCTTTTTGAGAAAGTGCCATACAGACTTCCATAGTGGTTGCACCATTTTACACTGCCACCAACAGTAAATAAGGGTTCCTCACCAACATTTGATGTTTGCTGTTCTGTTAAATTTTGCTATTCTTAATGGGATGAGATGATATCTCATAGTTGTTTTGATTTGCATCTCTCTTAGAGCTAGGGATTTTGAACATTTCTTCATGTGTTTGTTCGCCATCTAAATGTCTTCTTTGCTGAATTGTCTGTTCATATCCTGTGCCCATTTTCCAACTGGGCTGTTTACCTTTATCTTGTTGTGGTGCTTGAGTATTTTATAAATCTAGATATAAGTCCCTTATTAGACATGTCATTACCAAATATTTTTTCCCAATCTGTGGCTTCCCTTTTTTACCCTCTTGGAGAAGTTTTTAGATGTGAGTAAAGAATTTGATTCTCAGAAGGTCCCGTTCATCTATTTTATTATCTCCTGGTTGTAGGTTTTTCAGGATTCTTGGAAAACTGTTTTTGTTGTGGATTAAGGCTTCTAGTGTTCTTCCAAGCTGTTCTCTAATAAAGTTTATAGTCCTAGATCCTTCATCCACTTTGAGTTGGTTTTTGTGTATGGGGTGAGATGTGGATCTTGCTTGAGTTTTCTGCAGATAGTTTTCCAATTTTGCCAGCACCATTTGTTTAAAAAGGCTTTCATTTCCCCACTTAACTGATTTCATCTCCTTGTCAAAAATCAGTTGACCATAGGTAGGTGGGCTGATTTCTGGGTTCTCAATTCTATTCCATTCATAGTACCAGTACCACGATATCTTGACCACCACAGGAGTGTAGTAGGATTTGAAATCAGGGAGTAGGATGTCTCCTACCTTATTTCTCTTTTTAAGGAGTTCTTTGCTTATTCTGGGCCTCTTTCATTCCAAATGAGATTGCCTTTTCCATCTCGTTGAAGAAAGGAATTGGTATTTGTATTATGATTGCATTGAATGTATAGATTGCCTTTGGTAGTATTGTCATTTTCACAATATTGAGTCTTCCTATCCATGAGCAAAATATACTCTTCCATTTCTCCAGGTATGTTTTCCTTCCTCCCTCCCTCCCTCCCTCCCTTCCTTCCTTCCTTCCTTCCTTCTTCATTAAAAAGTCAAAGTGTATTTATTTTTTAAACAGCATATTTTCCCTTTTCATTTTATCCCCATTCATTCATTGTTGTACATTTTCCTTTCTGTCCACCCCCTCCCCCAGTTCATTTTTCTCATTGAAGAAAAAAAAAATTCTTTCATTGTTATACAATCCCTCCCAGTCCACAGTCCACTCTAATATGCATTTCTTTTCCTGTAATCTTGTCATGAAAATAATATCTAATCCTATATTCCTTTTAAACAGTTATCTTCTTCATCTGTTTCAATGAGGTATACATTGTTTATCCTCTCTTTTCTTAGCTTCCTCCTAACCCCGGTGTCAGTCCCATTTTACAACAGTGGTAATATGTAGTATTTGTTCTTTTGTGACTGAGATATTTCACTCAGCATAATGTCCTCCAGGGCCACTCATTTTGTATTTTCATGAGTTCTTTATTTTTCAAT
>NW_006399962.1:1539571-1549119 GCF_000299155.1 Elephantulus edwardii | reverse complement strand
TATCGCTAAGACTTTCAATACAATATTAAATAGGAGAGGTAATAGTGAGCATTCTTGCCTAGTTCCTTTTCTCAAAGGGAATGCGTTTAATCTCTCTCCATTGAGAACAATGTTGGCTCTCGGGTTTGTATATATACTTTTTACTGTGTTGAAGAAATTCCCCTCTAATCCTATTTTGTTGAGAGTTTTAGTCAGGAAAGGGTGTTGGATTTTGTCAAAGGCCTTTTCTGCATCAATTGATAGGATCATGCGGTTTTTGTTCTTTGCTTTGTGTATGTGATGAATTACATTGATGGTTTTTCTTGTGTTGAACCATCCTTCCATACCTGTTATGAATCCCACTTGGTCATGGTGAATTATTTTTTTTTCTTATGTATTGTTGTATTCTATTGGCCAGGATTTTATTCAGGAATGTTGTATCTATGTTCATGAGAGATATGGACCTAAAGTTTTTATTTTGGTGGTGTCTTTACCTGACTTTGGTATCAAGGATATGTTTGCTTCATAGAATGAGTCTGGGAGACTACCATCTTTTTCTATTTTCTAAAGTAGTTTATATAGAATTGGTGACAGTTCTTCCCTGAATGTGTGATAAAATTCACTTGTAAAACCATTTGGTCCAGGGCTTTTTTTGGTTGGAAGTTGTTGTATTACCTTTTCAGTTTCTTTTTTTGTTAATGGGTCTGTTTCAGGTGTTCCATTTGGGTTTGTGTCAGTTTAAGTAGATTGTGCATATCTAAGTACTTGTCCATTTCCTCTAGGTTTTCATATTTGTCTGAGTATAGTTTTTCAAATATTCCATTGTTAGCCTTTTTATTTAGTTGGTTCTGTTGTGATGTTGTCCGTTTCATCTTTTATTCCAATTATTTGTGTCTTTTCCTTTGTTAATTTAGTTGGTGGTTTGTCAATTTTATTAACCTTTTTAAAAAACCAACTTCTAGTTTTGTTGATGGCTTCAATTGTTTTTTGGTTTTCTATTTAATTTATTTCTGCTCTAATTTTTAGAATTTCAGCTTTTTTTAGAGGGTTTTGGGTTTTCTTGCTGTTCTTTTTTATTGTTGAAGATGTTGTGTTAGAGAGTCAATGGTCATTTCCCCCCCACCTTTTGATGTGTTTGCTTATTATTATAAACTGACTTCCGATTACTGCTTTGGCTGTTTCCCAGAGATTTTTGGTAATTTGTGTTTTCATTGTCATTTGTTTCAAGACACTTTTTAATTTCATTTTTAATTTCTTCTCGTACCCAGTCATGTTCAAGCAAGGTGTTGTTCAGCTTCCAAATGTATGTTTTCCCCCTTCTTTATCCTCTTGTTATTAATTTCTAATTTTGTACCATTGTGGTCTGAGAAGATGCTTTGTATTATTTCTAGGTTTTTAAATTTATTGGTGCTTGCCTTGTGACCTAAAAATGTGATCTATTCTGGATAACATTCCTTGGACATTGGAGAAGAAGGTGTACTGTGCTTTTTTGGGGTGTATTAGCCTATAAACAGCTATGAGATTGAGTTGATTTAGTATGTGGTTTAATTCTTCAGCATCTTTGTTAAGTTTCTTTCTGGTCATTCTATCTTGTCTTGAGAGTGGTGTATTGAAGTCTGCAAGTACTTTAGTACTGTTGTCTATTTCTTTTTTCAGTTTTATTAGTATTTGTTTTATATATTTTGCAGGTCTTTCATTTGGTGCATAGATATTTATTATTGTTATTTCCTCTTGTTCTATTGACTCTTTAAGCATTGTATAGTGACCTTCCTTGTCCTTTGTGATGGTTTTTGCATTGAAATTTATTTTATCAGAGATTAATATCACTGTTTTTTTCTGGTTGTCATTTGCTTGGTATATTTTCACCCACCCTTTTATTTTTAGTCTTTCTTTATCTTCATTTTTCAAGTATATCTCTTGTAGACAGCATATTGGTGGATTTTGGTTATTTATCCAATCCACTGCTCTTTTTCTCTTCAGTTGTACATTTAAACCATTCACATTCAGTGTGATTATTGAGAGGCAAGGTTTTATTGCTATCATTTTGTTGAGTTGTTTTTGGTGTTGTTGCTAGTTAGTTACTTTGTTCCATCCTGCTTTCTGTTGTACCTCTCTAAGAAGGATGACTCTTTGTGTTTCTTGCAATGCTGGTCTTGTTTTTTACAAACTCCCTTGGGTTTTGTTTTCCTGGGAATATCTTAATCTTGCCTTCATATTTGATGGACAGTTTTGCTGCGTACAATATTCTTGGTTGACAGTTGTGTTCTTTGAGTGTTGAATATATTTCACTGTCTTCTTGCTCACATGGTTTCTGCTGAGAAATCAACACTTAATCTTACCTGCTCTCCCTTGTAGGTTACTCTTTATTTCTCTCTTGTTGCTTTCAGAATTCTCTCCTTATCTTTGAATCTGCCAAATTTGATTATAATATGCCTTGATGTTTTTAATTTGGAGTCTGTTCTATATGGTGTTCGCTCAGCTTCTTGAATATATATTCTCTCATTCTTCATTATGCCTGGGAAGTTTTTTTCTTAAAATTCTTCCACAACTTTTTCGGTGCCTTCTGGCATTCTGATGATGCACATGTTATTTTTCTTGATTTTTTCCACATTATTCTTAGGTTTTCTTATTTTTCCTTTCTTTTTTATTCTCCTTTTTGTTCTATCAGATCAGTGGTGATAATTCTATCTTACACTGGTTCTGTGTTCTGTCTCTTCAACCCTGTTCATGTGACCCTCCATCATGTTGACAGCATCTGAAACATTAGTCCTCATATTTTGTATTGTGGTTTTTTGTTTTTCCAGAGCCTCTAATGCCTCGTTTGTTTTATCTGCACTGTTTTGGATTGTTTTTTAAAGCTCCTCCTGGTTTTTGCTTGCAGTATTCTGTAATTCTTCAAGTTTGTCTTTTACCCATTGAAAATATTGAATAGTGTTCTATTAAATTCTGCATCAGAAAGTTTCCTCAGACTTTATGACTTCAGGAAATCCATAGATACTGTGTCACTTTTTTTGGGTGACATCTTTCTTTGAGCTTGCATGGGGGTGAGGTAGCCTGCTTCCTATGTGACATTGCTGTGGTAAACTTTTTCATGCCTGAAGTGATAGCTGGTTCTTGATCTGAAGTCACTGCTCCAGAAAAGGGTTGAGGGGCATGTATACAGAGACCTGTAGGGTGGGCACATGTGCAGATGCATGTGGGGAGGAGGATTGTGCATGCAGACGCACACAGGGGGTGGGGTGTGTTTGGGGACCTGAATGGAAAAACAGGAAGCCTTGGTTTTCTCCTCAAAACCTGACTCTGCCACCCCAGTTGAACTCCAGCTGTCTCACTCCCTCCTATCTTAAGATGAAAGTGTACTACTTGGTCCAGTAATGAAAAGTGATCCCCCAAGTACCCTACTCAAGTTCCTGCTGTCATGCTTGTTCCTGGTGGGTGGGTCCCACCATGGCTTGCTGTTCCCCTCTGAGGCACACTGCTCTGTGCCAAAGCAGGCTGCTCCCCTCCAAGGCTCACTGCTCCCCATGGAGGCTCACTGCTTCTACAGCTCCCAAACTAATTATTTTAATACTAGTTCTCACTCAAATTTCATGTATCCTACTCACTCTGTGCACATTGCTCTGTCTTTTTTTTTTTTTTTAACCTATTGTGATTGGGGTGAAAATTTGTTGAGAAATTTTTTCCCATTTAATAATTCGTATAAATTTTGTTTTGTGACATTGATTACAATTTCCATGATGCATGAGCTCTCTTCCACTTCCTTCCTGCGGTCACTTTGGACATTTATCACATTGGTCATTTCCTATCCCTTCCGGCCTTCTGAGCTTTATGCTTGGTAAATATTGCCCCTTTGATATCATATGTTGGATTGTTCCAAGGAATAGGTATTATTGTTCACTTTATAGGATGGGTAGTGCAAACAGTTAAGTGCTTGACTGCTAGCCAAAAGGATGATGGTTCAAATTCACTCAAAAGTACCTTAGGAATTAGGACTACCAAACTATTTCCAAAAGTCTTAAAAATCTTATGGAGTAATTCTACTTTGCCCATTGGTGAAATAAACTCCATGCCAACTAACAGCAATAACAGATAAAATCTCTCTTTTTAATGGCTGTGTAGTTCTAGTGTTTCATTATCTATTATTTCTTTATTTAGGTGGTTTTCCAGTTAAATTTAGGTAAAAATTAACAGTGGAATTAGGTGGAAATATATCAGTCAGGAAATCGAAAGATTAATTGTATTAGATAAATCTGCTGTCAGGAACTAACCAGAGTACTGAGAAGCAATGATGTCAGTCTAGAGGTTAAGGAGTGCCTGATCCTGTCCATGGTCTTTGCAATTACTTGCTATGCATCGGAGAGCTGGATGATGACTAAGAAAGACAGAAGAAGAATTGATGCCTTTGAGTTATGGTGCTGGAAAAGAGTACTGAACATACCATGGACCACCAGGAGAACAAATAGATCTGTTTTGGAGAGAGTAAAACCAAGTTTTCCTTGGAGGATAGGATTTTGAAGTTCCATCTCACAGATTTTGGGCATGTTGCCAGGAGGGACCAATCCTTGGAGAAGGACATCATGCTCAGAAGGGTGAAGGTACAGTACAGGAGTGGGGGAACCTGAATGAGATGGATTGATACAGTGACTAGGGCAATGGGAGTTGGTGTGTTGGAGTCATTGAGACTGTCTTAGGACAGGGCAGGCTTCAGAGCTATTGTACATAGGGTTGCTATGAGTCACAGGTGACTTGATAGCAGATAACAGTAACAACATATGTAGATTAAATTTTGAAAATTTTATTCACTAAGACATATACAAAGACTTGAAGACTATTTAGAATAAATATCTCTGTGCCCACCACTCAGCTTAAATTTACCCCAGAACATTGCCAATATAAGTACACCCTCCTTTGTTCTACCTTGATTGTCTTCTTTTCTTTTCTACCCAGAGGACACCAATATTCTGTATGTGGTGTTTATCATTCCCATGCAGTGCTTTTGCTCAATATTTTATTCCTAAAATTCTTCCATTTAAATAAATCTTATACTTTGGACATGTTGCAAGGTGGGGTCAGTCCTTGGAGAGGGACGCCATGCTTGGGAGGGTGGAGGGATAGCACAGGAGAGGAAGACCCTTAATGAGATGGATTGATTCAGTGACTGGGGTAATGGAAGTAGGTGTGTCAGAGACAATAAGATTGGCACATGAAAAAAAAAATTTTAAAAAAAAGATTGGCACAGGATAGAGCAGGGTTTAGGGGTGTTTGTACATAGGGTTGCTGTGAGTCACAGATGACTCGATGGCACATAACAACAACAACAACAACATTTTTAACTACTGAATAATTTCAGATTATATGTATAGCAATGCTGCTATGAACACGTATATGCATGTCTCTTGGTTATACTTACATAGGTATTTTTCAGAGATACGCCTAGGACTGGAGTTGCTAGTTCATAGAAAATGGGAACCATCAGGGATATTAGAAGTTGTTTGTCAAAGTGATTTTGCTAATTTATGATCATACTCAGTAATCTGAGTTGATATCCTCACCAACATTTAATATTGTTAGGTCTTTTATATTTTTGCCAATTTGTTGTGAAATACTTTTTTTGGTATGCTTTTAACCTACATCTCTGATAGTTAGGCAGCCTGGACATCTTTTCATGCACTTTTTCCATTCATGTTTTCATTTATTTGAATTACTTTTGCCTGTTTTTCCTTTTAGATTATCTTTTTCTTATTAGTATCTAGAGTTGCATTAGCTTTGTACTTACTTTTCTGTTGTTTGTTAAATGTTTTGAAAACACCCTTTCCAACCTATTATATTTCACTTTTTTATTAAATTTTTTATTTTATTTTACTATTTTTGTGTGTGTGTACCGTCAAGTCGAATCTAACTGGTACAGGAGGAGATTGCCCCTCCTTCTCCAGCAGAGCATCTGGTGGATTTGAACTGTGTGCCTCTGGGATTGCAATGCAGCTTATTGCCACTAGGCCATCAGAGCTCCCTTATCTTTCACTTTTTAAATGATCAATTTTGATGAAAGGTCCATACTCAACAACATGAAGTCCAGAAGCAACACAAACTGAGTGTGTAGCAAGTATACTTTATTCAGAAGTGTGCTTTGGTGAAAGTGGGCTGAAGCTCAATTGGTGACAGCACAAAAAGAAGAGTAGAATATTTGTCCATTCTGTGCTGGCCAGTTGGGGGTAGTCACAGCAGTTTCAAGGGCCTGGGGCCATTTTCCATTATTTCAGCACTCCCTGTATTATCTCCTGCGGTGGATCATAAAACTGTGCTAAGGTGAACATTAAACAGATAATTTACTATTTCCTGGAGCACAGGGAAGTGTTTCAGTGGGGTCAGAAGGCCAACAAAATGGAATCCCTTAGGTTTCATCTTTATACAGATATTGATTTAATGTAGTTGAAATATATCTTTAAATTTTTCATGTTGTTGTTAAATGTGGCGTCTACTCTGACTCAGGTTATTGTTGCTGATTGCTGTTGAGTTGAGCCCGACTCACAGCGACCCTATGAGCAAAAGACCTCAAGCCTTTTTATAACTATTGTTGTTTCTCCAAGTTCACAGAGTTTCCAGAGACATATAGTTTAGGAAGTGGATACCATTCCTGCTTCCGAACCTGTCTTAAACTTGGAGCGCCACCAAACACTGTCAATTATGGGTAACCGTTATGACATTTGACATTGCAATGGCACAAGGTTCAGCATCACAGCAACCCCAGGTTACCTCAGTACAGCAAATTGACAGAAGAGTGCTGTACCACTTAGAAGAAAGTTCCTCTAAAATACAATAAAAACTGACATTTTTTCCCCTTCAATTTTTTTTATTAGAAGGCTGTGCATTGTCTTCATTTATTGTATTTCAAATCACTGTTCATTTAACATTTGTAGTGGGTTTGTGTGTGTGTGTGTATATAAACACTACCTGCATTTTCTAGTACAAAAAACCCTAAAAATTGTCTCAGGAATGTAGAGAAGTAGCTAACTTAAATAGCGAAAAAGTGCACCATAATACTGCTGCACTGCAGTCATTTCTGCATTGTCCATGTTTCTTAAATAACTATCTTGTTTGATAACACCCAATATAAAGAGCAGTTATGAAAAACAGACATTTACATTTACCTCTCAAGTCTTATAGAGAGTATCCTATTGCCATTGGATAACCAATCGTGAGTGCAGCTGCAGTAGCAGGATATGCATATGCCACCTGTTTGCTTATACCATTGTGCATATTTAGAACATTAGTTCCATATTGCTGAGTGCTGTCATAACCATTCTGGTAAGTCCCTGTTGGGTTTCTAGTCTTAAAACTGGTCTGTATACCAGCAGACACAAAATTACTTCCAAAGCTCTCATTGATGTAATTTGCAGCACTGTAAACACCATTCTGAGTTTTTGCCCCAGAGTAACCTCTGTCATAATATTCCCTGTCTCTAAAGGTATTGAATCCCCCTCCTTTCGACTGCAGAGTATCTATCCTGACAATTATCCTTCATTTCTCCTCTACCCCTGAAATAACCTGAACCTCTATCTTCAACCAACTAGAGCAATTTGGGATTAATTGCTTGATTGGCTTTACAAAGCACAAAGATAAGATCACTCATTTGCTTTATGTTATTGTGTGTAAACAAAGTGTATGCTGTGCCTGTTTTGGTACTGAAAGCAGTTCTTCCGATTCAACGAATATAATCCTTTGAGGAGTAAGGGTCACCCAAAACACAACATAAAGAAGCCTCATTGAATCCTGCACTAACCTCACAGTCTCGGCTGTGCTTAAGACCATTGTTGTAGTCCCTGTGTCAGTTCATCCCATTGAACATCTTCCTCTAGGTTCTGCTCCCTTCAGTTTTCCAAACATGCCATCCTTTCCCAGGGACTGGCCTCTCCTGATAATATACAGAAAGTACGTATGAGAAGCTCTCACCATCCCGACGTCTAAGAAATATCTTGGCTTCTTCAAAGTCAGTTTTGATTGTTTTGGCAGTCAGTGGTATATTAATATTCTTCACCAATATCACAAATCAAAGGCATTAATTCTTTGGTCTTTCTTATTCACTGTTCAGCTTTCACAAGCATATGAAAATATCACTGGATTAGGTGACCTATAGTCTTTAAAGTGGCATCCTTGATCTTTAGCTCTTTAAAGAAGTCTTTGGCAGCAGATTTGTTCACTTTAATACATCATTTGATTTCTTGACTGACTCCATGGGTGCTGATTGTGCATCCAATTGAAACAAAATCCTTGACTACTTCAATCCCTTCTCCTTTAATCATGATGTTCCTTATTGGTCCAGTTGTGAGGATTTTTGTTTTCTTGATGTAGAAATATAATCCATATTAAAGGCTAAACATAGTATTTGAGTTTCAACAGTTAGTACTTCAAGTCTTCTTTGCTTTCTGCAAGCAAGACTGTGTCATTTGCATATTGTATGTTGTTGCTGAATCTTCCTCCAATCTTGATGTCACATTTTTTTCATATAATCTCTATACTCAGATTATTTGTTTAGCATAAAGACTGAAGAGCCATAGGGAAAAGATAGAGCACTGATATACAACTTTCTTGATTTAAAAACCATTTATTAGCCCCTTTTTCTGTTCTAACTACTGCTTTCTGGTCTATGTACACTGTGCATGAGAATAATTAAGGGTTCTGAAATTCCCGTTCTTTTAGATGTTATCTGTAACGTATTATGACCCAGATAGTCTCCAGTTTGGAGCCTCCTGTGGGAAGCAGTAGGATTCTAGAGGGTAAGTTTTTTATTTCATTGAAAGTCAAGTGTAAACTGTTTGGTGTTTTGGTATTAATTGTGTTTGGGAAAAATATTGTTCTAAGTGGTACAGCACTTGTCTGTCAGTTTGCTGTACTAAGATAACTTGGTATTGCTGTGATACTGAAAGCCTTGCTACTGGTGTGTCAGATGCCAAAGGGTTACCCAGTGTGGACAGGGTTTGATAGATCTTCCAGATTAAGACAAGACTAGGAAACAGGGTTGGCATCCACTTCTTTAAAAAGACACCTTTGAAAACCCTATGAACACTAGAGGAATGTACAGTGGTACAATCCAGATTGGAAATCAGTGGAAATGAGGAAAAACAGTACCAAACATCATTTAATAATTGGACCATGGAATGTGTAAGTTTCTAGGAAGGGCTATTCTTTGGTGAAAGACATGATGCTAGGAAGGGTGGAGGGTTGGCAAAAGAGAGGAAGACCCTGAGCCAGGTGGTTTGTTGTGGTGACTGCCATAATGGGCTCTTGTGTGTCAGGAAGTGCGAAGATTACACAGGATAGAACAGGGTTCAGATCTTTAGTTCATACGGTCACTGTGAGTTGTACTCAATTTGATGGCACCTAACAACAATAACAGTCAACAATAACAACAGCAATTGTCAAATGTCTTTGAACAGTCACTAAAACACAACAAACTTATTTCTGGTACTCTCCTCTTTCAGTAAACATCCTTTTTTTTCTATAATTATATTTTATTAATTTTCATAAACATTTACAGAGATTTTGGGTTTCCATTCATTCATTGTTGCACT
>NW_006399962.1:1532207-1538496 GCF_000299155.1 Elephantulus edwardii | reverse complement strand
ATTAGTGATATTGCTCTATAATTTTATATTCTGTTGGGTCACATTGTTTTGGAATGGGTGAAATCTGACCCACAGTTGATCGATCATATTAGCTTTTTTCCAAATTTCTTGGCATAAACAAGTAATCAGGCTGCATCTGTTTGTTGAAACACCTCAATTTAAATTCCATAAGTTTTTAGAGCCTTACTTTTTGGAAATGTTTTCTGTGCAGCTTGAACATTTTCCTTCAGTAAGATTGGTTATTGATCATATTCTACTTTCTGAAATGGTAGCCCATTAACCAATTCATTTTGGTACAATAACTCTGTGAGTTCTATCTCTTTTTGATACTTCTGTGTCTTTCAATATTTTGACCAGCATTGCAACATAAGGCTTGAATTTGTTCTTCCAGTCCTTTCAGCTTGTGAGATGCCAAAAGTGTTTTCTTTTTTGGTTTTCTAACTTCAAGTCTTTGCACATCATTACAATACTATGCTTTGTCTTTACAAGTTGTTCTTTAATTTATTTTCAGCTCTCTGAATGCCTAGAGAAGAACTGATGCCCTTTAAATAGAGTGTTGGTTAAGGGCATTGAATGTCCCATGGATTACCAAAAGAATAAGTCTGTCTTGGAGGAGGTACAACCAGGCTGTTCCTTAGAGGGAAGGAGGATGAGACAGCATCTCTTATACTTTGGGGATGTTGTCAGAGGGGCCAGTCCCTGGAAAAAGACACCATTCTGGGAAAGAGAGAGTCTTATAGAAAGAGAGGAAGACCTTCAACAAGATGGATTGACATAGTGACTGTGACAGTGGTCTTCGATGTGTTGGAGAGTATGAGGATGGTTCAGGATAAGGCAAGGTTCGGGTCTGTTGTTCACAGGGTCACTATAAGATATAGCTGATGGTATAACAACAACTTCTGTTCTCTTTTTTCATATTTCATCCTTCTTTTCACCTTTCTTATGTTCTAGGACAATTTTGAGAGTCTATTCTGTTTTCAATTTTGATATTTTATTTTCTGTCTTCCTAATGACCTTTGGCTTTCTTCATGTCTGATATCCTTGTAGTCATCCCACAGCTTGTCTGATCTTTGGTCATTGATATTCAGTGCATAAGTGCTATTCTTGAGATGTTCTCTAAATTCAAAGTGGATATAACCAATGTCATGGTTTGGTTCTTGTGGATTTGCTTTTAGTTTCTTTAACTTCAATTTGAACTTATATTGAGTGCCCCTGACCTTGTTCTGACTGATGCTATTGAGTTTCTCCACTGTCTTTCTTCACAGATGTGGTAGATTTTATTCTTGTGTATTCCATCTTAAGTTGAAGGAACTGAAGAACAAATTCAAGCCTCAGTTTGCAATATTTAATAATTATATGTGCAGAATGTCTATCTGACTATGCAAAGGCATTTGACTGTGTAGATCACAATAAACTGTGGCCGAATCTGAGAAGAATAGGAATCCTCGAACACTTGATTGTGCTTATGCGAAATCTTGGCTGGAAGAAAAGAGTACCAGAGGAATGTCTATTAGGGGGCAGTCATCAGAACAGAGCAAGGAAATACTTCATGGATCAAAACTGGGACGTGTGTGTGCCAAGGATGTGTCTTATCTCCATATCTTTTCAGTCTATATGTGGAACAGATTATCTGGGACACTGGGCTCTATGAGAAAAAACTGTGGCATCAGGATTGGAGGTAGACTCATCAACAATCTACGTTATGCAGATGACACAACCCTGCTTGCTGAAACCGAGGAGAACATGAAGCACTTGCTGCAGAAGATCAAGGACTTCAGCCTTCAACATGGTTTGAAGCTCAATATCAAGAAAACAAAGATTTTCACCACTGGGCAGATTGGAATCATCATGATGGATGGTGAAGAGATTGAGCTTGTCAACAGCTTCTGTTTGCTTGGCTCTACAATCAACATTCTTGATAACAAGCAGCCAGGAAATGAAAAGACAAATTGCATTGGGAAAGTCTGCTGTCAGAGAACTCTCCAAAGTACTGAAGAACAATGATATCAGTCTGGAGACTAAAGTGTGCTGGATATAGGCCATGGTCTTTGTAATTACTTGCTATGCATTAGAAAGTTGGACAATGACTAGGGATGATAGAAGGAGAATTGATGCCTTTGAGCTGTGGTGCTGGAGAAGAGTATTGAATATACTGTGGACTGCTAGGAGAGAAAACAAGTTTGTCCTGGAGAGGATAAAGCTGGACTGCTCTCTGGAGGCAAGGATTCTAATGCTTCGTCCGACATGGTTTGGACATGTTGCAAGGTGGGATCAAGCCTTGGAGAGAGGCATTATATTTGGGAGGGTGGAGGGACAGCACAAGAGAGGAAGACCCTTGATGAGAGGGATTGATTCAGTGACTGGGGAGATGGGGGTAGGTGTGTCAGAGACAAGAAGACTGGCACAGGATAGAGTAGGGTTTAGGGCTGTTGTGTGCAGGGTCACTATGAGTTGCAGGCAACTCAGCGGCACACAGCAACAACAAATGGGCAGAATAATGAATGATCCAGGAAGCATTGAAAGAGAATGGATAGAGTGCACAGAGTCACTGTACCAAAAAGAATTGGCTGACACAGAAGAATTTGAAGAAACAATATATGATCAAGAGGTAATGATTATGAAGGAGGAAGTTCAAGCTGCTCTAAAGGAATTGGCAAAAAACAAGGCCCCAGGAACTAAAGACATACAAACTGATATATTTCAACAAATGCTGCCTTGGATGTGCAAGAAATCTGGAGGACAACGATCTGACCAACTGACTGGAAGAGAAGATCCATATTTATTCCTATCCACCCAAAAAGTGACCTGACAGAGTGTGGAAATTATTGAAGAATTGGAAGCAAGAGTAACATACACTTCCTAAACAATACGCTCCTGGAAACTCTGTGAACTTTGATAAATGACGATGGTTATAGAAAGACTTCAGGCCTTTTGTTCATAGGGTCACTATGAGTATATGCTCACCTCAATGACAATCAACAACAACAACATCATCATTTATATTGCACACAAGCTGTTATATTGCACACAAACTCCTGCCGAAGATTATACTCCCCCTGCCCTTGAAACAGTACATTAACAGAGAACTACCAGAAATACAAGTTGTATTTAGAAGAGCTTGTAGCACTAAAGACATTATCATCAATGTCAGCTGAATCTTAACTGAAAGCAAAGAGTACCAGAGGAATGTCTGTGCTTCATTGACTATACAAAGGCCTTTGACTGTAGATCACAACAAATTGTGGCTAACTTTGAGAAGAATAGAAATCCCAGAACACTTGATTGTGCTCATGTGACCCTCTACTTGGACCAAGAGGCAGTCATCAAAACTCAGCATGGTTCATACTTAGAAAGGGAGTGCATCAGGGATGTTTCCTATCTCCATAACTTTTCAATCTGTATGCTGAACAGATCATTCAGGAGTCTGGACTTTATGAAGATGAGTGTGGATCCGAATTGGAGAAAACCCATCAATAACAACCTGGGTTGTGCAGATGATACAACCTTGCTTGCTGAAATTGAGGAGTACCTGAAGTGCTTGCTGCAGAAGGTCAAGGATTGTAGTCTTTAATATGGATTGAAGCTTAACGTTAAGAAAATAAAGATTCTCACCACTGAGCCAATTGGCAGCACCATGATAGATGGAGAGAGATTGAAGTTGTTAACAGTTTCAGCTTTCTCTGCTCTATAATCAACACTCTTAACACCAGCAGTCAGGAAATCAAAAGAATTGCATTGGGAAAGCCTGCTGTCAGGGAGCTCTCCAAAGTGCTAAAAAGTGATGACGTCAATCTAGAGACAAAGGTGCGTCTGATCCAGGCCATGGTCTTTGCAATTACTTGCTATGCATCAGAGAGCAGGACAATGACTAAGGATGACAGAAGTCTTGATGCCTTTGAGTTGTGGTGCTGGAGAAGAGTATTGAACTTAACCATGGACTACCAGGGGAACAAATAAGTCTGTATTGGAGAGTGTGAAACCAAGTTTCTTCTTAAGACTTTTGGAGCTCTGTCTCACATACTCTGGTCATGTTGCCAGGAGGGACCAGTTCTTGGAGAAGAACGTCGTGCTTGGAAGAGTGGAGGGATAGCGCAGGAGAGGAAGACCCCTGGATGAGATGGAGTTACATAATAATTGGGGCAATGGGATTAGGTGTGTTGGAATCAGTGAGACTGGCCTACGATAGGGTAGGCTTAAGAACTATTGTACATAGGGTCATTGTGTGCCACGGGTAACTCAATGGCACATAACAATAATAACTATTTCATCTGGCAAGGTCCATGTATACAGTTACTATTTATGTTCTTTAAAAAAGGTATTTGTAATGAATAAATTGTTGATCATGCAAAATCCCATCAGGTGATCTCTGGTCTCATAATTACCCAGTTTATATGCTCATCGATAGTGTCTAGCAGTGCCTGATTCTCTATCCTACCTGCCAATACTGGCCATTATATGTTTTAATATTTAATAATCTATTACATGAAAATATGTCTCATTCTTTTCAGTTGTAGTAATTATGAGTAAACTAGAGCATGTTTTAGCAGGGTTATGGGAATTTCACATTCCTTCTTCTGTTTATATCCTTCAGTGTTCCATTGGACAGTTTGCTTTTATTTAAGTGATTTTCCTAACTGTTATGTAAACGTTTTTTGAATTTTCAAGACATTTTCTTCTTGTTTCTAATGTGTTTGACTGTTGTATATAAACCTTTTAAGTTTGGCTCACTAGTGACAAGATTGTTGCTATTAAGTATCATCGTGTGAAGTATGACTCATCGTGAACAACAGATCTGAACCCATCCTATACTGTGTAAACATCACCATTTCTGACATTCTTATGCCTACTGAAGCAATCACTGTGTCATTCCATTTTGTTGAGGGTGTTTCTCCCTTTCACCATCCCTCCACCTTTCCAAACATGATATCCCTCTCCAAGGATGAAGTTAGGCAAGTATAAGTTTCTATAACAAGCTTCTCTTTGGTCCTCTGGACACTTGGCCATATTGAAGAGTAAAGTGAAAAACTGGTATTATGAGATTCTGTGAGAATGGAAGGAGGTGTGTACAGCAAAGTAGATTTAGGTAAGTAAAATATAGTGACAGAGAAGGGAGTATGTGTGTAAGCTATGGATGTCTATGAAGTAAATAGAAATGGAGATGGGAGAAAAGATTGGGGTTGAGGTGATGACCTATGTTCTGGCTTCTTAAATTGAATATTACTAAGGATGAGATGGATCAACAGAGTGATTGTGGCAATGGGATCAGGTGTATAAGAGTCAATTAGGTTGGCTAAGTTGGCTCAGGATAAAGCTAGTTTCAGAGTTGTTGTTTATAGACTCTCTAAGACTTGCAGTTGACTTGATGGTACATAACAACAATAACAATGCCTAGATGAATGCAAAAAGAAGTTCAAATTGCATTGAAGGCACTGACATAAATAAAGCCCCAGTAATTGATGGAATACCAATTGACATGTTTTAATTAACAGATGCAGCCTTGGACATGTCCCTGTACCAGGAAATTTGGAAGATGGCTTCTGGAAAAGCCATATTTGTTTCCATTCCCAAGAAAGGGGATCGAGCAGAATGTGGAAATTATCAAACAATGTCATTAGTATCATGTGCAAGTAAAATCTTGCTGACGTTTATTTAAAAAATGGCCTGAAAAGTACAACAGAAAACTTCCAGAAGTTCAAAATGGATTTAGAAGAGGCTATCATACCTGGAATATCATTGCTGATGTCAGATGGATATTGGATAAAAGGAGAGAGTACCTGAAGGATGTTTATTTGTGTTTTATTGAGTATGCAATGGCATTTCACTCTGTTGCTAAAACTATGGCTAAGTTTGAGAAGAATGGGATTCCAGAATATTTTTTATTTTTATTGTGAAAAACATGTATGAGGACACAAGGGGGTGAGGCTTGGGAGAAGAAAAATGAGGATGGGGATCCAAGATGGCAGCGGAGGCAGAGACAGCGTGGTGAGCTGCGGGAGCAGTGAACCACTTAAAGCAGGGCCATTATGGCCTTCCACAAACTTCGGCTTATTGATAATTGAACACTTAAACAGTTGATGACTGGTCCTCAGTGAAGATCAAGGCTCACAAGGATTCCCAAGGAGGAAATGGACCAAAGAAGATGATTACCTATGCATTGGAATGGCCAAAGAGGATGATTACCTATGCATTGGACAGGCCAAAGAGGACGATTACCTATGCAATGGATTGCTGAAAGTCACTGTGAGTCTGATGACCTTAACAGTGGCAGCATGCGCAAAAGGACCGACAT
>NW_006399962.1:1529028-1531298 GCF_000299155.1 Elephantulus edwardii | reverse complement strand
CCTGCTTCCCCCACCGACCAAACTGTGCAGCTCTGCAACTGCATCCTGGCCCATCCTCACCCTTCTGCCCCCAACTCTCACCTCCTTGTATCCCCAATATGTTTTTCCCAATAAAAAAAAGAAAGAAAATGTATGTCCACATAAAAATCTGAAAAAGAAAATGAGGATGGGCAGAAATGAAGTCACAGGGCTGCACAATTTGGTGGGTGGGGGAAATTCCAGAATATTTAATTATGCTTATATTTTGTTCATAAGGTGGCTGGCTATTAGTCATACTCGACCAAAAGAGCCAGGGGACAAGGCATGGTTTAAAATCAAGAAAGGTGTCAAGGATATATCATTTTTCTATCACTATTCAATCTGTATGCTGAAGAGATCATGAAAAAGCTGGACTTTATGAAGAAGAATGTCAAATGTGAGAATGGTTACCCATGGTAGACAGCGTTTGGTGACGCTCCCCAATTAAAACAAGCTTGGATGCAGGAGTGGCATCCACTTCCATAATAGCTTGCCTCTGGAAACCCTATGAACCTGGAGAAAGGACGAAAGTTATTGTTCATAGGGTTGCTATGAGTTGCCTGTGACTCAGCGGCACTTAACAATACCACCAGCACCAGTAGCAGAGAAAGAAAGAGCAGTTGGTTTAGCGGACAGAAAACCATGCTCCCAAGCCAAAGGTGGGTGACTCTACTCTGTGGCCCTCAGGCCTGCCTTTAATTGTTTTTGGTGACACATTCTTCTAGGTCGTGTAACCCTGGTCTGTCCACTTACTGTACAGAGGTAACTTGTGGTTGCTGTGAAGCCGAACACTGTGACACTGATGAGTCAAATGTGAGAATGGTTACCCATAGAGGACAGTGTTTGGTGAAGCTCCCACATTAAAACAAGCTTGGAAGCAGGAGTGGCATCCACCTCCATAATAGCTTTCCTCTGGAAACCCTATGAACCTGGAGAAAGGAGGGAAGTTATACAGGAGGTGTCCAGGACTTTCGTTCATGGGGTCGCTATGAGTTGCCTGCGACTCGATGGCACTTAACAACAACAACACCAACAACAACACCAACAACAACACCAACAACATTCAATCTGTATGCTGAAGAGATCATGAAAAAAGCTGAACTTTATGAAGAAGAATGTGACATCAGGATTGGAGGAAGATACATCAACAACCTGTGTTATGCTGACAACACAACCTTATTTGTTGAAATAGAGGAGGATTTGAAGCACTTGCAGAAGATCAAGAACCAGAGCCTTCACTATAGACTTGAAGCACTTATTGCAGAAGATCAAGGAATGCAGCGTTCAGTATGAATTGCATCTCAGTGTAAATAAAACAAATATTCTTACCACTGGATCGATAAGCAGCATCATGATGGGTGGAAGGGAGATTGAAGCTATGAATAGCTTCATCTTGTTTGGATCCACAATTAACACCCTTGGTACTAGCAGTCAGGAAATAAGGAGATAACATTGCACTGGGAAAATCTGCAGTTAGAGACCTCTCCAAATTATTGAGAAGTGATGTCAGTTTGAAGACTAAGGTGCTTCTGATTCAGGCCATGGTCTTTCAAATTACTAGCTGTGTGTCAGGAAGTGTGAGGATAAAACAGGGTTCAGATTTTTTGTTCATAGGGTTGCTACGAATCCTACTCAACTCGACAGGACCTAACAAGAAAAAGAACAACATTGGCTGGAAAAGACATCTGACTGATAAAGCTTAGACACTCAGACTTGGGTAACTTGGTTATTCTTGGTTGGTGTTCAGTGTAGGAGAATTGAATAGTTCTGAGGACCCAGTATGTGCCAGACACACAGCCCTGAGAAGGGACATTGTTGTTGTTATTGCTCATTGCCATAGAGTCAGAACCAACTCATAGCTGACCCTCCAGTGGTTTTCAGTAAATCACGGGGGAGATTGCCTATCTTTCTTCTGTGGAGCAGCTGGTTGATTCAAACTGCCTGCCTTTGGGCTGGCAGCATGACTCTCCACCAACCTTGTTGTTGTTGTTATGTGCCGTCGAGTCGCTTGCGACTCATAACGACCCTATGTACAACAGCCCTAAACTCCGATCTGTCCTGTGCCAATCGCACCGTCTCTGACACTCCCATCCCAATTATCCCAGTCACTGAATAATCCACCTCATAGAGGGCCTTCCCCTCCTGCGCTGTCCCTCCACCCTCCCAAGCATCATGTCCCTCTCCAAGGACCGGTCTCTCCTCACAACATGTCCAAAGTATGTTAGACGGAGCCTCAGAATCCTTGCCTCCAA
>NW_006399962.1:1497740-1528353 GCF_000299155.1 Elephantulus edwardii | reverse complement strand
GACTGCCTCCTGGTCCAAGTATAAGTTTCGCATTAGAACGATCAAGTGTTCTGGGATTCCCATTCTTCTCAGAGTCAGCCATACCAGAACTCCCTAGAGGGAGTGTTATTAGGTGGGATATGGAGGCTTCAGAAAGTTGACTTGCCCTAGTTCACATGGTGGTGCATGATTAAGTTGAGATTCAACTACAGAACTAGTAGTCTCATCAGTCAGTATACTAATGGTCCTGCCATGATTAGGTTCAATTATGGGAGGACTTGCTTTTATAAAGAGATTTGTCAGGAAAATCTTCTAACAAGAGTGTAAAATTGGGATATATTTCAAATAGACTGGCATTTCTACAGTGAAATTTCACATTTCTATGTTTTAGTGTAATTGGCTTAAGTAGTCTTCTTAGAGAACACAGGTAAATGAACAGTAATTATAATTGGGCTCTATTGAAAAAGAGCAATAGTCTTAATAGTCCTGTTCATGCTTGAAAGAATGTTTGATGTAGAAACCAGCCAGAATTTCATTTTCCCCCCTTCTTGCATTTGGCAGGATTTAGATGACACTAAATTTTTCTCATCACTCATTTACTCATTCCTCAATTGTTTATAAGTGTACATTGTGGCTATTTTGTAAAGACTAGGGGAGGGGGGATGAACAGAGCAGCTTCAGCCCCTGACCTCATTGAACCTACAGTCTAGTGGACAGATAATCAGTATAACAAGTTAAGAAATTAATGCTTAATGGCTGATGTAAGAGCTGTGGACATCCACAGGTACTGTGGCAGAGGATAATGTGAGAGGCAGTGAAGGTCCGTATATGTTTTGTGAGTTGGCTGGTTGTTACGTGCAGTTGAATCAGAACTGACCCTCCAGTGGGTTTAAAATGCATGGGAGGAGATTGTTCACCTTTTTTCTGAGTTGCAGCTGGTGGACTGGAACTGCATGCCTTTGGATTGGCAACACAGCTCCTTACCACCAAGCCACTATACCTCCCTGTAGGTTAAATAATGTGTATTTTTTTTTAAATAAAAAAATTCATAATGAACCCCCTGTAAATAGGTTTCTTTTAGTTGAGGAGAAACAGCACAAGTCTATGAAGAAAAGCTGGACATGAAATGATGTTCTTTTCTGGGAGCTACGACTTATAACTGCGAGGCTCCCTGGTCAGTTTCCCTGGCTCAATGCTTCTGATTTAGGCTACCTCATGCCCTGAGTGCAGTTCTGTTTTCATACTAGCTGGGGGTGAATCTTTGTTTCTAATGGACATTTGTTACTTGAGGTAAATTATTACTTTTGATCTTTAATAGGAGGACCTGAAAACATTTAAGAGAATATAAATTCCAGAGTTCTGTTCTGAACTAACATGAAAAATCTGAGTTTACTGCTCTTCACAGCCAAGTTGCCACAATCTCCTCCTTCAAATAAGTTTGAAGATTTACATTCTGAATTACCTTGTGGCTCATTGTTAGTCTCCCTCCCAAGCTTGATCTACCAAGGACTGAATACTTGTCAGGCAGGTTGCTAATTTACCTTACATGGCCTGGAGTTTTTCTCTTGATTCAGCCAAAGCCTCCTGAGAGAGATTCTTCAGTTCACAACACCTCTCATTTTGGTTGGCTGCTTCACGATGAATACATTATTTTCAAGAATATAATTTTATGATTAAGGCTGAGATTTTTCCCTTCCATTGACTTTAAAAAAAATATATTTATTTTGTTTAGGTTTCCCTATGGCACAAGGCTTAAGCACTTGGCTAAGTGAAAGGCTTGAACCCACCAAATGTTCCCTGGGGATAGAGCTGAGGTACTCCACGTCTCTGAAGATAACACCACAGCAAATTCTATGGGGCATTTCTCCTCTGTCTTGTATAGGGTTGATATGACTTGGAATCCACTCCATGGTAGTAGGTGGACTATTTTTTTGCTTGTATATCTTTGCTATTTTCTTAATCAAAATACCATGCAAAAGAGTAACAACTGTTGCTGTGAAGTAATGTCAAATAACTGACTCATGGCTGACCCCTTTGGGCTTTCTGAGGTTGTAAATCACACAAGAGGAGATTGCCCATCTTTCTCCTTCAGAGTTCCTGGTGGGAACCACCAAGGTGATGCTGTATTTGGGTTAGTAGTGTACCTTACTATGCACTACACGACCAGAGCTCCCCCTCATAAACTCTCAGCATTAAAGCACTTAAAGAAAAAAAGGTAATTGAAATTCTTTGGCTATACATGATGGAATACTATACAGCACTCAGGAGTAACATTTAAAAAAAAATACTGTCTAACATGCTGGAGAAGAGTATTGAGAATACCATGGACTGCTAGGAAAACAAACAGATTTGTCCTGGAAAGGGTTAAACCAGGTGGCTCCTTGGAGGCAAGGATTCTGAGGCTCCGTCTAACATACTTTGGACATGTTGTGAGGAGAGACCGGTCCTTGGAGAAGGACATCATGCTTGGGAGGGTGGAGGGACGGCGCAGGAGAGGAAGGCCCTCTATGAGGTGGATTGATTCAGCAACTGGGATAATTGGGATGGGAGTGTCAGAGACAGTGCGATTGGCACAGGACAGAGTGGAGTTTAGGGCTGTTGTACATAGGGTTGCTATGAGTCGCAAGCGACTCGACGGCACATAACAACAACAAACAACATGGGAGAGGCATTATTGTTGTGCTGGTGAGTCCCCTGTGACCCATAGTGACCCAATGTACAGCAGCTCTGAAGCCTGCCCTGCCCTGCACCTGTGCACTGATTCTGACACACCTAGCCCCACTGCCCCAATTACTGTATCAATCCATCTCATCCAGGGTCTTCCTCTCCTGTGCTTTCCCACCACCCTTTCAAGCATGATGTTCATCTCCAAGGACCAATCCCTTATGGCCACATGCCCAGATTGTTAGAGCTTCAAAATCCTAGCCTCCAAAAAGAATCTTGGTTTCACCCTCTCCAAGACAGACCTATTTGTTTTCTTGGTGATTCATGGTATGTTCAAGACTCTCCTCCAGAACCACAACTTGAAGGCATCAATTCTTCTATCATCCTTAATCATTGCTAGCTCTCTGATGCATAGAAAGTAATTGCGAAGACCATGCCCTGGATCAGACACACTTTAGACTGACATCATTCCTTCTCAGTACTCTGGAGAGACTCCTGACAGCAGATTTTTCCACTGCAATTTGTCTTTTGATTTCCTGACTGCTGATGCCAAGAGTGGTATGTTGAGTGAACTAACTCGGGTGCATAAAGATAAATACTGCATAAGAAAATTATTGTAAAATTAGAAGGATAATCAGTAAGATGTGCATGGATATCCAAAGAAGGAAATGGAAGGGCCAGGAGGGTTGAGAGTAGGGAGAGTGAGAAATCAGAGTGGCAGAGTTTGGTGAGTGGTGGAGGGAGAGTGAGGGGGAAAAAAAATCAACCACAATGTACATGAATGAAACACAATGTAAAGTTATTGTATGTAAACCATTTAAAAAAATGTAAGGAGGAAATCTTTGGATTCGTCTAAATACTCAGTTCACACAATTAAATTCTGCTCCCTTTAATTTGAACTAGATAATTTTGTTCTAACCAATTTTTCAAAAGTTCATGGTGCTCCTTTTTCTCATTTCCTCTTTCTACACAATAAGTTACATTGCTTTCTAAACAACTGTCACGTATTTGCATGGTCACCTGAGGAAGAGATCTTTACTTTCCAGGCAGAGAGATTAACAGAAAACTGATTCTAAGTGCACGTGACCTAAATTAAGTCCTTGCTCTGGTGGTGACAGTAGTCTGTAGGAAGTTGCGCCCCTAAGCCAAAGGAAGGACCTCTCTGACCGTCCAAATCCAGGAGAAAAATGGACGATCTCTGAGTTATTCAGTTCCTCTGAAAACCCGCTGGAGGATCAGCTATGGGTTGATTCTGACTGGACGGTTGTTGTTGTTGTTATGTGCCGTCGAGTGGCCTGCGACTCATAGCGACCCTACGTACAACAGCCCTAAACTCCGCCAATCGCACTGTCTCTGACACTCCCATCCCAATTATCCCAGTCACCGAATCAATCCACCTCATAGAGGGCCCTCCTCTCCTGCGCTGTCCCTCTACCCTCTCAGCAGTAACAAGCCCAACAGAGGGTTAAGAGTAGATTCCGACTAGTTTTTAAAATTTTCATTTATCTGGTGTTTGGGGTCCACCTGGTGGCCAAAGGATTTTAATGCAATGAAGGACTCACTTTCCCCCTCTTGTGGCAAGAGGTGGTGTGACACTTAGGAATCAGTCCTCTTACCTAGTTTGGGATTATAGAAACAAAGATCACAGAGCAGGGAGATAAATGTTAATTTTTACTTAACCCACTTAAAGCAGATGAAGCTGAGCGGAACGGGGAGAGTACCAACATAGGCATGGCATCTGCAGCTGCTGCCTGCTGCCCTCAGAGTATTACGAAAACACCAAAGAATCCAAATTCACAATTTTGGGTGGAAAGGCTTGAGGATGTGTGCCAGATTCTCTATTACTTTGTTGATCTTTATCCTGTCCCTAAATCACAAAATTTTACAGCTGGAAACGAGCTTACAAATCAAGCAACAAGTTTTTATTGACCTTTTACTGTGTTCCTCTGTACTAAAAATGGTTGGAGTCTCAAAAGATGAAGTAGATAGCATAAACTCTGCCCTTAGAGACTTAAAAGTGCAATGAAAGGAGGGACAAATAGACACGTAAGTGCCGGGTAATGTTACAGCTGTATACTGGTGGAAGAACACACTGTGCCGTGAGGTCAGAAAGGTTACCCGGAGGTCTGTGACGGCTGCAGGGAAGAGGTTGCACCTGATGGGTGTCTTGGCAAATGAGAGGTTTCCAGGTAGGCTGGGTGGGTGGTCCCTGTAAGGCAGCCCAGCTGGTTAGAAGGGCAGGATGCACACCTTCTCAGGTGCTGCAAAAGTGGCTGCAGCATGTGATGTGAGGTCCATAATAGATTATATGGGGGCCAGGTTATAATAAGAAGGAATCTGAATGTTTTACTGGAAGAGGCGAGGATGGAGAGCCATTGAAAATTTTAGCAGTGATGTTATAAGACCAGATTTATGGCTTTGATTTGGTAGTAGTGAAGAAGACACAGGAGGCCTCTAAGCGGTGCTGGATTACTAAACTAAAAGGTCGGCAGTTTGTATCCACCCAATGACACTGCAAAAGAAAAGCCTGCCTATTTGCTTCTGTGAAGATTACTGTCAAGATGACTCTGTGGAGCAGTTCTGTGTAATAGTTGGAGTCACTATGAGTTGGAGCCAGTGTTATTTTTCTTACGTGCCATTGAGTTGCCTGCGATTCATAGTGACCCTATGTACAATAGCTCTGAACCCTGCCCTATCCTGAGCCAGTCTCATTGACTCCAGCACACCTAATCCCATTGCCCCACTATTGTGTCAATCCGTCTTATCTGGAGTCTTCCTTTCCTGCACTGTCCCTCCACCCTTCCAAACATAATGTACTTTCCCTAGGACTGGTCTCCTCTGGCCATGTGGCCAAAGTATGTGAGATGGAGCTTCAGAGTTCTAGCCTCCAAGGAGAAACTTGGTTTTAACCCTTCCAAGACAGATCTATTTGTTCTTTTGGTGGTCCATGGTATGTTCAATGGCAATAGACTTTTTAAAAAATTTTTTTATTTTTTAAAATTTTTTTTGGCAATGGACTTTTAATAAGTCAGTAAGCGATGCTAAAGGTCAGTGACAAGAGAAATGGAAATATTGACGAAGGAATGAATGGATTTGGTTACTATTTATAATATAAAATTGGTGGAGCAAATTAGAGAAAGGGAGGGAAGGAGAGGGTGTGTGAGAGAGAGAAAGGTGGGGATAAGGGGAGAGGGGAGAGAGAGAGCGAGCGAGAGAGTGAGAGCAGAGCAGGGTTTTGGCCTGTGATCTGAGTGGAGAAGATTTTGAGAGGAAGATAAAGGACATAGTAGTGTCTAGGGGTTTTAAATGTCAATGTCAAGGCAGGCATCTAGATTTGGGGGTGTGGGTTAGGATCATGAGACTGAGTAAAAAGGTACATACCCAAAGAGGGTGTAGAGGAGAGTGTGGCATGTGGAGGTGATGATTAATTTTAGTGAGAAAAAGATTAGAGGAGAGGAGCTGGAAGGCGATCCTTACGTAGGAAAGGAAGAAAGGTAGAGGGGAAATGAATTCTAGAGGAAGACACCAAGGAGGACAAGGGAAGGGCCTGCACACTCTAGGCTTGAGGCTGCTGTATAGAAGTCTGGCTGAATGGACAATTAGCGGTTTTTTTGTTTAAATGATTCTTGTGTTGTCTCTGTGTGAATTATTGATTCATTGTCTTTGTTATTGTTATTTTACGCCATCAGATTGGTTCCAATTCACAGTTATATCATGCATGACAGAAGGAAACATTACCTGGTCCTGTGACATCCTCACAATTACTGCTATGTTTGAGCCCATTGGTGCAGCCACTGCGTCAACCCCACCCCACTGAGGACCTACCTTTCTACCCGACACTCTACTTTTGCAGGCATGATGTGCTTCTGTGGGGAATGGTGCTTCCTGATAACATATCAAAAGTACATGAGATGAAACCTCACTATCCTCACTTCTAAGAGACATTTTGGTTGCACTTTTTCCCAAGACAGATTGTTCAATATTCTTCATTCCCATTACAATTCAAAGACATCACTTCTTCACTCTTATTGTCCAACTTTCACATGCATATAAGGTGACTGAAACTACTATGGCTTGACTTAGGCACACTTTAGTCTTCAAAGTGATACCTTTCTCTTTAGCACTTTAAAGATGTCCTTTGTGGCAGATTTGCCTAATGCAGCGTGTCATTGGATGTCTAGATGTATGCTTCCACGAGTGTTGCTCGTGGATCCAAGTAAAATGAAATCCTTGAAAATGTTGATCTTTTCTCGATCATGCTGCTGCTTATTGGTCCAGTTGTTAAGATTTTATTTTCTCTATATTGAGGTATAATCTCTACTATAGGCTGTTGTTGTTAAGTGCCGTCGAGTCGCAGGCGACTCATAGCGACCCTATGAAGGAGAGTCCTCGATGCTTGGGTGCCTTTCATCCTCTCTCCATGTTCATAGGGTTTCCGGAGGCAAGCATTACAGAAGTGGATGCCACTCCTCCTTCCAACCTCCCAAGTTACGTAATGATTTACAAAATCATTGCTCCTGTGTGCTGTGCAGTATTCCATTATGTGAATGTACCGTAATTTCTCAATCCATTCTATTTTGGTTCACCATTTGGGCTATTTCCAAGTTCTTGCAATGGTGAATAATGCTGCTATGAACACTGGTGTACACATCTCTGTTTGTTTCATTTTATCGGGGTATATTCCAACCAGTGGAATAGCTGGGTCATATAAATTTCTATGTTCAGCTTTCTGAGGAAACACCAAACTGCCTTCCAGAGTGGTTGTACCATTTTACAGTCCCACCAGCAATGTATAAGAGTTCCTATCTTGCCACATTCTCTCCAACTTTTATTACTTGCTGTAGGCTCTTCACTTTCGGTATGCAAGGTTGCACCACCTGCACTTCAATCCTAATGCCACATTCTTCATCATACACCCCAATTTCATAGATTTGCTAAGCATGTAGATAAAATAAAAATGATAATGAAAGAATAAAGTACAGATGCACACCTTTCTCTGTTCAAATGACTGCCTCTTGGTCTATGTACAGGCTTTGCTTGAGCACGGTTGTAAGATGTTTCCTTCCAAAAGCTAATACAGTGGCTGGCTGTTGAAGTGGACTCCCCATCTCCAGGCTTCTCTCTTCCAATCTGTCTTACCCCTGTGGTTTTATTGGCTTGGTAGATGCACAACACTCATCACATTTTCTATCACAATAATTCGTATTCTCTTTCTCATCCCGTCTCCCTGGGTTTCCTGTTGCCTATATAATGAGCTGGAATTCTGGGTCTCTAAAACTGGATCGCAACTTCTCTGCTTAATCTCTTAGGATTCCTCTATTCACTTCAATTCCAAGCCAGACTTTTAGACTCACTGGAGCCCATTTCCCCTCCACCTGGAATGTCCTCCCTCTGCATTGTCGTGGTAACATAGTGCAGTTAATTGTCTACATTCATGAGGGTTGAGAATCAGGATGAACACACAGCTAGTTCCTGTGAGGTGGAGGTCAGGTGTAGCTCTGCCTTCCCACGTCACCATTAACTCTACACCAGGTGCTCCCTCACACCACTTTCTACTTCTCTGCAGGGCTTGACTATTTGTTAGAACAGCCACACAGAACTCACAGACAACATTTAAGAGTTACATGGTTTATGAGGAGAGTAACAGGCTACAATTCAGGATCAGGACCAGCTTTGAAGTAACAGGAATGACTTGTGGTCAGCATTGAAAGCACACTTAGTAACACCTGGAAAGGTTTTCTAAGTGGATAGCACATCCCTGCTTTCTTCAGTGTGGGGCAGCCTCTGACCAGGGCAGCTTTCAGAGGAAAAAGTCTCATGAAGCAGATAAACTCTGCTTGAACAGCTCTCAGAGTTTCTGGGCCAATGGCGCTGCATCAACCTCCTGTGATCAGAGGATGTTGTCTCTGTGCTGCGCAGCTGTCTTCTGTGCTGGGTGGCTGCCTTCCCTATCACGCAGGCCTCTCTCGTGCTGGGCTCTCTGCTGTCAGGTGCTATGGTGTTGGCCTCTGGGGCTAACTGGCCCAGCTCATAGGCAGTGTAGCAGCTTTGGGACTTCCACAGGGCTATGCTTCCTTTGCCAGCTCAGGTCTTCGGCAGCAGCTCTCTCAGTGACAGCTTTTCCACTAACTGGCCCAACCAACTATTAGCTGGCAACTCCCCGACATCTGCAGATTTTCTTTCTTTTCTTCAAGCCAAGCATGAGAGGGGCCTGTGTGTCCCAAAGGACATACTTCCCTTCTGGCTCTGGTCAACCTCTAAAATGACTGTGTTTATATCCTTCAGATCTTCCACTCTTTACCGGTTACAAAGTGGGGCCTCCCTCAGCAGACCAGAGTTCAACTAATCCTCAATTAACTAAGAGATACCAATCAAAAGATTTTCTGTTACAGAGCTCAGATCTTCCCTTCGAAAAAGTAACAGCCTCCTGGGGTAGAAAGCACCTGGGATGCCCCCAGAATTGTTCCTCCTAAGAAGCAGAACAGAGGTAGCAAATCCTCTGGGCTTAGAGAAAAATTTCCAAAGCTCTTTCCCCCCAAGAACCTAGACAAAAAGCCACATAAAGGACTTCATTGCTCAACAGTTATAAAAATTCTTTTTGTCCCTTAAGGTCAAGTTTAAAGGGTCATTTCTTCAAACTTCTTTGATCTTTCAAATTAAATTTTTTTTCTTTTTACTTTTCTGAACTTCAGTACTGTCACATTCTCTATTCTTACGCTATAATTTTGAGCCCCTTTTATTTCCTCTGAGAGTGTTAAAAGTATATCAAGTTTGGCAGAGTACCACCAAAACCAAGAATTTCCCAGTGAGATAGACTGACACAATAAAACCCAGCAGTGGTCCGAAACACACGAAGGGAAAATGTACAGTTCTGTTACGCATAAGATTGTTATTACTTGGCCTCAGCTCAGTGGCAGCTAACAACAGCAACACAGCTTGTTAAGGTCTAAGGATCTTATTTTCATTGTTTTGTCTGCAGAGTCTAACAAAATATCCTGTGCATGCACAGGCGCTTGGTGAATGTTAGAGGAGTAGCTGATTATAGGGAAAGCCTTAGGAAGTAGATTCAATAGGGAAAGCAGTAGCTACTGTGTTTGGTTCCCCTCCCTCAAAATGAAACTAAAAGGCAATGTAGGAATGATGTATAAAGAAACTTGGGAGATGGTGTGGCATGGGGGTGAGGTTGGTGTGACGCAGTCCTGGGAGGCAGTGTTTGCAGAGAAAGACAAAGAGCTAGAGTTGGAGACTATCTAAAGGTGAGATACTCAGGATTGGGACCTAACATGGTTCATATGAGGCCAAACCTAAAGTGGCTCTCGACTAGGAACTGGAGAAGCCATGCTTTGTAACAAGCAAGTTCAGGCCTAAAGTTATTCCTAGAATGTACCTAGTTGGAGTGTAACTTGTGTCCTGTATCTCCATATAGTGTACCTAGTTGGAGTGTAACTTGTGTCCTGCGTCTCCATATATCACACTAGTTTTAAGACCTAGGTCATACACATTCAGTGCCTACTAGCCAAAGGAGATGATAGGGTTTTTTATACTCATTGTTTCTGGGCCTCAAAAAGATGTTATGAGCTGTCAGGTTGAAACTGACTCACAACTGACCCTCCAGGGGGTTTCGGGGTAGATAGCATGGAAGGAGACTGATTGACTATGGAGCAGCTGGTGGATTCAAACCACGTGCCTTTGGGGTGGCAGCACAACTCCTTATTACTAAGCCACTAGAGCTCTAAAAGGTAGGTATGATATATAATTTTACAAGTGAGGAGTGTGAGGCTTAAATAAATGTAATGATGGAAATGAATTTGAAATTTTAGTTTGGACACAGTTTAATTACAAGCCATAGACATCCAGTAATAAATTTTCTATGAGATTTTATAAACTTTGCAAATCTTTTTGCTCTGAGATTGTTAGGGTTTACTGTTTATGTTACTAACAACATTGTTATTGTTAGGTGCTGTTGACTATGCCTCACAGTGACCCTATGAACAAAGATCTGAACAATGTTGTTGTTGTTGTTGATTGCCATTGAGTTGAACACGACTCATAGCAACCCTATGAACAAAAGGCCTGAAGCCTTTCTATAACTATCGACATTTATCAAAGTTCATAGAGTTTCCAGAGGCATGTTGTTTAGGAAGTGGATGCCACTCCTCCTTCCAAACCTGTCTTAAATTGGGAGCTCCACCAAATGCTGTCCACTATGGGTAACCATTATGGCATTTGACACCCCAATGGCACAAGGTTCAGTATCACAGCAACCCCAGGTTACCTCAGTACAGCAAATTGACAGAATAGTGCAGTACCACTTAGAAGAATGTTCCTCCAAAATATAATAACAACCAACTTTAAATACAAAGGTCCTCCCTAAGGTCTTGTTGACTTCTAAACAAGAGGCTTATATAAAAAACAACCAATATAGTTGTTGTTGTTGTTGTTATGTGCCAATTGAGTTGCCTTCAATGTATAGCGACCCTATACATTGTACAGCATCTGTGAACCCTTCCTGGTCCTAAGCCAGTCTCACTAATTCCAACACCAACCCCCATTGCCCAAAATACTTTATTAATTCATCTCATCTGGGGTCTCCTTCTCCTGTGCTGTCCCTCCACTCTTCTGAGCATGATGTCCTTCTCCAAGGACTGGTCTTGCCTGGCCACACACCCAAAGTATGTGAGACAGCTTCAAAATCTTAGCCTCCAAGAAGATACTTGGTTTCATCCTCTCCAAGACAGACCAATTTATTTTTTTGCAGTCCATGGTATGTTTAAGCCTCTTCTCCAGCACCACAACACAAAGACATCTATTCTTTTGTCTTCCTTAATCATCTTTCAACTCTCTGAAACATAGCAAGTAACCGAGAAGACTATGGCCTGGATTAGGTGCACCTTTGACTCTAGACTGGCATCGTTGCTTTTCAGCACTCTGAAGAGGTCCCTGACAACAGATTTTTCCAATGCAATTCGTCTTTTGATTTCCTGACTGTTGGTTTTGAGAGTGTTGATTGTGGAGCCAAGCAAGCTGTAATTGCTAATAACTTCAGTCTCTTCTCCATCTATCACGGTGCTGCCAATTGGGCCAGTGGTGAGAATCTTTGTCTTCTTGATATTGGGCTTCAATACATATTGAAGACTACATAGTCCTTGACCTTTTGCTGCAAGCACTTCAGGTCTTCTTCAGTTTCAGCAAGCAAGGTTGTATCCGTCATCTGCATATTGTAGGTTATTAATGAGTCTTCTTCCAATCTTGATGCCACACTCCTCTTCATAAAGCCTACCTTCCCGAATGATCTGTTCCGTACCGTGACTGAAAACGTATGGGAACAGGATGCATCCCTGACTCATTCCTTTCCTGATTTTGAACCATGCAGTATTTCCTTGCTCTGCTCTGAGGACTACTTCTTGATCAAAGTATAGGTTTCACATAAGCACAATCAAGTGTTCTGGGATTCCCGTTCTCCTCAAGGTTAGCCACAATTTGTTGTGATCCACACAGTCAAATGCCTTTGCATAGTTAATGAAACACAGACATTCTTCTGGTACTCTCTGCTTTCTGCCAAGATCCATCTGACATCGGCAATAATGTTTCTTGTGCCACGACTTCTTCTAAACCCAGCTTGTATTTCTGGTAGTTCTCTGTCAATATACTGTTCCAGTCATTTCTGGATAGCCTTCAGCAGTATTTTGTTAGTGTGTGATATTAGTGATATTGTTCAATAATTTCCACACTCTGTTGGGTCACCTTTTTTTTTTTTAGAATGGGAATAAATATGGATCTCTTCCAGTCAGTTGGCCAAGTAGTTGTCCTCCAGATTTCTTGGCATAACTTGGTGAGCACAATCTGGGCAGCATGTGTTTGCTGAAATATGAACAATGTAGGGTGAACGATTTTATTAGGGTCTCACCAGATAGTAACTGAAGAACTTTGCTACTTTTTCTCTTTAAGGAGAAGGGAAAGTCACAGCCTGGCCCGAGGAGGAGGAGAAGAGGTGCTGCTGGAGGCTAAGTGTATGGAGTCTTTAAGTGAAAGGCTTGGGAGGTACTGCTGAAACAGAGCAATAACTAACTGAAAGACTGAGGAACTTGCTGAGGACAAAACATTGTATCTCACACATTTTGTTTGCACAAACAGGGTGACAAAGCCATGGTGGGCAGCAAATGGTCCCACAAAAAGTCCATGTCTTAATCCCTGGGATCTGTGGATATGTTAAGTTACATGGCAAAATAGACTTTGCAGATGGAATTAAGGTTACAAGCCTTAAAATAGGGAGATTATCCGGGATTATCCGAATGGGCCTAATGTAATCACATGGGTTTGGAAAATAGACGAGAAAGGCTGGAGAATGAATCAGAGGGGTGAGACTGAAGAGACTTGGCAAGTTCGAAGCATGAGAGGGTTTCAACACACTGCTGTGGGTTTTGGTCTACAAGGTGTGCTATGGACAGCACCAGCAGAGCTCCTTAACCACTGTGGGTTTTCAAGATGGAGGAGGCAAGACGAGAATGTGGGTAACCTCAAGAAACTGGGAATAGCCCAGCCCTTAGATGAGAGCCAACAAAGAAATAGGAAAATCAATTTCACAACCACAAGGATGTGAATTCTGCCAATAGTCTGAAAGAGTGAAGAACCCAATTCTGCCCAAAACTTCTAGAAAGGAATTCAGCCCTCTTGACAGCTAGATTTTAGTTTAGGAAGACCCATGTAGGACTTCTGACCTGCAGAACGGTGATGCAATACATTTGTGTTGATGTAAGCCAGGTCATTTGCTACTTCAGTGGTAGAAAACCATAACAGGCAGTTGTTGTTAGGTGCCATTGAGTTGACCACAACTCATAGATTGTTAGGGTTTACTGCATATGTTCTTTTTTTTCTTTTTTCACTGAATATGCTCTTAACAATGCTGTTGTTGTTAGATGATGTTGAGTTGACTATGACTCACAGTGACCCTATGAACAACAGACCTGACCCTCATCCTATCCTGGGTCATCTTTACCATCAAGGTGTGGCATTGCCCAATTCCTTGGGTCCTTTACTTCTAGAGGGTCATAAACTTCTGTGAGAATCTGAGGAAAGCTAATAATCTTATCTCTAGAAGAATCCACGTATATGTAAAATTTTGAATATGATTTCAAGAGGTTCGTGGATACACCAAAGCACATATCACAGACTCAGATTACAAATCTTTGTGGATGATGAAAAAGCCAAAGAATAATCATGAGCTGGATATGAAGGAAGTCATGCTTCCTAGTTATGGTGCTGTTATCACCCATCAAAGGCTGTCACAGTGCTCACAAGAGCACTGAGCTTGCTTGAATTTAGCTGATTCAATTGTAATGAAATGAATTTCCTAGATATGGAAGTAGAAAGGAAACCATCCCAGTCTGATCCCAGCCTTGGAATGGGGCCACACCACTGAGCATAACAGTCAGCTTCATCAGATTGCTACTGATACCTAATGATTTCAGGATCACTCTGCAAAATTAAAATACAAAAGTCATTAGGAGTAGGTTCTGACTTTATTTTTCTTTTGAGTGTACACAGGGGAAGAAAAAATAGGAAATTCATTCTCAAAAATACAAACTCACTGAGAATCAGAACTGACTCCTAGCTAACCCTCTAGCACTGCTAATGCTGGGCTGTCAATGGTGCTGTCAGTCACTGGAGAGGAACGTGACCAGCTTTCCCCTGTGGAGCTGTTGGTGGATTGGAACCACCAGAGAGGCCCCACCTTTACGTTAGCAACACAGCTCTCTACAAACAAGGCCTCTGAACGTCATAGTTTTCCTTGTTGTTACGTGTTGAGACACATCTGACTCAGAGCTGATCCTCCAGCAGATTTTCAGCTGCTGCAAATTGCATAAGTGGAGATTGCTCACCTTTCTTCCATTAATCAACTGGAAGTTTTGAACCTCCTGCCTTTGGATTGGCAGTGCAACTTCTTACTCACTAGGCCACTACAGCTCTCTCAGGGAATGAAATAGTCCTTAGTGGATTAAATTTTCTAAGAATTAGTGACAATAAATGTTTTGGAGAACACTAATGTTATCTGAAGGAAACTCGGGTGGTCTAATCAACAGGGAGCTACGCTACCAAACCAAAGATAGGTGGTTCAAATCCACCAGTTGCTTCATCAAAGAAAGTAAATCTCCTCTTATGTGATTGACAGCCTCTGAAAATCCATTGACAACCAGCTGTGAGTTGGTTCCAATTTGAGAGCATTGAATTTGATGTTTGGGTTTTTTTTTTTTATATTACATGAAGGAACTCTGGTGACACAATAGTTTTTTAAAAAAGTAGAAAAGTGAAATTAATTTTAATCATGCACTTTATTCCTTGGAGAGGGACGTCATGCTTGGGAGGCTGGAGGGACAGCCCAAGAGAGGAAGACCCTCGATGAGATGGATTGACTCATTGACTGGGATAATGGGGGTAGGTGTGTCAGATATAACGTTGGCTCAGGATAGAGCGGGGTTCACAGCGATTGTACATAGGGTTGCAGTGAATCACGACTCGATGGCACATAACAACCCCACTTTAGTCTACTCCACCTTAAATTATCCTTTCAGCATGTGATCACTAAAAAAACCCACTATTACTAGGACATTTTTATCCCTTTTTTCAAAGTCAGTCTTTGGAATCCGGTGTATAATTTACATGTAAGCATGTCTTAACTCAGACTAGCTCCATTTCAAATGCTCCCGGACACGTGTGGCTTGTTGTTGCTGGGTGTGGCTGAGTCGGCTGTGTCTCCTAGCAACCCTGGGAACAGCAGAATGAAAAAGGAAACCGGGAGCCTGCTTGGTTCTCACAGATCTGCTGTGCTTAAGCACATTGCTGCAGTCACCGTGTCATTCCAACTCATAGAGACTTTTCTCTTTTTTCAGATCTTCTACTTTTCCAAGCATGCAGTTCTTCTCCAGGTGTGGTCTGTTCCTCATAACATGTCCAAGGTGTATGAGACACAGTCTCACCATCTTTGCTTCTAAGGAGCACTCTGGCTGCATTTCTTCTAATGGGAATTTGTTCTTTCTGCAGGACATGCTTATTTTTCATATTCTTCACCAATATCAATATTAGACTGTGAGCAATGACACATTAGAATGAAAATTTAGGCATAAACATTAATAAATACTAGATTTTATATGTATATTTGTGTATGTGAAAAGTCAAAGTTATAAAGGAATAATTATCTCATTGTTTTTGGCCATATACACTATGAATCCATGGGCAATATGGGAAATGAGAAAAATAGGAAAATCTAAAGATTTCTCGCCAACATTAATGTAATTAAATGGAATTAAATATGTTTTTCTCTGAATATTAGAGACCTCTAATATGTATCTGAGGAATATTCTGAAACAGCCTGACTTTGCAAGAGGTTTGATCTCTGGTTCTGGTGAGAATTTGGGTGCAGTGTTTACTAGTAATTGGCTGTGAGTTAATTGTATTCGACCTCCTACTTAAAAATGCATTTGGTCACCAGTATGGGGCGGGAATCTAGGTGTTGGGTATTTTGAAGCAGCCTGACTCTACAGAGGTTTGATCTCTGGTTCTGGTGCGAATTTTGGTGCTGTGTTTACTGTCCATTGGCTGTGAGTTGATGGTATTGGCCTCCTATTTAAAAATGCATTTGGGCCCTCAGGCCTGTGGCCCTCAGTCCTGGATTTAATTGTTTTTGGTCAAACATTCTTCTAAGTAGTATAGCACTGGTGTGTCCATTTTCTGTATAGAGGTAACTCATGGATGCTGTGATGCTAAACACTGTGACACTGATGTGTCAAATGTGATAATGGTTACCCATGGTGGACAGTGTTTGGTGGAGCTTCCCGATTAAAGCAAGCTTGGAAGCAGGAGTGGCATCCATTTCCAAAATAGTTTGCCTTTGGAAATTTTTTGAACTTGGAGAAATGAAGAAAATTATAGAAGTGTTCATGTCTTTCATTCGTAAGGTCAATAGGAGTTGTCTACTTGATGGCACTTAACAACAACAGCAACAATGAGAGAGCTCTGTTGGCCTAGTGGATACAAAGTTATGCTATCAAGCCAAAGGTGGGTGAAATTAATCTGCGGCCCTCAGGCCTGGCTTTAATTGTTTTTGGTCAAACATTCTTCTAAGTAGTATAGCACTGGTCTGTCCATTTGCTGTACAGAGGTAACTCACTTAACAACAACAATAGTGTGTATCTATTGATTTTACTATTTGCTACTAAAAGGAACTTCTGGAATTTTAGTACTTGAAAAGACCATACTAAATAATTTTTTTCAGGTGCGAAAACATAGATGGACAGAAGAGAAAGTTTAAGGTTGTGCTCTTAGCCTTCCCCTCATGAGGTTTTTGTATGGGTGGGAATGCGAAACTTTTTCCTTTGTTCCTTCTGTTTTTTGAGCAATATGAAAATAGCAATTACTAATCCTACAACTCTGCAAGTTAAGTCTTGTCTCCATTTAACAGATGAAGAAACTGAGGCTTATGTGGCCAATGTCATCCAGCTCTATGTTAATGTAGAGCCACATGTAAATATGAGCCTCCTTTTTAGTCCAAAGCTTGTACTGTTTCCTACCATGTAACCTCTATCAAGCCAGGGAAAGAGAGGAAGTATAGAATGGGCTTGCTGAAGTGTTAATAGACGATTAGTGATGTGGCCAAGGGTGAAAGATAAGAGATGAAGAGCAAAGGAAAAGAAAATAGAGCTAAAACACAGGGCTGGAGAGAGGGTGTGGCTTTCTCCATGCAACACAGGCCAATGGATAGGAGGTCTTCTTTTGATAGCCAACCAGGCAAAATGGCTTTGAAGAAGTAAAGAGAAAGACATGGCTTGAATGAGCTGCTAGATTTCTTTAACAAGGAACTGTGCAGCATGGCTGGTTCCACAATCTTCGTTTATTGACAGCTGTGAGTTTCCCTCCTGGGATGTGAGGATAGTAAGAACAACATTAACAGCATGTTCTTACTCTATACACTCAACACCCTTGAGATTCTTGAGATTTGCAGCTCACATTAATTCAGACTCAAGAAACAGCTGATGGATTCTGTCTTTTCCTTGTGTGTATCTCTTGGTGATGTTTAGTTTCATATCCACAGGGTTAGTCTTTTCTTATTTATTGGTTCCAAAATTTTCAAAAGTGCAAAATTATCTTTTTACAAATAAATCCAAGATAATGTTGCAGGGAAGAGAAATACAACACAACATCTGGTTTTTGATACAATGACAGTGACAGGTATGTATGGGTATGAATCTGTCTAGTTATCCTTAGGGAGTTCTACTAGGAACTTGTTGAGGTAGCAGCTAAATGACTCCTAAATGTGAAGGGCTTAGTGTTTGCCTTCTTACACATTTCTCAATCATTTTGTTCCTAAGCAGAGCTGTTAAAAAAAATCCCAAAAAACCTAAATAGGAAGAGCTTGTGGTTCTAAATCCACAGAATGAAAACTATGGATGCAAGGGGGTGGTTATAATTCCATGACTTTCACCTAAAAATATTTAAGGTTAGTAACAGTTTTATTATAGACATGCTGGCTACATTTTTTTAGTGTCACAATTTTTTTTTTACATCGTTGTGAGTCTTGATGGTAAGATTTTTTATGAATAATAGGTATTCTTATCTATTTCTGGCATGACTGCAAAAGAATAAAATCCTTATAGAGAATTTGGTAAAATCTTCAGAAACTACATATGAATTACCTACCCTTTGACCCAACATACATCTAGGAATTGATCCTGAAGATATACCTCCTGCTATCATGATAGAGGGTAAAGAGATTGAAATTGTTAACAATTTTAGTTTGCTTGGCTCCACAGTCAACACTCTTGGTACCAGCAGCCAAGAAATTAAAAGACAAATTACATTGGAAAAGTCTGCTTTCACTCTCTAACGTACTGAAGAGCAATGATGTCAATCTGGAGACTAAGGTGTGCCTGATCCTGGCCATAGTCTTCGCAATTACTTGCTATGCATTAGAAAGCTGGACAGTGACTAGGGATGATAGAAGGAGAATTGATACCTTTGAGTTGTGGTGCTGGAGAAGAGTATTACATATACTATGGACTGCTAGGAACACAAACAGGTTCATACTAGAGAGGGTGAGATCAGTCTGCTTCTTGGAGGCAAGGATTCGGAAGCTTCATCTGACATACTTTGGACATGTTGCAAGGCGGGTCCAGTCCTTGGAGAGAGATGTCATGCTTGGGAGGGTGGAGGGACAGCACAAGAGAGGAAGAACCTTGAGATGGATTGATTCAGTGACTGAGTAATGGGAGTAGGTGTATCAGAGACAATAAGATCAGCACAGGATAGAGCAGGATTTAGGGCTGTTGTACATAAGGTCACTATGAGTCACAGGCCACTTGACGACACATTGGTTTGCAACACAACAACAACAACAACAACAACAGCAACAACAACAACAGCAACAACAACAACATATAAAGCTACGTATACCCGATGTAGCAAGCCCTGGTGGCCTAATGGTAAGAAGCTGTGTTGCAATCCTGAAGGCATGCAGTTCAAATCCATGAGTGGCTCTGTCGAAGGATGAGCAATCTCCTTCTGTGCAATTAACTGCCTCTGAAAATCTGCTAGAGGGTCGCCTAGGAGTCAGTTTCAACTTGTCAGTACACAACAACAACAACATTTTCCATTTTAATATTGCTTCTAATTTAAAAATGTTTAAAATAGTCAAAATGTAAATGTTTAGAGGCATCTTGGTGGTACAATGAAGTAAGCATTGGGCTGCTAATTAAGAGATTGATAGTTTAAATTCATCAACTGCTTTGCAAGAGAAGGCTCATGTGGTAAGCTTCCATACAGGTTTACAGCCTTGGCAATCCCAAGGGGCATTCTACTCTGTCCAGTCGTGTTTCTTTGTTTTCAAATAATTTCCCCAGTGGTGTATTTGTAGGATACAGATTATCTATATTATGTTACATACACATGGAGCAGCAGGCAGTTTTGGGAGCTTTGATGGCATGGTCAGTACTGTGTTGTGCTACTAAAAGCCTTTGGAGCTCCAACAATTTGAATCCACCAGTGGCTTCCCACAAGAACGAGGAGCAGTCTCCTAGAAACCCTATTAAAGGTCAATATGAGTCAGAATTGACTTAATGGCAGTGAGTTTGGGTTGGAGGCAGTTATTAGAGAGTGATTTTCAGTATTTACTACTAAATGAAAAAAGCAAAGAGCCAGACTGAATATATAGTATGTTACCTTTAAATTAAGAAATAAAGTCAGGAAATCAAAAGACAAGTTGCATTGGAAAGTCTGCTATCAGGGATCTCTCCAGAGTGCTGAAGAGCAATGATGTCAGTCCAGAGACTGAGGTATGCCTCATCCAGGCCATGGTGTTTGCAATTACTTGCTACATATCTGAGAGTTAGACAATGACTAAGGATGAAAGAAGAATTGATGCCTTTGAGTTGTGGTGCTGGAACATACCATGGATATGTATGACATGGACATCTAAGAGAACAGCTCTGTCCTGGAGGCAAGGATTTTGAAACCCCGTCTTACATACTTTGGGCATGTTGCCAGAAGGGACCAGTCCTTGGAGAAGGACATAATACTTGGAAGGGTGGAGGGTCAGCACAGGAGAGAAAGACCCTGAATGAGACACATTGAATAGGGCAGTGGGAGAAGGCATGTCAGAGACTTTGAGATTGGCTCAGGATAGGTCAGGATTCGGAGCTGTTGTTCATAGGGTTTCTATGAGTTGTAGTTGACTTGACAACAGCTAACAACAGAACAATATACAATTAATCTTTTTTAAGAAAAAAACTTTGCAAGAAAAGAAAATACTTTTGGAAAAAAAAATAAAATTCAGAAAGTACCATATAAGCAAGAGCCAATGGTAATGAAGGAAGAAGTTGAAGTTGCACTGAAGGCACTGGAAAAAATAAGGCCCAAGGAATTGATGGGATGCCAATTAAATTAACAGATGCAGCCCTGGATGCACTCACTGGCCTATGCCAGGAAATTTGGATGATAGCTATCTGGCCAACAGTTTGTAAAATGTCCATATTTGTTCCCATTCCCAAGAAAGGTGATCCATATGAATATGGAAACTATTGAATATTATCATTAATATCACATGCAAGCAAAACACTGCTGAAGATCACACAAAAAAAATTCTAGGACAGTACATAGATAGGGAACAGCCAGAAGTTCAAGCAGGATTTTAGAAAAGGCTGTAGCACCAGGAATATCATTGCTGATGTCAGATGAATCCTGGCTGAAAGTAAAGAATACCAGAAAATGTCTGTTTATGCTTTATTGACTATGCAAAGGCATTTGACTGTATAGATCATAACAAGTCATGGCTAACATTGAAAGGAATAAGAATCCCAGAGCACTTAATTGTGGTAATGCAAAACCTATACCTAGACCAAAAGGCTGTTGTGTGAATAGAGTAAAGGAACACTACATGGTTTAAAAGTAAGAAGGGAAGTGCATCAGGGTTGCATTCTTTCTCCATACCTATTCAATCTGTGTGCTGATCAAATTATTTGAGAAGCCAGACTCTATGAAGAAGAATGTGGCATCAGGATTGTAGGAAGACTCATCAATATCCTGCATTATGCAGACGACACAACCTTCCTTGCTGAAAGAAGACTTGAAGCACTTGTTACAGAAGATCAAAGGACACAACCTTCAATATGGATTACATTTAAATGTTAAGAAAACAAAAATTCTTACCACTTGAACTATAGACAGCATCATGATAGTTGGAGAAAAGATGTCAACAACATTATCTAACTTGTATCCACAATCTAGACCCTTGGTACCAGCAGTCAGGAAATCAGGAGACGTATTGCACTAGGAAAATCTGCAATCAGGGACTTTTCCAAATGATTGAGGAGTAATGTCTGTCTGATTCAGGTCATGGTCTTTTCAGTCACTTGCTATTCATCTGGGAGCTGGACAATGAATTAGGATAATAGAAGAAGAACTGATGCCTTTGAGCTGTGGTGTTGAAGAAGAGTACTGAGTATCCTATGGACTGGCAAGAGAACAAACAGCTATGTCTTGAAGAAAGTGCAGCCAGAATGCTCCTTGGAGGCAAAAATGATGAAACTTCACCTCTCCTACCTTGGGCATGTTGCTAGGAAAGGCTATTTCTTGGAGAGGGACCTCATGCTTGGAACGGCAGGGGGTTGACAAAGGAGAGGAAGACCCTCAACTAGGTAGATTGATATGGTGACTTCTGAAACGGGCTCTAATGTGTCAGGAACTGTGAAGGCTGCCCCAGGATACAATAAGGTTCAGATCTGTTGTTCATAGGGTTGCTATGGGCCATACTCGATGCTCGATGACACCTAAGAACAATGATGACAACATGTTTTGGAAAGGTAAATCAGAAATTAATGAAATCCGTTACTTATGAGAGTGGGAACAGAAAGGTAGAGGTCCAGGAGAGAATGACATTACTCTAGGTGTTTTTGTATAGGTTTGACTTTTGGAATTAAATCAGTGTTTTGCATATTTACAAATCAAAACTAAACTAGCAAGCTTGGAGAAGAAACAGTGAAATTGAATATAAACAGGAACAAGTAAAATCTGTAGAGCAAATGAAAATCACGTAGAAGAGGAAAAATAATCTATCAAAGTAACATTGTTGTTGTTGTGTACAACTGGGTAACCTACCCATAGCTGACCCTCCACTGGGTTTTCAGAGGCTGTTTAATCTCACAGGAGGACATTGCCCACCCTTCTCCTCAAGAGCAGCTGGTGGATTTGAACTGCGTGCTTTCAGGATTGCAGAGCAGTTTCTCACCACTAGGCCACCAGAACTCCCTATCAAAGTAATATTTGAACATAATATTTTTACTACATAGCATCAGCTTAAGACAAGAAGAACCTCAAAGAAACATTGAATATGGATAAAAAGTTTTATATTGGTAGAGTTATAGGTGCAGCAATTGTGAAAATATTAGTGTGTATTATATATGGTCGACTAGGACTCATAGCAACTTTATGAACCTGAACCTGTCCTATTCTGCACCATCTTCACAATCTCTATATACTTAAGCCCATCATTACAGTCACTGCAGCAATGTATCTTGTTGAGGGCTTCCTTTCTTCCACTGACTCTTTACCTTTCCAAGCATGATATCCTTCTCCGAGGACTGGCCCCTCCTAACAACATGCCCAAAGTATGTGAGATGAAGCTTCATCATCCCTACTTCTAAGGAGCCCCCTGTTAGCACTTTCTCCAAGACATATTTGTTTATTCTTTGGCATATTTGTATATTATAGCATTGTGAAAATGACTAACTAGACCGATATTGTTGGAAACAAGAGGTATGTTGTTTCTGTTGTGTACCGTTGAGTTGGAATCAACTCATAGCTGACCCTCCAGAGGGTTTTCAGAGGCAGTTAATCAAATGCTAGCATATTTCCCATCCTCCCATGGAGCAGCTGATATCCTCGAACCACATGCTTTCAGGACTGAAGTGAAACTTCTTTCCTCTAGGCTGCCAGAGCTCTAGAGAGATGTTAGAGAGATCCAAATATGGAGTAGAGAAAGTAGAAAAAAACCCTGTGTGGCCCTGGATTCTATAAACTTTCTTTAAAAAAATTTTAAAAGCCAAAACAATTTCCTAGCTCTGTTAGCTAAAAAGCCAATAAAAGGTCTGGTATCAAGTCTTGTTATCCAAAACCCATTGCTTACTGAAAGGAGCCAGGACTTGTTGAAGTGATGACATTTTGCATGACTACAGCATGAAAAGCACAACACGAGCCCAGTACACTTGCTGTGCCAGAAGATAGTGGTAAAGAGTTACACCGTCAATGCAAGGAACATGGTTTGAATCTACCAGCTGCTCTTAGGAAGAAAGATTAGGTAATTTCCTCCCTTGTGATTCCCAACCTCTGAAAACCTTCAGGAGAGTCAGCTATGATTTGGTTTTGACTAGATGGTACATAACAACGTACAGAAAATAGTGGAAGACCAGCAATGTTACACATTTCTGTTACACACAGGCTTACCATGAATCGGAATTACTTCTACTACAGACAAAAGGTTGAAAATATGCCAAAAGAACACAGAAGCCAGATTGTTAGGCATCCCTGACCAAACCTTGAAAAATTTGAGCATCAGAATGATGACATTAATGAATTCGATCCTATCAAATAAATAAGAGTCTTATGAGTTCATTCTGACTATGAAAACAAAAAAGCTAGCAAATGACAATGACGGAGGGAAGAAATAAGACTATAGTAGAATGCCAACTGATAAAAATGAGAAAATTACCATTTATTAAAGTATTACAGTAATTATTTAGACAAGAATTTTAAATGAATGTTAAAAGTGTGGTAGAAATGTATTGGGGAACAGGCTATTATGGTTATCTTAAACTGTGTTTCCCCAGATTATTTATTAAGTACGAAGATAAGTGAGGAGGGCAAATCTAGTGGAAATCACCTCTACCAAATGGTCAAGGTCAGTAACCTTATCACAAATGGTACAAATTGACAATAAAAGCCTCTTGATGTGATGTGCGAAAAAGGACAGAATTTCTTACATAATTTTTCTGCTAAAGTGTATAATATAATGATTAATGAGGAAACAATGGCGGGGGGAGGGATCGGAGCTGCACCCTTCAAAAATATCAGTTATAAAAGGCAAAGCAAGGCTGAGGACATATTTATTCTAGATGAAAGGAGACTAAGAGAGATGTAATGACTAAATGCAGTGTGTGATCTGGAGTGGCGCAGAAAAAAATGACAATTTTCCATCAAATGGATTTTCTTTTTAGATTGGTAAAATACTATATAAAGTATCTATTTTGTATCAAGAGAAGATGGAAGGAATACACAGAGTCACTGTATCAGAAGGAATTGGCTGACATAGAATTTCATGAAATGACATCTGAGCAAGAGCCTATGGTGATGAAAGAGGAAGTTCAAATTGCTCTCGAAGAATTGGCAAGAAACAAGGCTCCAGGAGTTGACGGCATACCAATTGACATATTTCAACAAACAGACACTGACCTGGATGTGCTCACTAAGTTGTGCCAAGAAATCCAGCTGGCCCACTGACTGGAAAAGATCGGTATTTGTTCCCGTTCCAAAGAAAGGTGACTCAACAGAGTGTGGATATTATCGAACAATATCATTGATATCACATGCAAGCAAGATTCTGCTGAAAATTATCCAAAAACGTTTGGAACAATATGTCAACAGAAAACTGCCAGATGTGCAGGCTGGATTTAGAAGAGGTCTTGGTACTAGGGATATTATAGCTAATGTCAGATGGATCTTAGCAGAAAGCAAAGAATACCAGAAGAATGTCTATCTGTGCTTCATTGACTATGCAAAGGCTTTTGACTGTGTGGATCACAACAAGCTGTGGCTGACTTTGAGAATAATGGGAATTCCAGAACATTTGATTGTGCTAATGTGAAACTTATTCTTGGACCAGTTGTCAGAACAGAGCAAGGAGACACTACATGGTTCAAAATCAAGAAGAGGGTTCATCAGGGATGTATTCTGTCTCCATACCTTTTCAATCTGTATGCAGAACAGATCATCCGAGACGCTAGGCTATATGAAGAGGAATGTGGCATCAGGATTGGTGGAAGAATCATGAACAACCTGCGTTATGCAGATGACACAACCCTGCTTGCTGAAACTGAGGAGGACCTGAAGCGCTTGCTGCAGAAGATCAAGGACTACAGCCTCCTATATGGACTGAAGCTCAACGTCAAGAAAACAAAGATTCTCACCACTGGGCCAATTGGCAGCATCAGTATGGATGGTGAAGAGACTGAGATAGTTAACAGTTTTAATTTACTTGGCTCCACAGTCAACACTCTTGGTAAAAGCAGCCAGGAAATCAGGAGACAAATTGCATTGGGAAAGTCGGCTGTGAGGGACCTCTCAAGAGTACTGAAGAGCAACAATGTCAGGCTGGAGACTAAGGTGCGCCTGATCCGGGCTATTGTCTTTGCAATTATGTACTGTGCATCAGAGAGTTGGACAGTGAATAGGGTTGGTAGAAAGAGGATTGATGCCTTTGAGCTGTGGTGCTGGAGACGAGTGTTGAATATACCATGGACTCCTAGGAGAACAAACAGGTTTGTCCTGGAGAGGGTGAAGCCAGAGTGTTCCCTGGAGTCAAGGATTCTGAAGCTTCGTCTGAAATATTTGGGGCATGTTGCAAGGAGGGACTGGTCCTTGGAGAGGGACATCATGTTTGGCAGAGTGGAGGGGCGGTGAAGGAGAGGAAGACCTTTGATGAGATGGATTGATTCTGAGACTGGAGCAGTGGGATAAGTGCGTTTGAGATGGCTAGGTTAGCACAGGACAGAACAGCATTTAGAGCTCTTGTACATAGGGTCGCAATGAGTCGAAAGCTACTTGATGGCACATAACAACAACAACTTTGCTTCTGAGGCTAATGGAGATGTCTTAGTCAACTCTGCTGTGGTAATGAAGATGTGACAAGTGGATGACTTTAACAAATCAGAGTTTATTTTGGTACAGAGTTTAAGAAGACTGTTGTTGCTTTTAGTGCCGTCATGTAGACTGTGACTTACAGCAACCCTATGAACAATGGATGTGACCCTTGCCCTATCCTGTGCCAGCCTCCCCATTTCTGCCATACTAGAGCCTCTTGGTACAGTCACTGTGTGGTCCCTTTCACTGAGGGTCGGCCCTCCCTCCCTGGTCCTTTTCCAATGACTGGCCCCTCCTAACAACTGCCCAAAGTTTATGAGAGAAAATGTCATTATCCTGGCTTCTAAGGAGAACTCTGGTTGCACCTTCTCCAAGACATACTTACTTGCTCTTTCGGTGGTCCATGGGACTTCCACACTCCTTTAATCACCATTGATTCTTGATCATGGGCTACTCCCTGAAATGGTTCTGTGTCCACCAGTTCTACAGTGACTCAATGTGTTCTTCCATCTTCTTTTGATGTTTCCTGGATCAGTTAGGATTTTGTCCATGGCATCCTTCAGTATTGCAACTCAAGACTTGAATTTATCTTTCAGTTCAAGAAATACTGAGCAATTTCTTCCCTTTCTGTTTTCCACTCTAGCTCTTAGCACATTTCTTTATAATGCTTTGTTTTGTCTTCTTGAGCTAACCATCCTTTGAAATATTTTTATCTCTTTTGCTTCAGCAAATCTTCCTTTTGCTTTGGTTTCTCAATGCTCTAGTGAATTTTTCCAAGTCTCTTTTGACATCCACTTTGATCTTTCTTCTACCAGTTTCTGTAATCTGAAATTGAATGAACATGCAATCAACATTTATTAATAATAATTGGTTACAAGGAGTTCTTCTGGGAAACAGAAGAACTAGTAGTTGGAAATTACAGAGTTGGTGACAGAAATGAGGCTGAAAGTGGAATGATTGACTTTGCACACTCAATGATTTCTTTTTTTTTTTTACTTTTTTTTTACTCAATGATTTCTTATTGCAGATAACTTTTCTTTTTTAAAAAAAGCACAAGCACTGACTAAAATCATGGACCTCCTCTGATGAACTATTTAGGAATCATATTGACTACATTTGTGGGAAGAATTGTTGAAGAAACTCAGTATGAGCACTCAAAACCAGGTCAGGTGCTGATTGTGGAATAGACCATCAATTACTCATGTGCAAGTTCAAATTGGAGCAGCCTGTTGGGAGTGGAACTGGGAGCCTCTAAGCACTTCTTCATCAGGGAGCACTTAGTTAATGGACAAGGGAGTGTGATTGGAGCCTGAGCCATCTTATTAGGGTTTAGTTAGAGGCCTCACCTCACAGTCCCGCACCAGGGACCCACATGCCCGCTGCTGACCAGGGACAGACAACCTTTAGAACTTCTGGACTTTGTGCTGCTGTCTTTATGTGGGGATCCCTGCCACCTGCACCATTATAGCTGTATGTTTGCTTGTCCTTATGGTTTACTCTTAAAGAGATCATTTATCTGTAACTTTGTGCATGGAAAGTGTCTCTGCATGTTTCTTAATAGCTTAGATAAATGTATATGTTTGCTTGTCCAGCATCTGCTCTTTACTAAAGCAGAGCTCCCAGATTAACACAGACTAGGACGAAGGATTGGCCATCCACTTCTTAAATAACAGGGCTTGGAAAGCCCTAAGAACAATAGAGAACACTTAAACTATTATATATGGTATTGGAGGCTGACAGAAAAAAATAAGGAGGACCATTGCAAACATCCACTAATAACTGGAACATTGAATATATGGGGTATGAATGTAGCAAAATTTGACATTGTTTAAAAAGTGTTGGGGCCTGGCTAACTTGTAAAGCAAGAAGATTAGCCCTGTACCAAAAGACCAGCAAGACTAATTCTATCTTGGCTATAGTATCTGCTTGACAGAAAACAACTCAAGGAAGTAGGATGTTAAAAAGTAAGCCATGCTGCAGCCATTTTATGCAAATAGCCATTCTGTGCCAGGTTCAGAAGTGCAGAACTATTCATCATTGTGGTTTGATGTTTGAAGGGAAACAGAGCCAAGTTTAACTATTCCTTGAACCCTAGGACTAAGCAGGAATGTGGATAATGGAATGTCTCTCCCTAAAGACTTGTTTATACTCAAATGTTAATGGTCTTCCTGATAAGAAAAATAAACAACCTTACTTGCCTAAGCTAGTAAGTGGTTTGTAAATCAGAATGAAATGCACTGTCAACCTTAAGGCTGAATTGTTTTTCTGTTCACTGCAAAAAGTATATAAGACAGGAGTTCAATAATAAACTCGGCTATCCGCCATCAGCTGGTAGCCTTTCTGTGTCTTCATTTAATCCTCGTCTCTTCTCTTGGTGAAACTGTTCGATATAATGAGGCTGGACCCCGTTAAAAAAAGAAATGGAATGCATAAATATTGACATAATAGGCCTTAAACCAGGTGGATTGATACAATGACTGCAGCAATGTGCTCTACTATGTCAGATTGTGAAGATGGAACAGGATAGGACAGGGATCAGATCTGTTTTTCGTATGGTCACTATAAAGTCATACTCTATGACACCTAACAATTACAGGCTTTAACAAGCTGAGATGCATAGGTCACTTTGCATCAGACATATATGATCTGCTATGCTGAGAATGAAAAAGAAGAAAAATGGGGTTGCATTTATAGTAAAAAAGATGATTTCTAGAGTCATCCTAAAGTACAATGTTGTGAGGGTATTATCCATATGCATGCAAGGAAAACCTGTTAATACCACTATCATCAAAATATATGCATCAACAAGTAAAGCTGAAGAGGGGGAAATAAAATATTTCCACCAACTTTTGCAGTCTGAAGTATATCAAACATGCAACTAAGATTCATTAATAACAATTGGTGACTGGAATGCAAAAGTTGGGAACAAGGAAGAAGGATCAATAGGAAAATATGGGCTTGGTAGCTGCAATGAGCCTAGAGATACAATAATGGATTTTTGTACAACCAATGAATTATTAATTGTAAATACCTTTTATAAAAAACACAAATGGTGTCTATACACATGGAATTTACCTCATGGTCTATGCAGGAATCAGACGGATTACATCACTGTGGCGAAAAAGAAAGTCAATGGAGAAGCTCAATATCAGCTGTGAAAATCGGGTCAGGTGCTTACTATGGAATGGAACATCAATTGCTCATTTTCAAAATGAAGCTAAAAAAAGAAAAATAAATCTATAAAAACCAAAATATGGACTTGATCGTATTCTACCTGAATTAAAAAACCATCTGAAGTACAGGTTTGAGGCGTTAAAAACTAATTAATGAAGATCAGATGATCTGTGGGATGCTATTAAGGATATCATTTATGAAGAAAGAAAAAAGTTATTACAAAGACAGAGGAGGAGGAAGAGACCAAAATGCATGCCAGAATAGACTCTGAATATTGCACTAGAGTGCTAAGAAGCCAAAACAAAGGGGGAAAAATGAAGAAGTTAAAGAGTTGAACCAAAGATTTCAAAGGGCAGTTCATGAAGACAAAACAAATTTTTTTTTGAAGACAAAACAAATTAATATAATGAAATGTGCGAAGAACTGGAGTCAGAAAATCAAAAGGGAAGAACTAACTCAGCATTTCTCAAGCTGAAGGAACTGAAGAACAAATTCAAGCCTTTAATTGCAATAGTTAAAGACGTTATCACCAATGATTTGGGAAACATCAAAAGATGGAAGAATTGGCTGACAGAGAAATATTTCAGGAAGTAGTATATGATCAAGAACCAGTGGTAATAAAAGAAGTTCATACTGCTCTGAAGGAATTGGCAAAAAATAAGGCCCTAGGAGTTGATAGAATACCAATTCACATATTTTAACAAACAGATGTAGCCTGAATGTGCTAATTGGGATGTGCCAAGAAATCTGGAGGACAGTTGCCTGGCCAACTGACTGGAAGAGATTCCTATTTATTCCCATTCTGCCCCCTTCCCCAAAGCTGATCCAACAGAATGTGGAAATTATCAAACAAGATCACTAATATCATATGCAAGCAAAATCTTAAGATTATCCAAAAACTACTAGAACAGTACATCAGTAGAGAATTGTCAGACATATAAGCTGAGTTTAGAAGAGGTCATGGCACTAGATATATCATTGCTTTTGTCAGATGGATCTTGGGTGAAAGCAGAGAGTATCAAAAGGATGTTTGTGTTTATTGACTATTCAAAAACATTTAACTGTGTGGATCACTACAAATTGAAGTTAGCATGAAAAAGAATGGGAATTTCAGAATACTTGATTGTGCTCATGTGAGAGTTGGGCCTAGACCAAGAAGTTGTCTGAACAGAACAAGGGAACACGGCCTGTTTACATATTAAACAGTCTGTCAGGAATGTATCTTTCTTTCATATTTTTTTCACTCTGTATGCTGAACAGACATCCATTTTGGATGTAAGAAGAGACTCTGAAAATTGCACTGGAGCGCAAAGAAGCCAAAGCACAGGGAAGAATTCAAGATACTAAAGAGTTGAATAGAAGATTTCAAAAGGCAGCACGGGATGACAAAGCAAAATAT
>NW_006399962.1:1481637-1496069 GCF_000299155.1 Elephantulus edwardii | reverse complement strand
GATTGGCACAGGACAGAGCGGAGTTTAGGGCTGTTGTACATAGGGTCGCTATGAGTCGCAGGTGACTCGACGGCACATAACAACAACAACAAACAACATGCTGAACAGATAATTTGAGAAGCTGAACCTAATGAAGAAGAATGTGGCATCGTGTTTGAATGAATACTCATTAACAACCTGCACTATGCAGATGATACAACCTTATAAGAACTGAGGAGGAATTGAAGCATTTGCTGCAGAAGGTCAAGGACTGCAGCCTTCAATATGGATTGCATGTTTTTATTTATTTATTTATTTAAAAAATTTTGTTAATTTTAATGAAAATTTACAGAGATTTTGGATTTCCATTCATTCACTGTTACACTTTTCTCCCTGTCTACCCCTCCCCTCCAGTTCATTCTTCTCTTTGAAAAGTAAAAGAAAAATTCGTTCATTGTTATACAATCCCTCCCCACCAATATGGATTGCATCTTAATATCAAGAAAACAAAATCCTCCCCACTGGACCAATAGATAGCATCATGATAGATTTAGAGTGAAGATTGTTAACAATTTCATTTTACTTGAATACACAATCAATACCCTTGGCACCAGCAGTCAGGAAATCAAGAGACAAATGGCATTGGGAAATCCATAGTCAAGGGCTTCTCCAGAATTTAAATAGCGATGATATCAGACTAATGATTAAGGTTTGCCTGATCTCCAAGCAATGGTTTTATCAATTGCTTGCTATGCATCTGAAAGCTGGACTATGAATAAGGATGACAAAAAAAAAATTGATGCCTTTGCCTTGTGGTGCTGGATGAGAGTACTGAACAGACCATGGATGCCAAGAGAATAAATAGGTCTATCTTGGAGAGGGTAAAACTGAGTTGCTCCTTGGAAAGAAAATTTTGAAGCTATTATCTCATATACTTTGGGCATGTTGGCTGGAGGGGCCAGTCCTTGGAGAAGGACATCATATTTGGAAAGGTCAGTGCAGTGGAAGACCCGAGATGAAATGGATTGACACAGTCACTGTGGCAATTTGTTCAGATGTGTCAGAGATGGTGAGGCTGGCTCAGGATAGGGCAAGATTCAGAGTTGTTGCTCATAGGGTTGTCATAAGTTATAGCCAACTTGATGGCACATAACAATAACTACCACTGCCCTATATTTATTGGTAAACTATGAAGAAATTGTTCCATTGAATGTTTTTATTTATTTTATTAATCATCAAACCCATATGTTTAACTCCTGCTCCATTTTCTGGTCTGTTGACTCTGAAACATATAGAAAGGTTGACTGAACTTTCCTTGAAATCTGTCTTTATTCAATTTTTTTTTTTTTGTGTGTTCACATGCGTGTGTTTTTTTTTAATTTTATACTGGTTTACTTACAAACTTCATATATTCAATTTCTAAGTAACTACTCTCTCCTAATGCTTATCTTAACATTGATGATGCTTTTTCCTTGTTTATCATCTTTCTTAAGCATGCTGGTGATTCTCAAGGTTATGATTCTGTTTTCCTAAAACACTCTTTTTCTCACTAATCTCAAATACTTCCCTATAAAATTATGCACCTTCTGTTTAATGGCTTCTTATCAGCTTTGTCCACATTATTCAACCCAAATATTCATTATCAGAAGCAGTTTAACATTCTTCTGGAACACAAAAATTCCTCTTCTGATTCCGTGGGTATTTTTGTTTTTATTTTTAATGGCACTTTGTGTGTGTGTGTGTGTGTGTGTGTGTGTGTGTGTGTGTGTATGAAAAATTTGTATTTAGAATTAGTCAGATGGACTCAGTTTAGATGATTCTAATTTTGTTGGCAACATCAAAAGCATCATGGTCAGGAGCAAGTTGAACATAGGCCTTCTTCTTTCCATCAGGCCTAATCAAAGTGTTGACCTTCTTATAGAGCTTCTTTACAGCTTGTTTGATTTGGTGCTTGTTGGCCTTAACACCCACAATGAACACAAGTGTGTTGTTATCTTCCCTCTTTCATGGCTGACTCAGTGGTCAGGGGAAACTTGATGATGGCATAGTGGTCAAGCTTGTTTCTCCTGGGGGTGCTCTTCTGGGGGTAATTTGGACTGCCTCAGTGTCTTAGATTGCCAGACGGTGGGTGACATGTAGATTTTATTTTCTGTTTTTGGGTGACTGTCCCTTCAGGACTGTCTTCTTGGCCTTTAACACCTTTGCTTTGACTTCAGTTTTGGGAGGGACGGGACCTTCCTTCTTAGCTTTCAGCACTATCTTCATTGAAAGGACACCTACATATTTTATTGGTATACAATAAACGAGAAAAAATAATTATGATGATGCTAACTCTATTAGTTGACAATATTTCTATGTGCTATGAAATCTCATTTCACTTCCCCCCCCCGTTAGTCACTGTCTTGACTTAGTTATTCATACCAGTTATTCTAGTATTAATGATATTGGTGATTCATGTTATATTGACAGGAGAAGAATCAATGCCTTCAAATTGTGGTGCTGGAAAAGACCCTTGAATATACCATGGACTGCCATGAAAGGGTGAAACCAAGTTTTTCCTTGGAGGCTAGGATTTTGAAGCTCCATCTCACATGCTTTGGGCATGTGGTCAAGAGAGACTTGTCCTTGGAGAAGGACACCATGCTTAGAAGGGTGGAGGGATAGCACAGGAGAGGAAGACCTTCAATAAGATGGATTGACACAGTAACTGGGGTAATGGAGTTTGGTGTGTTTGAATTAGTGAGACTGGTTCAGAACAGGGCAGAGTTCAGAGCTTCTTTACATAGTGTCACTATGGGTTGCAGGTGACTCAACAGCACATAACAATGACAACAACAACATTATATATTATAGTTATTCTTTTACAATAGAAAACAATTCTGAAGACAAGAATTTTGTCTTAAATGTATTTTTATTTATCATTATTTTAAAATGAATTCATTAAAAGAAGAGGATAAACGTTTGGAAATATTCCTAAATTTTATTAATATAGAATGAACACAATGCTAACAGTTGAATCTTTTATTATTCATTTATGAAGATCTCAGTGAAAATTTCTATTTTTTCTTAAGTAACTTGTTATTTCTATGTGCCATTGAGTCATGACCATCTCATAGCATCTTATAGCTGCATTTGAGAGCTGGACAATGAATAAAGTTGACAGAAGAATTATGCCTTTGACTTGTGGTACTGGAGAAAAGTATTGACTCTACCAAGGACTGCAGAGAGAACAGGTCTATCCTAGAGAGCGTGAAATCAGGTTTCTCCTAGGAGGCTTTAAAGCTTGTTAGTCCTTATTTCTATTGATTTTCTACTTCTCTTAGGCTACAGCCATCATCTAACCATCAGGAGAGCACTCCCCTCAGCTTTCTAATCCATTAACAAACCTTTTCATATCTTAAAAGAAAAACAGCATTTTATCTGTCCTTATAAGATAAATTTATTATTTAGAAAATAAAGGGAGGGGGAGGCAGAACAGCTGAGAAACAAAACCCACACAATATGGCAAGAAATGCTTTACACACAGTTTTTACACTGTATTTTTTCTGTCTTAAAGGAGTTCACACGGAGCCTTATGACTTGTGCCAATAATTTAAAGATCAAAGACAGAATTTACCAGCTGGTTTAGGAAAACATGATCCCCTCCCCCTGAAAATCTTGAAAAGGTTTAGTCCTTAGGAGAAAGATGGGCAGTCTCTTCTGGAAAACATTTACAGCCTTGGAAAGTCAATGGGTGGCCACCATGAGTCTGAATCAACTTGACAATGGACTTAGGTTTGATTCATTTTGATTTATTAGTGTATTTAACATATATACTATTTTTTCAGCTTCTACCTCATCATTTTAAGTGGTTCGTAGTACCTCATTGATTGTATCCCAGTATAGACAATCAGATATTACCTCATTCCCTTTCATATATTCTGAGCATGTTCCCTACTTAAGAATTTATTCAAAGTTTTTTTTTTTTTTGAGTGGTCAGGGCATATCTGACAAAACTAACTGTAGAACATTCAACAGAGCTGAGTAAATTAGATTTCATTGGACTTGATTCAAAGACACTAGCTTTTTGACTGTTTGATTTGACAGAAATCAAGAAAAAAAATATCTTACCACTGGTCCAATAGACAGTATCATGACGGATGGAGAGGAGATTGAAACTGTCTAGAGCTTCATCTTGCTTGGATCCACAATTAACACCATTGGTACGAGCAGTCAGGAAATAAGGAGACACATTGCAATGGGAAAATCTGCAGTTACGGACCTTTCCAAATTATTGAGAAGTAGTGATGTCAGTTTGAGGACTAAGGTGCATCTGATTCAGGCCATGTTCTTCCCGATTACTAGCTAGGCATCTGAGACCTGGACAATTACAAGGATGACAGAAAAAGTTGATGCTTTTGAGCTGTGGTGTTGCAGAAAAGCACTGAAAATCCCATGGACAACCAAGAAAACGAATAGATATATCTGGGAGAGGGTGCAGCCGGAGTGCTCTTTGGAGGCAAGAATGAGGAGGCTTTGCCTCATATACTTTGGACATATTGCTAGGAAGAGAGGGACATGATGTTGGGAAGGGTGGAGGGTCAGCGAAGGAGAGGAAGACCCTCAACCATGTGGATTGAAAAGGTGACTGCTGCAATGTGCTCTTGTGTGTCAGGAAGTGTGAAGATATTGCAGGACATGACTAGGTTTAGATTTTTTGTTCATAGGGTCGCTGTGAGTCATATTCAACTTAGCGGCACCTAACAACATCAACAATGCTACTAGATAGGTTTTGCATAAGCACAATCAAATGTTCAGAGATTCCCATTTTCCTCAAGGCTGGCCACAATTTGTTGTGATCCATGCAGTCAAATGCCTTTGCCTAGTCAATAAAACATAGACTTTCCTCCAGTACTCTTGGCTTTCTGCCAGATCCACTGACATTTGAGATAATGTCTCCGGTGCCACGACCTCTTCTAAACTCAGTTTGTATTTCTGATAGTTCTCTGTTAATGTTCCAGTCATTTTTGGAAAATCGTTAGCAGGATTTTGCCTGTGTGTGATATTGTATGATAATTCCCACACTCTGTCATGTCATCTTTTCTGGAATGGGAATAAATATGGATCTCTTCCAATCAGTTGGCCAGGTGGTTGTCCTTCAGATTTCTCGGCAAAACCTAGTGAGCACATCCAGGGCAGCATATGTTTGTTTGTTGAAACATATCATTTGGTATTCCATTCTTGGAGCTTTATTTTTTGCCAAGTCCTTCAGGGCATCCTGAACTTCCTCTTTCATCTCCGTTGCCTCTTGATCATGTGTTGTTTCTTGAAATTCTTCTGTGTCACACTTGATTTGGCTTATGCAAAACCTATACTTGGACCAGGAAGAAATCTTCAGAACAGAGCAAGAAAACACTGCATGGCTCAAAATCAGGAATGGTGTGTGTCAGGATGCATCCTGTCTCCATACCTTTTCAATTTATATGCAGAACAGATCATCTGGAAAGGTGGGCTTTATGAAGAGGAGTGTAGCATCAGGATTGGAGGAGGACTCATTATCAACCTACATTGTGCATTGCTTGCTGAAATTGAGGATGACCTGAAGCACTTGCTGCAGGTCAAGGACTGTGGTTTTCAAAATGGATTGAAGCTCAACATCAAGAAGGCAAAGATTCTCACTACTGGGCCAACTGGCATCATCATAATAGATGGGAAAAAGTTTGAGGTTGTCAACAGTTACAGCTTTCTCGGCTCCACAATCAACATACTTGGCAGACTAATTACATTGGGAAAATCTGCTGTCAGAGACTTGCTCAGAGTACTGAGAAGCAACGATATCAGTCTAGAGACAAAGGTGCTCCTGATCCACACCACGGTCTTCACAATTACTTGCTATGTATCAGAGAGTTGGAAAATGACTAAGTATGATAGAAGAATCTGTGCCTTAGAGTTGTGGTGCTAGAGAAGTGTCTTGAACATACCATGGATTGCCAAGAAAACAAATAGGTCTATTTTGGAGAGGAGGATACCAAGTTTCTACTTGGAGGCTAGGATTTTGAAGCTCCGTGTCACATACTTTGGGCATGTGGACAGGAGGGACCAATCTTTGGAGAAGAACATCATGCTTGGAAGGGTAGAGGGATGGTGTAGGAGAGGAAGACCTTGGATGAGATGGGTTGGTAAAGTAACTTGGGCATTGAGGATTGGTGTGTAGGAATCAGTGAGACTGGCTCTGGATAGGGCAGGCTTCAGAACTGGTATACATAGGGTCATTATGGGTCACAGGTGACTTGACATCACATAACACAACAACAACACTAGTATGTTATAACATTGTCCACAAGGTTCTTTACAATGATCTTTTAAAGTTGCTTCATATCCATCTACAAGTTGGGCAATGAATGAAGAAGACCAAAGAAGAACTGTTGCCTTTGAATTGTGTTGGTGAAAAGTATTGAATATATTATGGACTGCCAAAGAACAAACACATCTGTCTTGAAGGAAGTGGAACCAACCAGAGTGCTCCTTAGAAGCAAGGACGGTAAAATTTTGTGTCATTTACTTTGAATATATTCTCAAAAGGAACCAATCCTTGGAGACATCATGCTGGGAAAAGTGAAGGATCAGAGAAAGAGAAGATCACCCTCAAAATAGATTGACACAGTGTCTACCACAATGGGTTTGTGTATGACAGAGATCATGAGGACAGTGCAAGATAGAACAAGTTTTAGATTTGCTATTCATAGGGTTGCTATGAGAGAACTCACAGGCACCCAAACCCACACTGCTGCCATTTTAAAATGCCATTGTTATTATAAATGAGAGTGAATATACCTATTGACTGCTTGTTGTTGTATGTGCCATCGAGTGGCTTGCAACTCATAGGTATCCTATGTACACTAGCCATGAAACTGCTCTATCCTCTGCCAACCTTATCATCTCTGACACACCTATTCTCATTACCCCTGTTACTGAATCAATCCATCTCATCGATGGTCTTCCTCTATTATGCTGTCCCTCCACCCTTCCAAGCGTGATGTCCCTCTCCAAGGACTGGTCTCTCCTTGCAGCATGCCCAAAGTATGCCAGATGAAGCCTCAAAATCCTTGCCTCCAAGGAGCAATCTGGTTTCACCTTCTCTAGGTCAAATCTGTTTATATGTTTATATTCTGATTTTTTTTCTATTTAATTTCTGAGAGTGCTAAAATCTTAACATCTGATGATTCCTTTTCATGTTTCTTTAGGGACATCATTCAATCACTTACACTCATTCTTGGCAATATCTTTAGCCTCTTCCTACTGCCTTTATTTCTTGTATTAACATGAATAAGTTTCTCCTTCAAGAAAAAGAAAATCTCATTATTTCCCCTTTCTACTTGCCATTCCTCTCTGGCTACTGACCTCTCTTTTTCTTTACAGCTAAATTATTTGAGAGAATTGTCTTTACCTGGTGTGTTCAGTTAGGTTCAGTGCAAATAACTTTTCACTGAAATTTCCAGTGTCGTCTTTGTTGCTGAAGTTGTGTTTTTTTTTTTTTTTATAACAGAATTACGTATTTTCCAGGTTTACTGCCATCAAGTTGATTTCAAATCATGGCCACCTTTCACTGAGCTTCCCAAGCTATGTCTCTCCCCCGCCCCCCCAATTTTGTCATTTTATAAAATATAATTAATGGGAATGATTGTATGAAACACAATGTGAATGAAGGATAGTGTGAAACAATATATTCAGACTTTGTAAGCAAACCAATATAAAATGATTTTTTTTTAAAAAAAAACTTCACAGAGATCATATGGTGTCCAAGCTTTGTATCTTAACGGGAAACAATTACCCATCTTTCCTCCATGACTCTGCTGGTGGACTTGAACCTTCAGAAACCAATGACCTTTCCATTATGTGCAATGTGTTCAGGACTATACACACACAAATCTATAGGAAAGAACAAGACACAAAATTATTTTCCCTAAATTAAGTCAGCTATCTAAAAATTTTATGTAGAAAGAAAATGATCTTAAAAATTGTAACATAATGCATGCAAAACTTAAGTTACTCCTAAGTAGCTGAATGATGAGTTTAGCAAATTTCGTTTTCTTTATAAAAATTATCCATTGTTAACAAAAAGAATAACTTCATGTCAGGACACATCACCACGAGGGAACAGAGAAGCAGTAACCTGTACCTAACTTGTCTTTTTCGCCCTGCACTAGTTTTATCTATTTCCTTTTGTGGCTTTTTCAAGTTTGTGGTTTTTTGAGGGGATGGGGGATGGCTGGGGAGAGTGTGCCACATTACCATGTTAAATATAAATTCTTAGCTTGCGTTTTCTAAAAGGAGGCAGAAAACTGGAAAATGGAATGGAGAAATAAACATTTCGTTCATGAGTCACAGTTCCTATGGCCACATAACTCAAGGCAGAGCAAGGGATAACCCTGATGCCACAGGGCTGGGCTCAATAACCTCCCGGCAGGATCATCTCCTTTTAAGAGTGTTCTTAAACTCCGTTGTCTCATCCCAAACAATCTCTAATTGAGCATCTTCTGCTAACGGTAACAAACTGCCAATAACCGTCAAGAGCCCCTGGTTGCCTTGGCAACACACTGACTTCCAGCCCCGCCTCCACAGCTCTTCCCAGAAGGCAACGCGCCGGTCCTCGTTAGTTTCCGCGTTTGAAGCTACTTTCCGGAAGTTGCTAATGGCTGGTGTCTTGTCCTGTCCTGGATTCCCCGACCTCTACGGGTCCTGTGGACTTTCAAACCGGCCTATAACATCTTCCACGGAGGGTAATGCGGGGTGGGGTGGGATGAAGACGAGATGATTTTGTTGTTTTCCAACTTCTAAAACTACTAAAAGGATATAATCCTGTTGTTGATCCTTGATAAGTGGAACACATGCTATTAAAGAGTTGAAAGTGGTAAAAGTTTTAGGCCAGCTTTGCTTGATATGGTTAAAACATTTAAAAACTTATTTCGAGTGCAGTACTAATTATTTTGTTACAGAAAATTAAGATTAGCAAAACCTCCACACAAACCGTGAGTCCAGATCTCATCTCCCACACCTCTTCCCCCATCAACCATTTGAGATCACTTTGGAACATAATCTTTTTAATATGCAAATACTAATTACAATTTCAAAATGGAATTACCTCGTATATGCAGTTTTAATTAATCAAAAGGCACTTGAACAATATGTTGTTGTTTGGTGGCGTTGAGTATGATTCATAGCGACCCTATGAACAACACATCCTAAAGTCCGGGTCAGGCCACACCTACTCTGTATAGCCATTCATTCCCTGAGTATTCCAGGCTAATCATATTAAGTTGTAATGATATATTTCCCCCCCCCCCCCAGGTGTATATATTTTATTTCCTTGCAAGAGCCAGCTTGCTTTACCAGGATACTTTGAAAAGTGGAGTGAAATGGAGACTAAAAAAATACAGACACAATTTAATAATGGGGTCAGGGGACTCAACTCCTCAAGAAGAGTCCAGATTGCCTTTAGCCTTTCATATTTATTATTAGCTTTCTCTAAGAGCAAGTTTCAGCAGACAGGGCTGTATCATTTGCATAATGCAGGTTGTTGATGAATCTTCCTCCAATCCTGATGCCACATTTCTTCTCATACAGCCCAGCCTCCCAGATGATCTGTTTTGCATATAGATTGAAAAGTATGGAGACAGAATACACCCCTGGCATACACCGTTGCCGATTTTGGACCATGCAGTGTTTCCCTGCTCTGTTCTGATGGCTACCTCCTAGTTCAAGTATAGGTTTCACCAAAACACGATGAAATGTTCCTGGATTCCCATTCTTCTCAGAGTCAGCCACAGTTTGTTGTGATCCACAGAGTAAAAAACGTTTGCATAGTTAATGAAACACAGACATTCCTCTGTTACTCTCTGCTTTCAACCAAAATCCATCTAACACTAGCTATAATATCCTTAGTACCATGGCCTCTTTTAAACCTAGTTAGCCCATCTAACAGTTGTTTGCTGACGTGCTGCTCCAGTAATTTTTGGATAATTTTCAGGAGAATCTTACTTGCATGTGATATTAAATTTATTACTCATTTCAATGAAAATTTACAGAGATGTTGGATTTCCATTCATTCATTGTTGCACTTTTCTCCCCTCACAACCCTCACCCCTAGAGCATTACCTTCTTGGAAAAGTAAAAGAAAAATTCTTTCATTGTTTTACAAACCCTCCCCCGGGTCCACTCCACTATTCAGCCTTCACTCTGGACTCCTGTCATGACAAAAATACCTAATCACATATCCCTTTTAAACAGTTTTCTCCCTCATCTGTTTCAATACAGTATACATTATTGAATCCATCTTTCTCAATCTCCCCCCAACCCTGATGTCAGTCCTGTTTTACAACAGTAGCACCATGCAGCATGTCCTTTTGTGACTGAGGTACTTCACTCAGCATAATGTCCTCCAGGGTCACCCATTTTGAATAATATTGCATGAGTTCCTTGTTTTTCAATGCAGCATAGTATTCCTTTGTGTAAATATACCAGAGCTTCTCTATCCATTCGTTTGTTGATGGGCACTTAGGTTGTTTACAACTCCTTGCTATTGTGAACAAAGCCGTGATAAACATGGGTGTACATATATCTGCTTGGATGTCAGTTATGGTCTCTTTGGGGTATATTCCCAGTAGTGGAATTGCTGGGTCAAATGGTATCTCTATTTGCAACTTTTTGAGAAAGCACCACACCGCTTTCCACAGGGGTTGCACCATTTTACACTCCCACTAACAGTGAATAAGGGTTCCAGTTTCTCCACAACCTTGCCAGCATTTGTTGCTTGCTGTTCTGTTAAATTTTGCTATTCTGATTGGGGTGAGATTATATCTCATAGTTGTTTTAATTTGCATCTCTCTTAGAGCTAGGGATTTTGAATATTTCTTCATGTGCTTGTTAGCCATCTGAATGTCTTCTTTGGTGAAGTGTCTGTTCATATCCTGTGCCCATTTTTCTATTGGATTATTTACCTTTATCTTGTTGTGGTGCTCAAGTATTTTATAAATTCTGGATATAAGTCCCTTATCTGATATGTCATTACCAAATACTTTTTCCCAGTCTGTGGCTTCCCTTTTTACCCTACTGGAGAATTTTTTTGATGTGCATAGGGATTTAATTCTTAGAAGATCCCATTCATCTATTTTATCTTCTCCTGGTTGTAGGTTAATTCAATCTTTATCTATTCTGATGTTGTCTATTGGCCCATTGTTGAGGATTTTTGTTTTCTTGGTGTTGAGAGGCTGTAGTCCTTGATCTTTTGGAGCAAGTACCTCAGTCCTCCTTGCTTTTAACACGCAAAGTTGGGTGGCCTGTGTAACACAGGTTGTTAACAAGTCTTCTTCCAATCTTGATTTTTCTTGATAAAGTCCAACTTCTCAAATGACTTGCTCTGCATACAGATTGAATAGGTATGGAGAAAAGATATAGCCCTGATATACATCTTTCTTTTTTTAAAGTTTTTTTTTTAAATGAATATATTTATTTTAAACCATGCAGTGGTCCTTTGCTCTGTTCAGATAACAATTTCTACATCTAAGTATAGATTTTGAATAAGCCTAATTGTTTTGAAAATCCAATTCTTCTCAATGGTAGCCATAGTTCGTTATGTTCCACACAGTTAAATGCCTTTGCATAGTCAATAAAGTGCAGATAAACATCCTTTTGATATTCTCTGCCTTCAGTCAGGATACATTTGACATAAGCTATGATATGCCTGGTGCCATGGCCTCTTTTAAACCCAGCTTGACCTTCTGACAGTCATTAGGAAGACAGGAATAGAAGATCAAAATGGATACCAGGAGAAACTCTGAAAATTGCACTAGAGCATTGTGAAGGCAAAATAAAAGAAAGAGATGCTGTAGTAAAAGAGATGAACAGAAGATTTAAAAGAGTAGCTTGAGAAGATAAAACAAAGTATTATAATGGAATATGCAAAGTGCTGGAGTTGGAGAATAAAATAGTAAGAAATTGGTCAGCACTTCTCAAGTTGAAAGAATTAAAAAGAAATTCAATGTATGGGTTGCAATACTGAGAGATGCTAAAGGAAAAATCTTGAATGATCCAGAAAGCATCAAGAGAAACTGGAGGGAATACACAGATTCACTGTACCGAAAAGATTTGAATGACACTGAAATATTTTAGGAAGTAGCATATGATAAAGAGCCAGTGGTGATGAAGGAAGAGGTTCAAGCTGCATTGAAGGCATTGGCAAAAAATAAAATCCCAGAAATTGAGGGGATAACAAGTGACATGTATCAACTAACAAATGTAGCTCTAGCCATGGCTCACTAAGCCAGGAAATTTAGAGGACAGCAATCTGGCCAACGGATTGGAAGAGACTCATGTTTGCTCCTATTCCCAAGAAAGCTGATCCAATGGTATGTGGAAATTATCAAACAATATTGTTCTTGTTGAGCACTGTTGAGTAGGAATTGACCCATAGTTGACCATCCAGAGGGTTTTCAGAGGTGGTTAATCATACGGGAGATCGCCCATCTTTCTCTTCCAGAATGGCTGGTGGGTTTGAACTTTGTGTCTTCAGGACTGCAGTGCAACTCCTTAACAATAGGTTATCAGAGCCCAATATATAGGCAATGGAAAAGCCCATGAATAGCATAGCAACATTGTGCAATGTTAGTGCAAGAAGAGGAGCCTCTCAGGTTGGAACTAAAAAACTCATTGTTGTGGAATTAAAAGCAATTTATAGCTGACCTTCCAGCAGGTTTTCAAAGATTGTATATTGCATGAGATAGATTGCCTGTCTTTTTTCCATGGAGCAGTTTGCAGAGCCAAACTGCCTGCCTTTGGGTTAAGAGCTTAACTCTTTATTCACTAGTGTACCAGAGCTCTTCAGAATAGAGGCTACCTTAACAATGAGGATGGAGTAAAGCTTTCACTCAATGAAGGACCTTCTTTTGCTAATATATCATGAATTAAGATGAGGAGAAACAGATGCAAACACCTCATTAATAATTAGAATGTGGAATGTATGAGATATAAAGCTAGGAAAAGAAATTGTTAAAAATGAAATGGAACACATAAAAATCAATATCTTAGGTATTAGTGAGCTGAAATGGATGAGAATTTGTCATTTAAAATCAGATAATATATTCTACTATGGAAGTGGAATAGTGATTGGAGAATACACAGTTGAATTTTGCACCATCACTGATTTATACATTGCAAGGGCTTTTAAAACATAAATGGCAACTATAAAAACACATGGATTCCACCTGATGGAGCTCATGAGAATAAAATTGACTACTACAGTGGAAAAGTTCTATAGATCAGAACAAGGTTATGTGGAACAAGATCAGAACAAGGAATGTGGAACAGAAATTCAATTGCTCATGTGCAAGTTCAAATTGAATCTGGAGAAAATGAAAACAAGTCCACTAGAGCCAAAATATGACCTTTTAATCCCACCTGTACTAAAAAAAATCTGTAGATTTAATACATTGTATACTAACAACGAAAGACCACATAGGTTGTGGGATCATATTAAATATACATGAAGGAAACAAAAGCCCATTCAAAAGATGAGCAGGAAAGAAAAAAAAGATGTCAGAAGAGACTCTAAAACTTGCTCTTGGACACACAGAAGCTAAAGTCAAAGGAAAAAAAATGATGAAATGGATGGAGTAGTACAAAGAAAAAAAGGATCTCAATGAGATGGATTGACATAGTAAGTAGTAATGGGATTAATGAGGATGGTATAGAATTGGGCAAATTTTCAGTGAGTGAGAGTTGACTGGTAACACCTAGCAACTATCACAATATTTTTTCAGAGTAGTATTTGTTGTTGTTATGTGCTGTTGAGTTGCATAGCAGTGCTGTCTATGTACAGCAGCTATGCCCTGTCCTGAGCCAATCTCACTGACTGACACACCTATGCTCAGTCGCCCCACTTACTTTATCAGTACATCTTGTTTGGGGTCTTCTTTTCCTGCGCTGTCCCTCCACCCTTCCAGCATGATGTCCTTCTCCAAGGATCAGTCTCTCCTGGCCATGTGCCCAAAGTATGTGGCACAGAGCCACAGAATCCTAGCCTCCAAGGAGAAACTCGGTTTCATCCTCTCCAAGATAGACTAAGATAGATTTGTTTTCTTGACAGTCCATGGTATGTTCAAGACTCTTCTCCAGCACTACAACTGGCATCAATTATTCTTCTGTCATGTCCAGCTCTCTGATGTAGAGCAAGTAATCGCAAAGATGAGATACACCTTAGTCTCTACACTGACATCATTGTTTCTCAGTACTCTGGAGAGGTCCTTGACAGCACATATTCCCCAACACAATTTTTTTTATATATATTTCCTGACTGCTTGTGCCATTGTGGAGCTCACAGAGCTTCTATTTGTTGTTGTTGTTGTTATGTGCCGTCGAGTCGCCTGCGACTCATAGCGACCCTATGTACAACAGCCCTAAACTCCACTCTGTCCTGTGCC
>NW_006399962.1:1473704-1479382 GCF_000299155.1 Elephantulus edwardii | reverse complement strand
TGGCAAGAAGTTGTGCTGTAATCCGAAAGGCCCATGGTTCAAAGCCACTAGCTGCTCCATGGGAGAAGGATGGGAAATCTCCTCCTGTGTTCTCACTGCCTCTGAAAATCCAGCAGAGGGTCAGCTATAGATCAGTTATAACTCGAGGGTACACAACAACAACAACAGAGTTCTATTTAGGATGGAAAAAAAAAAGGTTTGCTTGCACTGGACAAATCTGCTGTCATCAGTTTCCTTAAAGTACTACAAATTTTAAGTTGTGCCCGACTCAAGCTATGTTATTTTGATTGCTTCTTAAGCATTTGAATGTTGGACAATAAATAATAGGGTTGCTAGGAGTCCAAGGTACCTAACAACAATGTAGTTTGACTGAAAAGCCGCAGGAGTGAGATAATTTTTTGGTTTGAGTGTAGTCTAAAACTGTAGTCTCAGGATGCAAATTGTTTGTAAATCATAGAGCAATAAGAAAAGTATTATTTTCTTGAGCTAACTCAGAGGTTTATTTTTTTAGCAATTATATCTAGTTTACTTTGAGCCACATGTTTTCAGAAACAAAATGATCTTTCTGCATGCTTACTGATTAAGTGCTTGAAATAAGCCATATGGTTTAAATTATTTGTGTTTTGATTATTTTTAACATGTGAATGGAATAATTTAGTGGAAAAAAGGAGAAACATACATGTTAGTTACAACCTGGCAGATTGTTACAGGAATGTAGCAAGTATAAAATAGTTGGAGGAGCACCTGGGACTCTGTTCAGAATAGCCTTGACTAAAAAAGAGGTATAGAGGGGCAAGTGGTGGTAATGAATTAAAGCTTTGAGGTAGAAGTAAACAGGATGTGTTTTGTTAGCAGAGAATTGTTTGAAGTTACCAGAATAGCATAAAGTGGGTGAAATGGTTCTAAATGAGGCAGGAAAAAAATGCCAACAAAACAAAACAGGCTGGATCTTTTCTTTTTCTGTTTTGATGTGACCATTCTACCCTCCCTCAAAAGGCAGCATTATGATAGATGGACAAAAGAAAAAAAAGATTGACAGCAATAATTTTCGTTTTACTTGGATCTACAGTCAGTATCTATGCTGGCAGTCATGAAAATACTGTGATTGCATTAGGAAAATCTGCTGTCAAGGATCTCTGCAAAGTGCTAAAGAGCAAAAATGTCACTTTAACAACCAAGGTGCACCTGATCGGAATCATGTTTTTTTCACTTTCTTCCTATACATCTGAAAGTTGGACAGTGAATTGTTGTGCCCAACGAATTAAGAGACAAAACCCTCACAATTGCAGTTGAAGTCCTTTGTTAACTGTGCAGCAGAAGAGTCCCAGCAAGGAGGCAGGACTCCTCTCTAGGTTCTTGCTAAGAGGCTTTTTAATACTTTTTTTTTACTGTAGAAAACAGGGCTACTAGCTACAGCAGTCTACTGTTAAAAACACTTGAGGGGCACAGAGATACAGGAACAGCATTTTGCTTTTGAGACATTTCAAGGTTACAGAGATACATGGAAAGCAGTTTGCTGTTGAAACAATTATGTGGAGTGCAAAACATAATAGATAATAGCAGTTACTGTTCTGGGAAGCAGTTCAAGGCACAACTCTGAGATGCTTGGGGCAAAGAAGAAGAAAACATTTAAAAATGGAGTCTGGCTTTTCAGAATGAGAATGACTAAAGAAGAATGAATGCTTTTTAATTGTAGTGTTGGAGAAGAATACTGGATAGTCCACTGACTGCCATAAGAACAAAAAATCTGTCTTGGAGGAAGTGCCGCCAGGGTATCCTTAGAGGCAAGAATGGCAAAAATTTGGACATGTTGTTAGGAAGGGCCAGTCCTTGGAAAAAGGCTTCATGCTGGGAAAGGTCAGACAGAGACGGTAAGAATAGATTGCCACAGTGACTGGAACAATGGGCTCGAGCATGTTAGAATCTTAGAGGATGGCATGGGGTTTGATCTGTTGTTCATGAGTCGTAGTTGACTCAACTGCACCTAACAACAACAACAACAACAACTTATTTATAATAACTGTAACTTTCAGGTATTTTTTAATAACATGGATTTCAGTATGAGTGGAACAGAGGCTTGATTGTGGTCAGGAACAGGTCCAGAAATGGCACTTGGCCTGTCTGTGGAAAAAGGGAGAAGAGCCTTGAACATAACATGGACCACCAGGAAAACAAGTAAGTATGTCTTGGAGAGGGTGAAACTAAGTTTCTGCTTGGAGGCTAGGATTTTGAAGTTCCGTGGGCATGTGGCCAGGAGGGACCAGTCCTTGGAGAAGGGCATGATGCTTGGAAGGGAGGAGGGACAGCGCAGGAAAGGAAGTCTCAGGATGAGTTGGATTGTTTACTGTAGTAGTAACTAGGACAATAGGGGTAGGTAGGAGACAGTGAGACTGGCTTAGGACAAGGCAGGCTTCAGAGCTGTTGTACACAGTGTTGTTAAGAGTCGCAGGGGATTCGACGGCACATAGCAACAAAAACGGCAAGATGGCAGAGTCCTGCAGAGGGAGAGGAAGACTGGTTCTTGTAGACCAGTAGGTAGGGAAGGTGGATCTGAAAGGAGGCGCGACCCTTTAGTAGTTTAACAAGAGGACATTTAACAGGATGGATGTTTATAAGACCCAAAGGGCAGCGATGAGGACTGCAGCACCCCAGGGAGTGAAGCATTTAGGGTAAGATCTTCCTGCGTCCGCAAGCATAGGGCTCAGAATCCCTGCTCAACCACCTGCCAGGTGCAGGGATCCTCACTCGGCCCCACGAAGCGCCTTTTGCTGGATCCTTCGACCACGAGTTCTGGTCATGCCCGAACACACAGATCGCCCTCCCCAACACCCCCACGCAAGCTCCTTCCCCAGCAACCTCCCAGGCCCTGCCCAGTGCCCAGAGAGCTTGGCCCCGCCCAATGCACTTCCCACTGATGTAAACCTCCCGCCCACTCCTCTGGCCCCGCCCACCCCTCCTCCCACCTCACGTTCTAGGCGGAGCCTGTATTCGCCTGGGCGGCCAGATAGGCTGGAGGAAAGTACCCTTTCCCGGTCTCTCTGCTGCCAAAGCTAGGAGGAGGTAGTGAAGAGGTCGCAGGCAGCATGGCGGAAGCACCGGACGAGCGCGGGCGTAGCCCGGTGGCAGAGGACCAGTTGCAGCAGCAGCAGGTTGCGTGCGAGGTCTTCCCCGAGCAGTTGGCGGAAGAGAAGCCCCAGCAAAGGTTCCTCTCTGGATTCTTCGATAGCAATCAGAAGTGCCAGCTCAGGCTCCTGAAGACGCTGGAGACAAGTAGGAGTCGCCTCCGGGAGGCTGGGGATCGGTAGGGTGGGGCCAGCGACACAGAAGGCTGGATACCTTCGCTTCAGGCCTTGGGGTTCAGCCTCAGGGGTGGGATAGGCTGGATTCAGGCTCCTCGGAGCGCACTGGGTAGATTCAGGGGCGGAGCTGGGGCCTAGCCCTCAGTTTCCCCTACTGAGAAGGCCCTGCCGCCTTTTTCAAGCACCAATATTGGCATGAATGAGATACTGAGCTAGAAACCTTTCAGTCCTTTTTGACCACGTCTTTTGTTGCTTATCTAACTTCTGATGGCAGTTATGCAGTAAAGCGAGGCAGTTTGGCTTAAAAAATTTATTTTGTTGTTGTGAGACTATGTACAGTAAAACCGACACCAGACAGATGCTGCATGTATAATACTTTGATAGCACTTTTAGAGTTGTGCAATCATATTCACCTTCCCGTTTTTTAAGTTGTTGCTTCCCATCCCCTCCATAAACGCATTGCCTCCTAAGGTTTCTTCTTTTTAAATTTTTTCCTTTTTTTATTATTAAATTTTATTAATTTTAATGAACATTTACAGAGATTTTGGGTTTTCATTCATTCATTGTTGCACTATTTTTCTACCCTCCTCCCCAGTTCGTTCCTCTTTTTTAAAAATTAATTTTAATGAAAGTTTACAGAGACTTAGCCTTTCCATTCATTCATTGTTGCACTTTTTTCCCTGCCCACTGCTACCCCCACAATTCACTCTTCACCTTGAAAAGTAAAAGAAAAACTCTTTCATTGTTATGCAGTCCCTCCCCCCAAGTCCACTCCGCTGTGCAGCCTTCATTCTGGACTCCTGTCATGAAAATAATACCCAATCATACATCCCTTTTAAACAGTTCTCTCCCTCATCCGTTTCAGTGCAGTATACATCATTCCTCCCCTCCTCTGTCTTCTTTCAACCCCGATTTCAGGCCTGTTTTACAACAGTGGCCCGATACAATATTTGTCCTTTTGTGACTGAGATATTTTACTCAGCATAATGTCCTCCAGGGTCACCCATTTTGTGTAATACTACATGAGTTCCTTGTTTTTCAATGCTGCATAGTATTCTTTTGTGTGACTATACCAGAGCTGCTCTACCCATTCGTTTGTTGATAGGCACTTGGGTTGTTTCCAGGTCTTTGCTATTGTGAACAAAGCTGCAATAACATAGGTGTGCATATATCTGCTTGGATGCAGTTATGGTTTCTTCAGGGTAAATTCTCAGTAGTGGAATTGCTGGGTCAAATGATACTTCTATTTCCAACTTTTTGAGAAAGTGCCATACAGCCATCTGTAGTGGTTGCACCATTTTACATTTCCACCAACAGTGAATAAGGGTTCCAGTTTCTCCACAACCTCTCCAGCATTTGATGTTTGCTGCTCTGTTAAAATTTGCTATTCTTACTGGGGTGAGATGATATCTCATAGTTGTTTTCATTTGCATCTCTCTTAGAGCTAGGGATTTTGAACATTTCTTAATGTGCTTGTTGGCCATCTGAATGTCTTTGAAGTGTCTGTTCATATCCTGTGCCCATTTTGGTTTGTTGTTATGTTGTTGTTATGTGCCGTCGAGTCGCTTGTGATTCTTAGCGACCCTATGTACAACAGACCTAAACCCTGCTCTATCCTGTACCAGTTGCACTGCCTCTTACACACCCATCCCTATTATCTCAGTCACTGAATCAATCGACCTCATAGAGGGTCTTCCCCTCCTGCGCTGTCCCTCCACCCTACGAAGCATGATGTCCCTCTCCAAGGACCTGTCCCTCATTACAACATGTCCAAAGTATGTCAGATGAAGCTCCAGAATCCTTGCCTCCAAGGAGTAGCCTGGTTTAACCCTCTCCAGGATGAATCTGTTTTCTTGACAGTCCATGGTACCCTCAGTACTCTTCTCCAGCACCACAGCTCAAAGGCATCAATTCTCCTTCTATCCTCCCTAGTTATTGTCCAACTCTCTGATGCATAACAAGTGCTTGCAAAGACCATGGCCTGTATCAGATGCACCTTAGTTTCCAGAGACACACTGTTGCTCTTGAGTACTTTAGAGAGGTTCCTAACAGCATACTTTCCCATTGCAATATGTTTTTTGATTTCCTGGCTGCTGGTGCCAAGAGTGTTGACTGTGGAGCTGAGCAAAAGGAAGCTGTGAACAATCTCAATTTCTTCACCATCCATCCTCATGCTGCCAGTTGGTCCAGTGGTGAGAATCTTTGTCTTCTTGACATTGAGCCTCAGTCCATACTGAAGGCTGCAGTCCTTGACCCTCTGTAGCAAGTGCATGAGGTCCTCCTCAGTTTCAGCAAGCAGGGTTGTGCCATCTGCATAACGCAGATTGTTAATAGATCTTCTACCAATCCTGACACCACACTTCTCATAGAGCCCAGCCT
>NW_006399962.1:1468980-1472144 GCF_000299155.1 Elephantulus edwardii | reverse complement strand
AAAATCTGTTGACCTAAGGTTCTTTCTTATCTACTCTTGCTTCCCAAACGGCTGTTGCCAATTTGAAGCTACGCAATTAAAGTTCCACAGATGTAATCTCTCTGATTCCTATGCATACCATCAGGTGAAATCCATGTGATAGTCTGCGCTTATGTTTCTTGTAAAATGTATTTGCAACAAATTCTAAAGAAAGGTGACCCAACAGAGTGTGGAAATTATCGAACAATATCATTGATAGCACATGCAAGCAAGATTTTGCTGAAGGTTATCCAAAAACGACTGGAACAGTACATCAACAGAGAACTACCAGAAGTGCAGGCTAGCTTTAGATGGGGTCGTGGTACTAGGGATATTATAGCTAATGTTAGATGGATCTTGGCTGAAAGCAAGGAGTACCAGAAGAATGTCTGTTTCATTGATTACGCAAAGGCATTTGACTGTGTGGATCATAACAAACTGTGGCTAACTCTGGGAAGAATAGGAATCCCAGAACACTTGATTGTGCTAATGTGAAACCTACACTCGGACCAAGAGGCAGTCATCAGAACAGAGCAAGGAAACACTGCATGGTTCAAAATGGGGAAGGGAGTACGCCAGGGCAGTATCCTGTCTCCATACCTTTTCAACCTATATGCAGAACAGGTTATCTGGGATGCTGGGCTCTATGAGGAGAAATGTGACATCAGAATTGGAGGAAGAGTCCTCAACAATCTGTGTTATGCAGATGACAACCCAGCTTGCTGAAACTGAGGAGGACCTGAAACACTTGCTTTGGAAGGTCAGGAACTGCAGTCTTTTGTAAGGATTGAGACTCAATATCAAGAAAACAAAGATTCTCACCATTGGGCTGGTTGGCAGTGTCATAATGGATGGTGAAGAGATTGAGATTGTTCACAGTTTTGATTTGCTTGGGATACACCATCAACACTCTTGGCACCAGCAGCCAGATAATTAAAAGACGTATTGCAATGGGAAAGTCTGTGGTTATAGACCTCTCTAAAATGCTGAAGTGCAAGGCAAGGATGTCAGTCTGGAGACTAAGGTGTGCCTGATACATGCTATGATCTTTGTAGTCACTTGCTATGAATCAGAGAGCTGGATGATAGAGCTAGGGATGATAGAAGGAGAATTGATGCCTTTGAGCTGTGGTGTTGGAGAAGAGTATTGATTATACTATGGACTGCTAGGAAAACAAACAGGTTTGTCTTGGAGAGGGTGAAGCCGGGCTGCTCCTTAGAGGCTAGGATTCTAAAACTTCGTCTGACATACTTTGGACATGTTGTAAGAAGAGACAGGTCCTTGGAGAGGGACGTCATACTTGGGAGGGTGGAGGGACAGTGCAGGAGAGGAAGACCCTCGATGAAGTGGATTGATTCAGTGACTGGGGTAATAGGGGAGGGTGTGTCGGAGATGGTGATCGATTGGCACAGGACAGGGCAGAGTTTAGGGCTGTTGTACATACGGTCCCTATGAGTCACAGGCAACTCAACTGCACATAACAGCAACAATTAAAGTTAGGTTTTAAGATGACTCTAGGGAATAATTTTTAAGATTTAAAGAGTATTTCATGGCAATGATTTTAGTTTAGACTCCCTGATAATATGGAACTCTGTTCTACATTTCTCTCCTTTTGATCAGAGTGAGACTATATTTTACATATCAAAAACAACAGTTTTGTAAGGAGCTGTGCTGCCAACTCTAAGGCATGAGGTTTGAATCCACTAGCTGCTCTGACGTAGAAAGATGCAAGCATCTCCCTTGAGATTTACTGACAACCCACTAGAGGGTCAGCTGTGTGTCACTTTTGACTCAGGGAACACAACAACAACAACCCTTTATTAGAAGGAGTTTATGACTTTTCAGTTTGGATGGGCTTCAGACTCTTGAAATGGACTGTAAAATGTTGTGTGTATGTGCATACAGACACTTTTATGGGTAATTCATAGCTTAATTATTCTCATAAGGGCTCATGACTACAAGTCCTTGCTGTCTAGCACTGCTATAACAGGACTATCACAAAGGTAACAGGACTATCACAAAGGGATGGCTTTAACAAATAACTTTGTTTTCTCAGTTTAGGAGGCTCACTCACTCAGTCATTGCCGACTCATAGCTGGCCCTCCAGTGGCTTTTCAGAGGCTATAAATCAAACAGGAAGAGATTACCCAGCTGGATTCAAAACTGCCTGACTTTGGGTTGGCAGTGAACTTGTTATCCTTATAGATTAGGTCACCAGACCTCACTAGGAGCTAGAATTCTGAATTAAAAGTGACTTCTCCCCGCTCCCCCCCACCCATATCTTGGCATTTATGTTACTCCACCCCTCATTCTTTCTCTGTTTGCCATTTTAATCTCATATTTTAAAAAAAAAAAGATACACCTTATACTAATCTCATTGACATATCAGAAGACAATCTTATTTCTAAATGATGTAACCACAAGCGTGGATGTTAGGACTTACATTTATTTTTTTGGGAGGACACCATTCAGTACATACTATTGTTAGGCGCAACTGAGTTGGTTTTGATTATAAGGACCCTGTCATATGATAGAATGAAACACTGCCCAATCTTACACAATACTCACAAGCGTTGCCATGTTTGAATCCATTATTGTAGCCACTGTGCCCATTCATCTCACTGAAGGTCCAGAGTATAAGAGATGAAGTCTCTCAGCCCTCTTCTAAGGAACATTCTAACAAGACAGATTGTTCTTATGGAAGTCCACGATGTATTTATTATTCTTTACCAACACCATTATTTAGAGGCATCAGGATTTCTTTGATCATCCTTGCTCATTTTTCAGCTTTTACATGCATATGATAGCTTGGGTCAGATGCCCTATGTTGAGCTGTTAACCAAAAGATTGGCAGTTTGAAACTACCATGACATAAAGATTTGAAACTCCATGACGTAAAGATTTACAGCCCTGGGAATTCTTTGAAGCTGTGAGTCAGAATTGATTCAGCAGTGGATTTTGGGTCAGGACGACCTTATTTTTCAAAATGACTAATCCATGCAACTCCCTCCGAAAGGTTAAGAATCATTACTATGGGTTAAATAGTGCCACAGCTACCCTCTGACCAATTTCTTTCCAGTTCCAAGGTCATTGCACCAGAGAAAACGTAACTTTATGCTAACACAAACTTTCTTTTTTTTTTTTTT
>NW_006399962.1:1466307-1468880 GCF_000299155.1 Elephantulus edwardii | reverse complement strand
CCTCCTTCCCCGGCAGAGCATCTGGTGGATTCGAACTGTGCACCTCTGGGATTGTAGTTGCAGCTTCTTGCCACTAGGCCACCAGAGCTCCCCCAACTCAAACTTTCTAAGTTTACTTAAGCTACATTTAGAAATTCAGAGTCTTAAAACATGTACTGGTCCGTATGCAAATTTATTATTTTGTGAATGACCAGTCGCAGTTCAAAAGCCCACCACCTATAGATTTTTCCAGCCTTCTTGGGTCTACCTCCTAGTCAGTAAAGAGCCTTGGTGGTATATTGGTTAAGCACTCATAAAATTGGAGACTGGAACCCACCTGCAGTAAATTCTTTGGGGCAGTTCTGTCTCATTGGGTTGCTCATGAGTCAGAATTCACTCAGTGGCACATACCAGCAGAGTCCAGGGAGATCTGGGGAGGAGGGGAAGCAGAGAGTGAAAGGGAAGAGAATGATGACATTGTATTTTTTCTAAATATGCATTGGGCATCTCAGTTTTGGTAGGAGGATATAAATGAGTAAAGTGTTTCAGAGTGAAGAAGAGTGGCTAGAACATGAGTTGTGAGTTAAAATTCTGCTCTCCTTGTAATGGGAAGAACGACCTAACTTTTCTGATACCCTGTATCCTCATTTATAAAAAATAGGTGTGTGGGGATAAAAAGACTTGTTCTTAGGGTTGTTTGGAGGAACATATTTTATGAAGGTAAAGGAGTAGACTTTATGATGATAGTAGGAGCTGAATAAAGCACAGCAGTAGCTAGTTATTTTTACAGTGGAAGAAGCAACAGTGGCAGAATAGTGAAGGTAGGACAGTGGGTAGGCACCAAAGCAAGTCATGGTGAGAATTGGCTGTCCTCAATCTTCTAGGGAGCCCAGGAGGCCTCGTGGGTAGGGAGTTGTGCTGCCGGTCAGTCCAAAGACTGGTAGTTTGAATCTACTCGCTGTTCTGAGAAAGATGGGAAGTCTCCTCCCATGCAATTTACTACCTCTGAAAACCCCTGGAGGGTCAGCTATGACTTGACAGCAATGCATTTTTTTGAATTCAGCTTTCCAAAGGGAGGGCAGCAGGGAGGACCTGTTGGTGGTATTCCAGTGTTAGCAGAAAACTTTAAAATCCTCTCCCTGGGGCTGGGGAGATGGGAGAAACCAGACTTCACAGGAGACCTTTTCTGCTGCCTTTTTTTCTAGAAAGCAAATCTATTCTAAAGAATACTACAGGTCCTTTTTGAAGTATTAAACCTCTACCCCTGCCGTTTATTACCCCAAAAAGGGAACTTTAGGCTTTTAAACTCACTTCAACTTTATAACATTTTCTTAACTGCTTAAATAATAATAAAACACTTATTATAGTGCCTGATTTCCTGGTATGCCATCAAATTAACAGTACTTATTAATGACAATTATTTTACTGTTAACACTCTTTTAAGATGGGGTAGATTAGAAAAGCAGTAAACCTGTATCTAATTTTATTTCTTGTGGGCATCTTCTCCCCACCTCTTAAAATAAACCAAACAAACAACAAACCACCACAAACACTACAAACTTTAACTTTAGACTGACCCATAATTTGCTGTGCATGTACATTTTCAGATAACTATATAGATGTTGATGTTAGAGGCAGCTGAGTTCATTATAGTTTCTTGTAAAAGTCACAAGTCAGAGACTTTTAGAAGTGGAAGGCCCCAGGAGTCATCAGCGTAACTTCCCACAGCAGGAAAACTTTCTGACCCAGAAAGTAGAAAGACCTTTGTGTGGTTAGCATTTCTTTGAGGCTGCACACTTATGGTTTCAACAGCCTCTGTTGCTGGCAACTTCCTTTATATACTGCTTGAAGTCTGCCACATGCAACTTCCATCACTGGGTATAAACATTGTTTTACCTTCTAAATAAACAGTGAATGAAGCTACTGTTCCTAGTGAAGTCTTCCTTATTGCTGTTTTCCAAATTCCAAATCCTTTTTTTTTTTTTACCCAGCCAGCATCATCCTTAATTAGTCACCACATTCTGTGTGAAGAATTTCAATTGACAGGTCTTATTTAAAGTATGATACTCAGAAGGAGGGAGCTCTGGTGGCCTCGACGTAAGCAGCGTGCTGTCAGTCCAAAGACACAAGGTTCAAACCCACCAGCTGCTTTAGGAGAAAGATGAGCAGTCTCCTCCCCTGTGATTTACTGTCTCTGAACCACGCATCCACCCCAGAGGGTCAGCTATCATGCAGTTCAGCTGATGGCAATGAACAACAGTAACTCAGAGTGGGACACCAGTGTTACTAGTTTGGTTGGACCAGAACAGAGAACTGTGGACTTAGTGCCCTGTGAAGTCTGTAGTATATAATGTTGCTATATATTTAGTAAATATATAAAATATATAAATATATACACATATATATGTGTAGAAATATATACACACATATATATGTGTGTGTGTGTGTGTGTGTGTGTGTGTGTGTGTGTATATTTATATCTAGTAGTTTTTAGGTACCATTGAGTTGTCTATGACTTTTTTTTTTTTTTAATTTAGGTTGTTTATTTTTCATTTCAATGAACATCTACAGAGATTTTGGGATTCCATTCATTC
>NW_006399962.1:1428642-1466207 GCF_000299155.1 Elephantulus edwardii | reverse complement strand
TTTTTTTTTTTAATTTAGGTTGTTTATTTTTCATTTCAATGAACATCTACAGAGATTTTGGGATTCCATTCATTCATTGTTGCGCCCTTCTCCCCGCACAAACCCCTCCCCCCCCAAGTTGTCTATGACTTATGGTGACCTTTTGAACAACAGACCTGACCCTTGCACTGTCCTATCATCCTCACCATCTCTGACATGCCTGAGCCCGTTGTTCAGTCACTGTGGCAGTCCTTTTTGTTGGGCGTCTTTCTTTCTCTGATTCTCCACCTTTCCCAGCATGATGTCCTTTTTTAAAAGACTGACCCTTCCTGACAACATGCTCAACGTATGTGAGATGAAGAGGTGGCCCCAAATTCCCTTAATCTTTTTGGTATATACTGTAATACCATGTAATTGATTACTGATCTAATCTAAATGCTTTGTGGTACCCATGTTGGCGTTTATGTCAGTGTTTTATTTTGTTAAAGATCTATGGTAATTTAAAATTTATCTTTTCACACCCATTTTTTATCAGTGCTAAGATGACATTGGAACTCTGGTGGCATAGTTAGTGGTAAGGAGTTGTACTGCCAACCTGAAGGCATGGTTTCAATCCACAAGTTGCTCCTTGGGAGAAAAATGGGCAGTCACCTCCTGTGCTGTTTACAGCCTGTGAAAACCTGCTTGATGGGTCACCTATGAGTTAGTTATGACAGCACGTAATAGTAAGAAAAAGAAGAAAATGACATTATTTAATTAGACCTGGGAGTTGTATATATCTTTCCTCACTTACTGACATTGTTAGGTCATTGTTAAAAAAAAATATTGTATGTAAAATAACTTCCTTATGTGTTGCCCTCTGTAGCTTCCCTGCAGACATGGCTCAATGTTTTACTCCTCTGAGCCTTAACATCTAGTGTTCCCCTCTCCTCTGCTTGTGCTTCCTGGTCCTATGACCCTTGACACCCCCAACCCTTTCCTTCCAGGACTCTTTTCCCCTCCAGGTATATTGTCTGGACAGCTCAAGCCACTTATCCCCCAGGTACCCAGTTTACTTCTTGCACCCTTAGGAGCATTTCCTGCTTGAGTGAGACCTAACAGGCTGGGCCTTCCATAACATCTAGTAATTCTCCTGGCATGTAGGGGTTGTTCCCTGGATTGCTGCCTCCTGCCTGAGGTACCACTCCTGTCACAATATGGTTTTCTTGTGCCCCAGAACACTCTGCTTCTCAGAGCTGTCCTGAGTTGTCCTGCTCTGGCTGCTGTAGGAGCGTGCACAAGTCCTCCTTCGCCTGTTTCTGCAATTTCTGCTTGCATCCTGCAGCTTCTGCACTGCTAGGCTGCCTCCCTGCTTTTCCTGGTACTTTAAGGAGCCTTCCTCCTGTATCACAGGCCAGCCTGTGGAACTCATCTAGTCCACTCGTTCTGGCAGCCATGAGCACTTCCAGTCTGCTCAGTCCTGCAGGCTGGGCTCATGGACGTGGCCGTCATGCTCTTATGCCCCTAGTCCCACTCTACCCTTCTGAATTGTCTGGACCTCTGCTGCTTCTCCATACCCAGCTTCAGCCCCCAGGTGGTGCTGCCCTCATTGCTCGCTTACCAGTCCCTTGCCCATACATTTGCCATTGGTCATTGCCATCAGGCACTGTGTAGTCAATTTTTTTTAAATGCAGAGTGATAGATAATGAGTGGAGTCAGAACCAACCCATAGCTGACCCTGCAGATGGTTTTCAGAGACAGTTAATCACATGGGAGGCGATTGCCTATCCTCCCGCAGAGCAGCTGGTGGTTTTGAACCTTGTGCCTTTGCGATTGTAGTGCAGATTCTTAGTACTAGGCCACCAGAGCTGTAGGTATATTTAATTGGTGCTATTTTTCCAGTCACTATATTTAATCAAATTAATGTCTTTTTTTAGATCCATATGTTAAACTTCTACTTGATGCTATGAAGCACTCCGGTTGGTAAGTATATCTTTTTGAAATATTTTGCCTTATTCTGACTGTTTGAAAAGAAAAATCATAAAAATGAATTAATATTTCTTACTTGAGGCCACTTTCCCCTTTCTGTACAGCAGGTAGAGTGATCAGCTCTCTTCTTTCCAGACAGCCCTTCTCTTGCCGATGTCTTCTGCCCTAACTCCTGATCTCTGGCTTTGCTCCTTCTTTTGCTTAATTACCAAAGTTGACCTTCCAACTACAATAGCTTAGTTTTGTTGTTTTTCCTTTTTAAATTTGAGTGAAAGATTATAAATTATAGTGATTTTTCATTCAATCATTCATATATATTTTGTTTTAGAACACCAATTGTAATTGATTTATATAGTGAATAATGATGTCTGACCAACCTCTTATGAATAATGTCTTTCCCTTCAACCAACTTAGGTGTTTATTAGTTTTTACTTTCCTATCCCTCCTTCCCATCTCTGGTAACCATCTAAGAAGGATTCTGTTTGTACATAAACCTTTCCTTCCATGCAGAAAAGGAACTTTTTATAATAGTGGTCTTATAATAGTATAGACATTGTTCTTAACAGAGATGAAATTTCAGCTTGTTGCTTAGAAAACTTTCATGTGTTCAACTTTGAGAGGTTTTGAGGAAATGACTTAATATTCTGGCCCAAGAGCAGAATCTGCAATATATTTCCACTTGGGGAATTCAAAACTCCTAGACTTTGAACTAGGATAGATTTTGCAGAGATAGTCTCTTTATTTTACAGATGAGAAAATGGAGTCATGCAGGTGTTCAGTTGCATTCCTAAGGCTTCTTGTGTATTAGCTGCTAGAAAACTTGCCAGAAAAGTCTCTTGACTCCTGACCCAGGGCTGTTTCCTCAGTCACACGTGCACACTTCTGGTCATTGTCTCTTTAATTCACTCTTGCCTTTTAGTGCCGTTACGAAAGAAAGACACTTTTCTTGTGAAGACTGTAATGGAAATGTCAGTGGAGGTTTTGATGCTTCATCTTCTCAGGTAGGCATGTTTGCCCAGTTGTTTTCTTCCTTCCAACTCTTTCTCTTGATATTTACTGAGCACCTCATGCTGGACATGCTGTTTTTGTAGGATTCAAAAAGTGCACACAATTTTTAAATTTGAGGCAGCTATTTTAGGTGGGCGTGATTGTCAGAATGGGATAGTGACCAAGAAGTGCCAGCAGATACAGCTAAAGGGTGTAAAGCCCCCTTTAAGGGTAGGCGGGGGTGCCAAAAAGACATACTGCTGCCCAGCACAGGGGCAGCATAAGCCAGAGGGGGCTGGGAAAACCCAAGGTGTGTCAGGGGTATCTGACTAGTGTATCTAGAGGGCAGGAATGCATGAGGAGCTAGGGGATTGGAAAGAGAGGTGTGATGAAAGATATAAATATGAAACTGAAAGTTTCACCTTTACACAGTGAGAAGTGTTACACCTTTGAAAATTTTATAAGGAAAGTAGGTTTTTCTCATCTGTAAAATAGGAGTAATAATTTTATCTACTTTATAGAATAATTATAATTAAATGAAATTATCCCTTATAAAAATGCTTATTCCAGTATTTAATGTTATTATTATTTTAATTTATTAAAGGCTTGTGAGAGTCTTCTAGGTGGTATGTGGATGATGTCATGTGATAAGAGTAGATGAAACCGTTAAAAGTAACTATTTTTATCTTGAGATACAACCTAAGTTTAACTATACAGTATTTCCTCCTAAGAATTTTTTATATATACTTTTTATTTTGTACTATTCTGTATTTTGCACAGTAGATACTATCTTTTACATTAGAAATATGGTAATCATGGGATAAAGAAGAATGGCAAAAGGGTTAGAAATCTGGGTATTGGAGTCAGATAGATTTGGTTCTAATCCCAGTTCTTCCACTTACTAGTTGTGAGGCCCTGGGCAAGCTATTTGTCTTTTATATATTTTTTTTCTTAGTAATTTATAAATTTGTAATCATAACACTTATAAATCTGACCAAAATAATTCTTCATAAATTCATTCCTGTTGTGGTTAAATAGAGCAGACCTTTTGGATTTCTTCAGCAGTGTTAAAAAACAGTGGGCACTTTCTCCTTTTATTTTTCAAATTATATTTTTATTATTAATTATATACACCAAAACCATTGCTGCCTAGTGTTGAATTCTGATTTCTAGTGACAGTTCAAAGTAGGACCTACTATGTAGGGCTTATCAATCTTGTTAACCTCCATACAGGCTGTCAGTCTTAACACTGTCACACCTCTCTTCTGTAGAACATGGGTGGGTTCAAACTGCTAACTTTTTTTTTTTAATTAGTTTTAATGAACATTTACAGGGATTTTGGGTTTTCATTCCTTCATTGCTGCACCATTCTCTCTACCCTCCTCCCCAGTTTGTTCTTCTTCCCCCGCCACCCGAATGTCTGTTTTAATTGTCCAATTGCCACAGTGCTTGTCAAAGTCAGTTCTGATTAATCTCCTTTGTCAGTGTGTCCTTTGCCATTCCCTATCACTCCTCCCTGAGAGAGACTCACCCTGATTCATAAGGAAAAAGGGATGGCGTATTGTCTTAGCTACTTCCTGCTGAAAAGGGACGCTGTGGGTTTCAGGGTGAAGATCTTCTCTCACTACTCTAAAGGGCCCCTTTGGCAATAGGAAACACATAGACTATTATGGAGATTGATTTTGGAATTTAGATGCACTGTTATTAATTGTGCTTAGCCGTACATGTTCATATCCTTGAAGATGTATCATGGAGGTGTTGCAACCTAGAAGACACAAATTTAACAAGTTAAAAGTACATGAGTAAAAAATTAACAAGCAATAATATTCCGAGTAGAGGTTCTAGTAGTGGCACAAATCAAGTTACAGAGGGAAGGTGGTTCTTATAATAAAAGGCCTATAGACTAGCACTTTGTCTATTATAGTGTATAGGTTAGGAACCACAAGATGTAGAGGCTCAGCTATGTCATTTATGCTTCTTAACTCCTGGAGCAAATTCCATCTACCACTGGGCTGTTTTAAAACTCGGAAGTTCACATGCAAGGTAGAGGTGAAATAAGAAACTGCTTATGAGGTTTTCCGTCTATTCCAACAACTAAGAGATAGTGAGAAGAGTTGGGACCTCAGAAGGCTTTTAGGACCAATTAGTAGGCTCTGTGTCCAGGAGAAAATGAATATACTTACCAGTAATGTTCATGCTCATCCACGGCTCTTCTGGGAGGATCTAAATCGTTGAAGTGTCCTCCTTTGTTTCCAGCTGGGAGGTGGGGCCTGTCAGTCCTGTCTGCCACGAGGACCTGATGTGGGCCACCTTGGCCAAGTGTCCTTCAGAGCCACACTTAAAGCAAGTGAGTGGGAGCTTCCTCTCTACTCCCTTGCCTATCTGTGGCTCTCGTCTGTGACACTGTCTACTGAAGTGGCCCAGCTTTCCACAGTGGAAGCAATTCTGACCTCCTTTATTACCTTTGGGTGGCACTGTATATGAGTAAGAGTTCCTTTTCCTGATACAGGCCCTAAACTGGCAGCAATAGCTGCCCCAATAATTTTGGCCATTCTCTGGTTTTTTCTCTTCCCTCTAGATCCCAGTTGTTAAAAGAGGGAAAAATTTAAGCAAATGTATAACAAATAATTTTTAACATTATAATCTTTTAAGCTTATGGCTAGAAGTATTAACAATATCATCATTTCCAATCCAGAGATATATGTTCCAATGCAGTACCTATTTTCCATAAATGTTTTTGGTAAGAGGAATGTTGTAAATGTGGATACATTTCCACTATTCCTCCTCCATGCCACAATATAGTGTTATTAGCTTGAGCAGTTATAAATCCATTGCCATCCTTCCTCTAACTTAATTCTTTTTTTTTTAAATTTAAATTTGTTATTAATTTCAGTGAAAATTTACAGAGGCTTTGGATTTCCATTCATTCATTGTTGTAGATTTGTCCCCTCCCAAGGCTCCCCCCCATCCCAGAACACTACCCTCTTGGAAAAGTAAAAGAAAAGATTCTTTCATTGTTTTACAAACCCTCCCCCAGGTCCACTTCACCATGTAGCCATTGCTCTAGACTCCTGTCATGACAGAAATACCTAGTCACCTATCTCTTTTAAACAGTTTTCTCCCTCTGTTTCAGTGCAGTATACATTAGTGAACCCATCTTACTCAGTCTCTCCCCAACCCCAAGGTCAGTCCCATTCTACAACAGTGGCACCATGCAATATTTGTCCTTTTGTGACTGGGATATTTCACTCAGCATAATGTTCTCCAGAGTCAACCATTTTGAATAATATTGCATGAGTTCCTTGTTTTTCAATGCCGCATAGTGTTCCATTGTGCAAATATACCACAGCTTCTCTATCCATTCGTTTGTTGATGGGCACTTAGGTTGTTTCCAACTCCTTTCTATTGTGAACAAAGCTGCAATAAACATGGGTGTGCAAACTGCTAACTTTTGAGTTATTGCATCATTGGCCTGGCTTTGTGGTAATCATTCTTTGCTTTGTAAGTGGTTTTATCACATATCTGTCTGTACCCTCAACAGTGTGTTATTTAATTTTTCTTGCTTTAACTTTATAAATGGAATACTTTGAGTTTTATGTAAATTAAATAATGCTATGTATACTTTATCTAACAATTCTTTTGCTCAGCATTGCTTGTGAGTCTTCCATGTTATATATAGCTCTAGTTTATTTCATTGTGTCATACTCCACTCTATGCTTATACTAGTGTGTACTCTTATTTGTTTTCTTATTAGGAGCAATGCTATTATGGATGTTCTTGTCGTTTTCTTCTGGTGCACAAGTGAAAACGTTTTCCCAACATAAACATCTAGGATGGAGTGCTGGGTCATATATCATGCACATATTTTAGAAGGAAGTGCCGAAGATAATTCCCTGGATTCCGAGTTCACAGTGCTCTTGTCATTTTTTTCCTATGTTAGCCTACCTTCCTCTTCCATCCCTTAAATGATTGGAGGAAGATACATTGGAGGAAGATACATCAACAACGTGCATTATGCAGATGATACAACCTTACTTGCTCAAACTAAGGGGGCCCTGAAGCATCTGCTTCAGAGGGTCAAGGACTGTAGTTTGCGATATGGATTGAAGCTCAACATCAAGAATACAAAGGTTCTCCACGGGCCCAACTGGCAACATAGTGATAGATGAAGAAGAGATTGAGATCGTTAACATTTTCGGCTTACTTGTTTCTACAGTCAACACTCTTGGCTCCAGTCAGGAAATCAAAAGATGAATCGCATTAGGAAAATCTGACTGTCAGGGACCTATCTAGTGTGCTGAAGAACAGGGATGTCAGTCTAGAAACTAAGGTGTGCCTGATCCAGGCCATAGTCTTTACAGTTACTTACTATTAATCAGAGAGCTGGACAGTGACCAAAGAGGACAGAAGAATCGATACCTCTGACTTGTGGTGCTGGAGAAGAATATTGAACATACCATGGACTGCCAAGAGAACTAACAGGTCTGTCCTGGAGAAGGTGAAACCAAACTAGTCCTAGGAGGCAAGGATTTTGAGACTCTGTCTCACATACTTTGGGCATGTAGCCATGATGAACCAGTCTTTGGAGAAGGATAACATGTTTGGAAGGGTTGAGGGACAGCTCAAGAGAGGAAGACTCCAGATGAGATTGATTGACTTAGTAACAGGGGTAATGAGGGTAGGTGTGTCAGAGATGGTGAGATTGGCTCAGGATAGAGCAGGGTTCAGAGCTATTGGACATAGGGTCGCTATGAGTCATAGTTGATTCAGTGGCACATAACAGCAGCATTTGTGTTATTTACAATAGTATTTGTATATTAGGGAACTCGGGTAGCCTAGTGGTAAGAAACTGCAAAGCAATCCCAAAGGCACACAATTTGAATGCACCAGCTCACATGAGAAGGATGGATTGTCTTCCTGTGCATTTACTGTCTCTGAAAAGCCACCAAAGAATCAGCTATGGGTCATTTCTGACTTGAAGGTACACAACAACAACAACAATAGTGCTTGTTGTTAGATTTCATTCTTTTCTTGCTCTGTATTCTGCCAAGGGAATCTCATTTATTTTCTTAGGTCTGAGCTTCCCAGACAGTAAGAGCCAGGTTAACACCTACACTTTTATGTCTCAAAGGCACTTCAGATCTTACATACCCACTTCTAAATTCATGACTTTTTACTATCATTTTCCACCTAACCTGATCTTTTTAGTTTTATGTAGTTCAGTGAATGGTACCATCACTGATGTTATTACTCAAGCCAGAAATTTAGGGCTTCTTTGTGGTGTCTCTGATCCCTTCCCGTATTCTGTCTATCATCAAGTTTTGTCTCCTAAGTAACTTGTTCTCACCTTTCTAGCTCATATGCCATTTTTCCTTTCATAGAATACTTCAGTGGCCTGAGCATGGTGGAGATCATGAGAACAACATTGGTTAAGGGTAGGGTTCTAATCTGTCGTTTTGTGAGTTGTGGTTGGTTGTTGTTAGGTGGTGTTGTGTTGGAACCATTCATACCAAGTGGGTTTTCAGAAGTTTGTAAATTTCAAGGAGAAGATTGCCCTTCTTTCTCCTGTGGAGCAGCTGGTTCAGACTGTCTGGCTTTGGGTTGGCAGCACTACTCTTCACCACTAAGCCGTCAGAGCTAGAGAGCACTTAACAACAACAACAACAGCAACAGTAATAACAGTAACAGCAACAACAGCAATAGTCTCTTCATCCTATGTTGGTTATCTCCTATACGTTCTCCTCATTATTATTATTTTTAAAAAAAGAAAATGAAAGCACTCCCTGTTTGAAGACCCACCCCCTCCAACCCGCTTTCAGTGGCTTCCTGTTGCCCTTAGGATAAGGACAGGCCTTCAGTGATTTGGGCCCCACTATTGCACCAACCTTGTCTCATGCCTGCAACCTCCAACCCTCCGGGCTTTGGTTCTGTGAGCCTGCTTTCAGCCTCTCAAACATTCTGCTCCTCCAGCCTCTCCTTCACCTTTGCATATGTTGTTCCTCAGTCTGGAATGCCTACTTCTGTGCCTCTCAAATTTAACTCCCACTCATCTGTTAGATCTCAGATCCCATTCCTTCTGCAGCGATGCATTCCCAGCCCTCCAGAGCATGCCAGACGTCCTCATTATATGTGCTGTAGCATGGGCTTTTCTTCATGATAAATACCATTGCATAAAGTCAGATTTTGGTAAATATTTGTTTAATTTCTACATCAGTAGATTATAAATTCTGTAAGACTTAGGATAAGTTCTCAGGGTATATTGGTTGAATACTAAATGTTGAATGAATGTATATAAGCTATTTGGCACTTAACCTAGTGGCACATAGTAAATATGCAGTAAAAGGGAACTGTTATCATTAGGATCCCTTATGTCTTTATTATTCTTATAGGGTCCTGCTCAGTCAGTGTGCCCTTGGCTTTTTGCACTTCTTTCTGATATTCTTTCTGGGGATTTTTCCTGACAATGCTAGTGAAATGAGAACACTGGCGGGCATTCATTGTTCATTCATTTCTCATTCAGAAGCTTGATAATAGGCATTTTACATATATTTTAATTTAATCCTGTAAGGTAGGTACATTGATTATCTCCTGTTTCTAATTGAAGGAACTGAGCGTGGAGAGGTTAAGAAACTTGCCCAAGGTTACCATGTTACTAAGGAGTGGAATTTGAACCTGTCTACTTCACTCCAAAACCTATCTCATAATCATTATGCTGTAGAGTTCAAGCAGTTTGTTGTGGTTAGCCATCAAGGCAAGGATGGAATGTCAATTAGTGTCCTTATTCTCATGTGCTTACTGTTGTCCACAGAGAGAAGAAGGAGTAAGTTAATGATTGAGGAAGGCTCAGTGGAGCATCTATAAGTAGGGCTTGGTCTTGCTGCATGGGTGTGGTTTGTGGTAGGTGGAGAGGAGTGGGCAGAGACATTCCAGGCAGGTGCTCCTTCCCGCCTCATTAATGTAGGGAAGATTGTGGACTCTAGGAAATGAGAGAAGATTTTAGAAAACGTGACTTGTCTTATTTTGGTGTCTCCTAGATTGTTTTATGCCAAAATAATATCCATAATCAGGCTCATATGAACCGAGTGGTCACTCATGAACTCATTCATGCTTTTGATCACTGCCGTGCTCATGTCAACTGGTTTACCAACATCAGACATTTGGCCTGCTCAGAGGTAAGTTTCATTGTAGAAGACTTTTTTCTCTCCAGTTTTAGCAAGTGATTAGCAAACTTTAACCCTAACCTTAATTTTATCTCAAATATAATTTATTAAATCTTTTAACTTTTCTTATGGTTATAGTTCCACCTTAGTCTTGCATTTGTTTTAACTATCATTGAAAGTAATTTTCAAATATAGCTAGAGACATTTTAAGAAGATTTTTTAGGATTCTAGTAAATAACTTTTAAGTCCTAATAGTGATGACTGACTTTAATCGTGGTAAGAATTTGTTGACTTTTCCTATTGAATAAGCTATATAATGGGCCCTGTTGGTGCTGTGTTTAAACACTTGCCCTTGTTTAACCAAAAACTTGGTGATTTGAACTCTACTAGTTGATGAAGCTTCATCTCACATACTTTAGGCATGTTACTAGGAGAGATTATTCCTTGGAGAGGACATCATGTTTGAAAAGTTGGAGGGGCAGTCAAAGAGAGGAAGACCCTCATCCAGGTGGGTTGACACTGTGACTGTGGCAATGGGCTTGAGTGTGTCAGAGACTGTGAGGATGTCACAGGACAGGGCAGTGTTCAGGCCGGTTGTTCATAGTGTTGCTATGAGTCGTACTCTATACTCAACAACACCTGACAATTGCAATAGCAACAGCAACAGGGAGTCTTTGGAGGAAAGATGTGGCAATTTGCTTCCATAAAAATTACAGCCTTGAAGACCCTTGGTAGGGGCGCAGCTCACATCTGCCCTGTTGGGTTGCTAGGAGTTGGAATTGACTCAATGGCAATAGGTTTGTAATTATGATAAAAATAACATTTATTGAGGGCTATCTTTTACATATAGTTTGGGCATGTTGTTAGGAGGGGCTGTTCCTTGGAGAAGGATGAAGGATGTGATGCTAGGAAGGGTGAAAGGTCGACGAAGGTGAGGAAGACCCTCAACCAGGTAGATTGACATGGTAACTGCTGCAGTGGTCTCTTGTGTGTCAAGAAGTGTGAGGATGGCACAGGATATAACAGAGTTCACATGTTTTGTTCACAGGATCACTATAAGTTTTGTTTGACTCAGACAGTACTTAACGACAACAATAATAACAGTTTGTTAGATAGGGAACCGTGGTTGCTTAGTGGTAAGGAGTTGTGCTGCCAACTTAAAGATATTTACTGCTTCTGAAAACTCAGTGGAGGGTCAGCTATCAGTCATATCCAGCTCCTCATTGGCACAAACAACAACATGTGCTAAATGCTGTTTTACCTGTTAGTATGAATTATTATTTAATCTTCACAGCTACATACCGAGGGGCCTACTATTATTGCTATTCCCTGTGTTATATTTTTGGAAAGTGAGGAAGTTACTCAGTGCATTAAATTCTGTAGTTAACAGTTCAAGCCTGGCAGGATTATAACCAGGACCTTTTAACTGGCTTGCTCTAGTTCCTACCATAGGTTTTCTTTTTTCTTTTTGCTTGTCCTGGAATAAAACATTTAGCATAATCATTTTAAGTGGGTCTCAAAACCGCAGCATAAAAAGATACTGTTACGTGCTTTGAATTGCTCTCAGAAGAACACACATGCATATATGTTGTTACAGGGATGTATGCATTTCATACGTGGAGTTCATTACTTGAAGAGTGCAATGTGGAGTGAAGAGAAAAAAACACAAAAACAACAAACCCCCCCCCATATGAATCTCAAGTTTGCATCTTATAACTTAGATGATTACTTTATTATCTCTTAACAAATGGTCCCCATTTCATCTAATTATAATTTATATTATTAGGTGAATTAACTAAACCTGAATTTTTAAATAAGCTTCTCTTCTGGGAATTATGAATATTAATGCCTTTTGGCTATTCAAAGTGTGTTAAGTGCCTTGAACTCCTTGGAGCAATGAGGCCATCTTCCTGTAGAAGTAACAGGAAGTGGGTCATTCCATTTGCAGTGAGCTAGCAAAACCTAAACAGGCAGACTATTGTATCTATATGGATAGGTGCAAGATTTTTTTTTTTAAAATGGCTTCTTTTCTCTTAAAAATATGGCTAATTAGAAAATAAATCTTGACTTTAGGCTGTCATGCTTTTCATTATGACTGTTTGGAATATTCTTGATTCTTTGCATTGGATGGAGAAATGCTTTCTATCTACCACTTAATTTTTCTTAGAACATTCAAGCTCTTGAGGAAGGTCATGAATTATACAGGCTTGAAGGGAAAAGGTACAAGAGTTTCAGTGATTTTGTCTAGGACTGGGTGTTTCACATGTTTAAAGTGTTCAGATTTTAAAGTCACTTTGAAATTCAATATGTAGATCATTGGAAGAATGCATTTTTGAAGTCCTTTTGGTAATTTGTGTCTTGAAGAAAAATTTGGTAATTTGTTTCTTGAGGAGCATGAGTTTTAAGGTCCAATTCTCCGACTTTTGGTTTTAGAAGCAATTAGTTCTGCCAGTAAGGCTACAGTTTAAAATTTAGTAAATTGCTTTTGGTAGATGATTGAATTTCCCCCCTAGTCCCTTGAATAATTAATGGGTATTTGCTGATTTTTCTTAATTTAAGTACTTGTGAGCGAATAGATTTCCAAAACCTCTTAAGAGAATTTTACCTATACTCTCTTAGAGAAATACTAGTTTCTTAGTGTCTTTTTTTTTTTTTAAATCAGTCACTACTATAAAGATGTAGAACATGCACATCTGTTTTCTTTTTATTTGTCTTGTGTCTTTGTGATAGATTCGAGCTGCTAACCTCAGTGGAGACTGCTCACTGGTAAATGAAATATTCAGGTTACATTTTGGATTAAAACGACATCATCAGGTAAAAAACCCTAACCTCTGAAGCCCTCTGTCCTTGAATGTTATGAGTGAAAATAATAAAATAATGGGAAGTACATTTAGTATATAAAATTGAAAAGAACTACTTGTGTGAAGAGAGTTAGGGGGGAAAAAGCCAAATAGGTGGAATTTAATTATGTTTTATAATTTCAGGGAAAGTTCTATGACTAATGGAGAGATCTGAATAGTAAAAAGAGCCATGATTTCACTCTTGAGATGCTTTTGAATATGGGTGGATAAGTAGTAGAAGTGAAATCACTGCCGATGGTAATGGGGACAGAAAATATAGAACTGAACAGTTAATAATGAGTCTGAGTAACTCAGTAGCCAAGGGGATCTGTGTCCACACTCAGGGGAAATGTTAGTTAGAGGATGTGCTGTGTGAAGAGTTTGCAGGCCCAATTTGTGAGATATAGAGGCATCAAGGTAGCAGAATTTAATGGATAAAGGCAAGATAAGTTTGACAAAACAGTGGAAAGGATTTTGGTTCCATAGAGAAGAAGAATAACTAAACTCTGGGGTGGAGGGTTGAAAGTCATAGTGAACTGAAAGGAAACACTGTCTATTAGTAACTGGAGCTATAAGATAGATCTGTCTGGAAAGGATGATGATTCAAATAGGACACATGCTTTAAGCTTGCACCAAGTCAGTGCAGTGATTTGCCCTAAACTAATTTGTCTTGTGCTCCATGTCTTCTATGCCCTTGAATCTGTCTCTAGTAAATTCAGCTTGGGTGAAATAATTTCCAATTTAACTGAATATGTTCTATAAAATAAGTTATATTTCTTTGTTCCTCTTGTCTTTCTCTTTGTAGTGATAGATCTAATAAATGAAGAAATGAATAAAATTCAGCTTAGGCAGAATTTGAGCAGACTTTGTGTTCTGACTGTTAGTGGAGAGAGTATAAGTAGGGTATGCATTCCTATACCCCTAGAAAAGCAGATAATGTGGTTTAAAGTTTGAGGGTCCACAGTCTTTGAAAGAGGAGTCCATATTCCTTTTAGCTCTGGTCGGCAGCAGCAGAATATGGATAGCTCTACAACAGAATGGACACTATAATGGAGCAGTGGGAGTCTGGTTAGGGGAAAAGCATCTTAGAGAACAGCGTCCTTCCTTTTTTTACAGCTTATACTCAAGAAACCTACACAGCAGATATAGCACCTGATTATAAATTTGCACAGTCACACTTAAATTTTAATAAGTTTGGTTTTTTCCCCCATCTGGAGGGAAGTAGGGTTGAATTTTGGTCCACGTTGACCAATGGCTCCAGCAGACACATTCCCCCCCTGCCTTTTTTTTTTTCTGGAAGGGAGAAATTTCCTTTATTCTTGGTGAAACCAGTTTGTTTCTTGGAGGCATGAATTTTAAAAAAAATAATAATTTTTTAAAATGAATTTAAAACTATTCATTATTGCACATTTCCCCCTACTTTCTACCTCCCCAACCCCTCAAATGCCCCTCTTGTTTCAAACTGTTCTCATATAATGTGTAATCATATATTTCTTCAGTTCAATTCAGTGTTCATTATCTATCCACTCATTCCTCATTCCCTCTCCAAACCCCCATGTCTGCCCTGTTTTAGAACAGTGGCGCTATGCAGTTTTTATTCTTTTATGCTGAGATATTTCACTTAACATAATATCCTCATGTTGTGTAATGTTTTACTATTTCATTGTTTTTCATTGCTGCATAATATTCCATTGTGGATGTATCATAGTTTTTCTATTCATTCGTTTATTGATGGACACTTGGGTTGCTTCTGTCTCTTTGCTATTGTGAGTAATGCAGCAGTAAACTTGGATGTGCAAACATCTGTTTTGAGTTGTGACTCCACTTTTTTTAGAGTACATTCCTACCATTTGACCCAGCAATTCCACTGCTTGGATGCGTGGATTTTGAAGCTTGGTCTCACATACTTTGGGCATGTTGCCAGGAGCAACCGGTCCTTGGAGACGGACATCATGCTTGGAAAGGTAGAGAGTCAGTACAGAAGATGAGATGGATTGACACAGTGACCATGACAATGGGGTCAGGTGTATCTGACTCAGGGTAGGACAAGGTTCAGAGCCCATATTTACAGGATCCCTATGACTTGCTGGCACACAACAACAACATTAGGTAAACTATTTTCTTTAGAACTAAACTTGAATTCTTATATAAAGAACACTGAGGAGAAACAAGATTTTTTAAAAAAATTTTTTATTGGTTTCCATACAATAATTTGTTTATGTTTTGTCCCGGGGGGGGGAATAATTTGATTAAAATATTTTTTCCTCCTTAAAAATAATGACACTTTCTAAGTTTGGAGAGTTTTCCTATTGCCTTGAGCCTTCTCCTCAGGTGGAAAGTTCTCTAGCATTAAAAGCAAAATCAAAACAATGTAAAACACTACTACCCTACTCTGTCAGGTTTCCTATGCTGTAAATATTTACAGGAGGTCACTACCTCATCTTTCTGTTGAATTTCTGGTGGATATGAACTACACAACCAGGGCTTCCTAAAGTTTTAGGCTTCACTGGCCTAAAACTGAACATTTAAAGGAGAGAGAGGCACAAATAAAAATCTATCTTTAAGTCTAATTAAACCCTATGAAAAATTTAGTTGGGAGCATGTTTATAAATATTTTTGTGTGTATGTTGTTGAACTCAGTGCCCCTGCTCTCTGCTTTTTGCGCAAAACGTATAGGGAAACTATATGGGCTACTTTTTTTTGAAAAGTCTTGATAAGCTTTTTTTTTGGTTATTGTTGTTGTGTACCATGAAGTTGGATTCGATTGGCACAGAAGGAGATTGCCCCTCCTTCTCAAGTGGAGCGTCTGGTGGATTTGAACTGTGTGCCTTTGGATTGCAGTGCAGCTTCTTGCCACTAGGTCACCAGAGCTCCCTTTGATGAGCATTTTAAAGAAAGTGAATGCAATACGTTAAATTTGTAATGCAGACACTGTCTAGCATATCAAAGAATAACCTCTAATTATGTTACTGGAAAAGATGAGCAGATAAAGGAGGTCTTACTTATGCCTAATTAATTTCCAATAGGACAAAGCATATTTTATAACATAAGAGTTCTATTTCTTTGTTCATCTCTTTTGTAATGATAGACATTGATACAGGAAATGAATTTTAACTGTTCACATGTTGTATAAAGCTATTATTAAAAATTAGAGGAAATGTTGTAAAGATGCTGTATAAATTATTATTTCATAGTTAATTTTTGTACAGAATTAAAGCTACATACTTTTCTTTCTCTTTAGACTTGTGTGCGAGACCGAGCCATTCTTTCTATCCTGGCTGTTAGGAATATCAGCAAAGAAGTTGCCGAAAAGGCTGTTGATGAAGTGTTTGAATCCTGTTTCAATGACCTTGAACCTTTTGGAAGGATCCCCCATAGCAAAACTGATGCAAGATATGCTCACAGAGACTTTCAAAATCGTGATCGTTACTATTCAAATATATGACAATAAGGACATTCTATAAGACAGAACTTTAATGATCTTGAAGATATTAAGAGTTCTCAGATGGACAAATAATTTAGAAATGATTATTTAAATGCAGATAGCTCAAAGAAAATGCTGGTTCTAATATGTGATCAGAAAAAACAATGCCATGTTTAAATTTTCTGTAGTGTACTTAAAAAAGTTATTATTTGTGTATTTTTGTTTTTTATTATGTGATTATTTAAAGTTTAATTATAAATCTGTGACTTGAGCCCTTATATAATGTTAGTAGGTGACCATTATTGATACTTGTGTTTTAGACATTAAATGAAAGGAATATACACTGACCTTATTTTAGGACTCACTGAGACCCTGTTATGATGTGAACATTCAAAGAATAAATATTGGGAACAATCTGTTCAATAATCAGTGTCCCCGTTTCCTGCTTTTCTCTCAAAATATATAGAAACCATATGGCTTAATTTTCTGGAGAAGTCTTAGATTTTGAAAAAGTAAATGCAGTACATTAAATTTGTAATACAGTCTATTATAATTTTATAACTTTATAAGATTTTAACATAGAAATATTTAAAGCCTAATTTTCCTAAAGTTCTCTTTTAATCCTGTATTATCCAAGGCATTGACTTTGAAATACCTTTTGCACCAAGCATTTTTCTTGTAAAGCATTTCTAAACTTACTAAGTAAGTGATAGTATATTATCTCAATGCAATATTTTTGTTACTTTGTGCTGTTGAGTCACAGTCGACGCATAGCTGACCCTCCAGCAGGCTTTCAGAGTCAGTTAATCGCATGGAAGGAGAATGTCCATCCTCCCATAGAACAGCTGGTGGATTCGTTCTTTAGGCCTTCTGGGTTACAACCCAGTTTTTTAACACTAGGCCACCAGAGCTCCCTAATGTAGTGTTAGTTGAATAATAAAATTACTGAGGTCCCAAAGTAGGATGTTAATAAAAGAAATAATATGCAAGTTTTATACACAGAATGATAGTCAAATGGTTGTACATATGTACAAAGCTAGCAGAGACTGTATCAGAAAAAATAGTTTTTGGATTAAGAAAAAGTCTCATTGCCATGGATTTGGAATCAACTCATAGCTAAACCTCTAGCTAGTTTTCAGAGGCTGTCAATTGCATAAGAAATTGCTTATCTTTCTCCTTTGGAGCAGTTAGTGAATTCAAACTGCTGCCTCTGGGTTGGTTGCTTAACTCCTTACCTACTAGGCCACCAGAGTTCCCTAATTTTGGGATTAGGGTTGATTTTTTTTTCCCCCAAAGTAATTTTTAAATTTAGATAGCTTCAATTTTTAATCGGTGAATTTCAAAGCATGTCAAATAGAGAAAATATATTGTTACTGTATTAGCTGCTGTTGATGGTGGTGTGTGCCATCAAATTGGAACCTACCAGTAGCTGACCCCGCAGTGATTTTTCAGAGACAGTAAATCATATGAGAGGAGATGTGCTTTGTCCTCCCTTGGAGCAGCTGGTGGATTTGAACAGCATACCTTTGGGATTGCAGTTCAGCTTCCTACCACTAGGCTAGTTGATAAATTAAAAAAAACCAAACAAACCCTAACAGTGCTCTCAAATTTTTTCAGAAAATATTTGTTGATCTTAATTAATATGATACTCTTGGAACTCAAAACTCATTTTTTAACTTAAAAATGACTTTGTAACCACCCTTAGAATGACTGTTGGTCTTCAAGTACTCTTTATCTTCTGCAAGCAAGGTTGTATCATCTGCATAACACAGATTGTTGATGTTCAATCCTGATGCCACATTCTTCTTTGGATTTCAGAAGTACAATTTCTTGAATACTTTGCTCAGCATACTGATTGAATAGGTATGGAGAAAGGATACAGTCCTGATGCATACTCTTCCTGATTTAGAACCGTCCAGGTCTTTGTGCATTTCATTATGATGTTTTACTCTGTCTTTTTATTTTTTATTTTAATAAAAGTTTACAGAGACTTTGGATTTTCATTCATTCGTTGTTGTACACTTTCCTCCCTGCCTACCAATCCCCCTAGTTCGCTTTTCTCTTTGAAAAGTAAAAAAAAAAAAATTCTTTCATTGTCACACAATCTCCCCACCTCCCTCAAGTCCACTCTATAATGCAGCTTTCATTCTGGACTCTTGTCATGACAATAATACCTAATCATATTCCTCCTAAACAGTTCTCTCCCTCATCTATTTCAATGCAGTATACATTATTTATCCTTTCTTAGTTTCCCCTCAACCCCGATGTCAGTCCTGTTTTATAACAGTGGCACTATGCAATATTTGTCCTTTTGTGACTGAGATATTTCACTCAGCATAATGTCCTCCAGGGTCACCCATTTTCTATAGTATTTCATGAGTTTCTTGTTTTTCACTGCAGCATAGTATTCAATTGTGTGAATATACCACAGCTTCTCTATCCCTTTGTTGATGGGCACTTGGGTTGTTTCCAACTCTTAGCTATTGTGAACAAAGCTGCAATAAACGTGGTGTGCATATACCTGCTTGGGTGGCAGTTATGGTTTCTTTTGAGTATATTCCCAGTAGTGGAACTACTGGGTAAAATGGTATTTCTATTTGCAACTTTTTTAGAACGCTCCATACAGCCTTCTATAGTGGTTGCACCATTTTACACTCCCACCAACAGTGAAGAAGGGTTCCAGTTTCTTCACAACCTTGCCAGCATTTGTTGTTTGCTGTTCTGTTAATTTTTGCTATTACTGGGGTGAGATGATATCTCATAGTTGTTTTGATTTGCATATCTCTTAGAGCTAGTGATTTTAACATTTCTTCATGTGTTTGTTGGCTATCTTAATGTCTTCTTTGGTGACGTGTCTGTTCATATCCTGTGCCCATTTTTCAATTGGGTTGTTTACCTTTATTTTGTGGTGCTTGAGTATTTTATAAATTACAGATATAAGTATTTTATCAAACATGTCGTTGTTGTTACGTGCCATCAAGTTGCTTGCGACTCATAGCGACCCTATGTACAAGAGCCCTAAACGCTGTTTTATCCTGTGCCAACCTCACTGTCTCAAACACACTCATTCCTACCACTTCACTCACAGAATTGATCCATCTCATCTAGGATCTTCCTCTCCTGTGCTGTCCCTCCACTCTCCAAAACATGATGTCCCTCTCCAAAGACCAGGTCCTCCTTACATCCCCAAAGTATGTCAGACGAAGCTTCAGAATCCTTGACTCCAAGGAGCATTCTGGCTTCACCCTCTCCAGGACAAACCTGTTTGTTCTCCTAGTAGTCCATGGTATATTCAACACTCTTCTCCAGCACTACAGCTCAAAGATATCAATTCTCTTTCTGTCATCCCTATTCACTGTCCAACTCTCTGATGCATAGCGTCTAATTGCGAAGACTATAGCCTGGATCAGGCGCACCTTAGTCTCCAGCCTGACGTTGTTGCTCTTCAGTACTCTTGAGAGGTCCCTCACAGCTGACTTTCCCAATGCAATTCATATCTTGATTTCCTGGCTGCTGTTACCAATAGTGTTGACTGTGGAACCAATTAAACTAAAACTTTCATTACCAAATATTTTTTCCCCAGTCTGTGACTTCCCTTTTGACCCTGTTGGAGAAGTTTTTGGATGTGCATAGGGATTTTAATCTTAGAAGGTCCAATTCATCTCTTTTATCTTCTGGTTGTAGGTTTTTCAGGATGCTTGGAAGACTGTTTATGTTGTGGATTAGCGCTTCTAGAGTTCTTCCAAGCTTTTCTCTAATGAAATTTATAATCCTTGGTTTTAGTCCTAGGTCCTTGATCCACTTTGAGTAGGTTTTTGTGTATGGAATGAGGTGTGAATATTGCTTGAGTCTTCTACAGATGTTCTTCTGCATTTGTTAGAAAGGCTGTCGTTTTCCCACTTGACTGATTTCATCTCGTTGTCAAAAATCAGTTGATCATAGGTAGATGGGCTGATTTCTGGTTTGCCAATTCTATTCCATTGATGTATGTGTTTGTCAATTGTACCAGTACTACGCTGTCTTGACCACCACCGCAGTGTGCCCCTCTAAGTCCTCTGTTCATATCTCTTATTTCAGCATGTCTTCATTTTATTTTGGCCTCTCTCTGTTTTAGTGCAAGTTTCAGGGTATCCTCTGAGACCCATTTGGTCTTTCCCCCCTGTCTTTTTAATGACCGTTAGTTCTTTTCATGGATGATATTCTTGACTTCATCTCACAACTTGTCTGTTATTTGGTTGTTAGTGTTCAGTGGATCAAATCTATTCTTGAGATGGTTTTTAAATTCAGGTGGGATAGACTCAAGGTCATAATTTGGCTCTCATGGACTTATTTTCATTCTTTAGCTTTAGTGTGAACTTGCACATAATTGATGGTTTGTTCCACAGTCAACCCCTGACCTTGTTTTGAATGCTGATATTAGCTTCTCCATCCTCTCTTTTTACAGATGTAGTCAATCTGAATCCTACGTAGTCCATCAGGTGAGGTCCATATGTATATTTGCCATTGATGTTTTTTGAAAAAGGATTTTCAGTGAATCAATAATTCATAGTACCAAATTCCAGGCCCATTTTTGTTACTGTGGTGTTAAGTTTATTGTTAAAAATGGCTTTCCTATCCATTGCCATGTGAATGAGTGGGAATATGTGAATAGGGTGTGTTATCCTACCCATAGGGAATTGGCTAGTCTTGCCAATATTTTGAGCAGATCCAGCAGCAGAATTAGAGGATCTTCCCCACCAGCAAAGATAATATAGTACATCCTTTGAGGCCAGAGATTCTTAGACCAGGCAGACGAGGGAGCAACAGCCACAGCAGCAACTGCAAAGAACCAGAGACTTAACATAAAGACTTAATGGACCTTGTAACTGCTAAGCCATGGAACCAGAGCTTAAGAGCTCACTTTTGTTTGTAGACTTGGGGTTGAGGGGAGAGCCATAATTGACAGGATTAAGAGCTTTGTAACACTAGCCTAGAGCTATCAGACTCAAGGCTGAGTTATCTGCGAGTACATTTCGGAAGCTGTCCTGACTATATTCTGCTACTAACATGAATTATAGCCTTTTGACTTACCCCGGAAGGTTTCTGTGTGGTCTTTCAGCAGTCTCATTAGATTTTGGACCCAGTAAAGTAGTAAAATGTATGTAGGAATGAGTAAAAAGAAGTGGGATTATGGGGAAATACTCTTACAGGAACTGGTTTTGTGTTGTTGACGGGACAATTCCCCTTTGTCAAGTTGGTAAAAGTAGACTATGGCTGGCCGCAATCTACCCTTGCTCTTTTTACAATTAGCAAGTCTGTATTTTCTAATTACCAGTTCTTTTTTGTTCCAACTTTTGTACAATTTATTTCCGGTTTAGTGTGCCAATAAAATACACTTTAGCCACTGTATAGAGAATACCACTTAATACTGTGCAAATTACAAAATCTCATTTTAGTAGTACGAAGGAGTACGCAGAGTCACCATACAAAAAGAATTGGCTGACACAGAAGAATTTGATGAAACATCTTATATTCAAGAGGCAATGGTGATGAAGGAGGAGGCTCAAGCTGCTCTGAAGGAATTGGCAGAAAACAAGGCTCCGGGAATTGCTGGAATACCAACAGTTATAGCCCTGGGTGTGCTTACCAGGTTGTGCCAAGAAATCTGGAGGACAGCCACCTTGCCAAGTAACTGGAAGAGTTCCTTATTTATTCCCATTCCAAAAAGAGGTGACCTGACAGTGTGGAAACTATTGAATGATATCACTAATACCACACATGAGTAAAGTCCTGCTGAAGATCATCCAAAAATGTTTGGAACAGTACGTGGACAGAGAACTATCAGAAATACAAGACGCTGTGACACTAGGGACATCATTGCCAATGTCAGATGGATCTTGGCTGAAAACAGAGTACCAGAAGAATGTGTATCTGTGTTTTGTTAACTATGCAAAGGCATTTAACTGGATGTTCTTCTTGTTAGGTGCCGTGGAGTTGAATATGATTCATAGCGACCCTGTGAACAAAAGATCTGAACCTTGTTCTATCCTGTAGCTATTCTCATACTTCCATGACATACAAGAACCCACTGTGGCAGTCACTTCATTAATCTAGCTGGCTGAGGGTCTTGTTTTCCTTTGCTGTCCTTCTATCCTTCCCAGCAAGGAATAACCCCTCCTAGCAATATGTGAGATGAAGCCTCATTATTCTTGCCTCCAAAGAGCATTCTGGTGCATCCTCCCCAAGACATATTTGTTTGTTCTTTTGGCCATCCAAGTGATGTCAGTGCTCTTCATAAATACCACAGCTCAAAAGCATCAATTATTCGTCTTTCATCCTTATTCACTATCCAGCTCTTAGATGCATAGCAAGTGATCAGAAAGACTATGGCCTGAACCAGATGCACCTTAGTGCTCAAACTGACATCATTGCTCAATAATTTGGAGAGGTCCCTAACTGGATGGATCACAACAAATTGTAGCTAACCTTGAGAAGACTGGGAATCCCAGAACACTTGATTGTGTGCATGCAAAATCTATACTTGGACCAAGAAGCAGTTGTCAGAACAAAGCAAGAAAACACTGCATGGTTCAAAATCAGGAAAGGAGTATGCCAGGAATGTATTCTATCCCCATACCTTTTTAAACTATATGCAGAGCAGATCACTTGGGAGACTGAACTTTATGAGGAAAATGTAGCTTTAGATTGGAGGAAGAGTCATCAACAACCTGCGTAATGCAGATGACACAACCTTGTTGCTGAAATTGAGGAGGGCCTAAAGCATTTACTGCAGAAGTTCAAGGACTGTAGTCTGAAATATGAACTCAAGTTCAACATCAAGAAAACAAAGATTCTCACCACTGGGCCAATTGGCAGCACCATGACAAATGAAGAGAGAATTGAATTTGTTAACAATTTTGGTTTACTCAGCTCTTTAGTCAACACTCTTGGAACCAGCAGTCAGGAAATCAAAAGATGAATTGCGTTAGGAAAATATGCTTTCAGGGACCTCTCCAGAGTGCTGAAGAGCAATGATGTTTTGAGACTAATGCGCACCTGATCCAGGACCTGGGCTTTGCTATTACTTCCTGTATATCAGATAGCTGGACAAGACCAAGGATGGCAAAGAAGAATTAATGCCTTTGAGTTGTGCTAGAGAAGAGTACTGAAATGTACTATGGCCTTCCAGGAGAATGAACATCTCTGTCCTAGAAAGGTTGAAATCAAACCTGCTTTTTGGAGGCAAGGATTTTGAGACTCGTTCTCACATATTTTGGGCATGTGGCCAGGAGAGACCAGTTCTTGGAGAAGGACATCATGCTTGGAAGGGTGGAGGGACTGCACAGGAGAGGAAGACCCTGAATAAGATGGAATGACATAGTAACTGGAGTAAAGAGAGTAGATGTGTCAGAGACAGTGAGATTGGCTTAGGATAGAGCAGGGTTCAGAGATATTGTGTACAGGGTCACTATGAGTCAGAGTCGAGTTGATGGCCCATAATGACAACAACAACTGAAAATAATGCTTTGAAAATAACTTGATAACCAACTTAATATGAAGTGTGATGTAGCATGATAAGCACAAGTCTGCTGACTTTCACTGAGTTTGTACCTTGGATTCGGCACTTCCATTTTCTAGACTCTTGTTTCCCTATTTGTAAAAAGAAATTGGGAAGATTATCTCAAAATATATCTTCAGATGACTGATTTCTAGTTAACAACTCAAAAGATTAACCATCTGTAGAAATAATTGAGTCTCACTAATAATCTGGTTCTATTTAATTGGTAAAGTAATCTTCATCCTGGACATTTCCATCAATTTCAGTGTTAACCAGTGAGCTAATTTTGTTTTAAAATTAATTCTACCAATTCAGTAATTTATGACATCTAACAAACATGCCTGCTAAGGGATTCCACCTTATGTTTACTCTTGTTATGGCATTTATTACACTGTAGTTGATTCACTTCTCTATCTCCCTTCTTGATGGTGGTGACAGTGTCTTCTAGCTTGTCTTGTAAACTTAACATCTGTTTTGTACTGCCTCTCTGACTGATATTTCTTACATGAATCCAAGAATCAGGAACTTTTCTTCCCTTCTCAGGGTTTATGATTAACAGTCTTAAAATTCCTTTCATAACCAGTCTAGGGATGAATGCATAATTGATGTGCAACATATGACAATAAATACTTATGGGATAAAAATTAGTGACTTGGCTCAGAAGTAGAGAATTTGTTGTTTATCCATATTGGATAAACATAAAAATTATATTGAGAGACATAAGTCAGTCACAAAAGGATGATTCAGACATAAGCCTACTCTTCTAAAAATCTAAGGAAAAGTTTGCACACAGAATCACTCCTGTGTTAACAGGGGTGAGAGGGAAGGGAGAGGGTAGTGAAAATTAATAAATAGGCAAGTTGAGTAAAAAGGAAGACAATACATAATAAGTGGTTGATTAGACCTTGTAATAACTTAATCACATTGATAAAGGATAAGTAATATTAAGAAAACGTGAATGAACGAATGAAAAATCAATACAATTTGTAAACTTGCACTCAAATAAAAAGGTTTTTTTTAAAAAGTAGAGAATTTGGTATACACATATCATGAATTGGAGCAATTTCTAGGTAGGGCTATTTGGAAACTTAGCTAAAATATAATTTAAAGACTGGGGTTATAATTTGCTTGTAGAAAACAGAATTCAGGTTTTAGAATCTTTAAACAATATATTGTTATTTATTCTGTAGAAAAAGAAAAGAATTTCTAGAAGAATGGAAATCTTGAGTTCTTGTACATGTCCATATATTCTTGTTGCATGTGATTCTGCCATCTGTTTATATGAGCAAACAGTGTTTACCTCCCTCCCCCAGAGTGTTTTATCAAATATGTAGCCAGAACAGTGCTTACAATGAGGAGGTTCCCTATGAATATTTGTTAAAGATGATCTGCACATCTGGGAAGACATGTGCCAATTCAAACTTGTGAAGCCAAGGAAATCTGGCCAATAAACATTTGCCTCTTGTTGTTGTTGTTGTTATGTGCCGTCGAGTTGCCTACAACTCATAGCGACCCTATGTACAACAGCCCTAAACTCCGCTCTGTCCTGTGCCAATCGCACCGTCTCTGACACTCCCATCCCAATTATCCCAGTCACTGAATCAATCCACCTCATAGAGGGCCTTCCTCTCCTGCGCTGTCCCTCCACCCTCCCAAGCATGATGTCCCTCTCCAAGGACCGTTCTTTCCTCACAACATGTCCAAAGTATGTTAGACGGAGCCTCAGAGTCCTTGCCTCCAAGGAGCCACCCGGTTTAACCCTTTCCAGGACAAATCTGTTTGTTTTCCTAGCAGTCCATGGTATTCTCAATACTGTTCTTCAGCACCACAGCTCAAAGGCATCAATTCTCCTTCTATCCTCCTTGGTCATTGTCCAACTCTCTGATGCATAACAAGTGATTGTGAAGACCATAGCCTGTATCAGACGCACCTTAGTCTCCAGAGAGACACCATTGCTCTTCAGTACTTTGGAGAGGTCCCTAACAGCAGACTTTCCCATGGCAATGCGCCTTTTGATTTCCTGGCTGCTGGTGCCAAGACTGTTGACTATGGAGCCAAGCAAACTAAAGCTGTGAACAATCTCAATCTCTTCACCATCCATCCTGATGCTGCCAATTGTTCCAGTGGTGAGAATCTTTGTCTTCTTGACATTGAGCCTCAATCCATATTGTAGGCTGCAGTCCTTGACACTCTGCAGCAGGTGCTTCAGGTCCTCTTCAGTTTCAGCAAGCAGGGTTGTGTCACCCGCATAACGCAGGTTGTTGATAAATCGTCCACCAATCTTGACCCCACATTTCTCCTCATAGAGCCCAGCCTCCCGGATAATCTGTTCTGCATATAGGTTGAAAAGGTATGGAGATAGAATGCATCCGTGGCGTACGCCCTTCCCAATTTTGAACCATGCAGTGTTCTCTTGCTCTGTTCTGACGACTGTCTCCTGGTCCAAGTATAAGTTTCGCATTAGAACGATCAAGTGTTCTGGGATTCCTATTCTTCTCCGAGTCAGCCACAGTTTGTTATGATCTACACAGTCAAATGCCTTTGCATAGTCAATGAAACACAGGTAGACATTCCTCTGGTATTCCCTGCTTTCAGCCAAGATCCATCTAACATCAGCTACAATATCTCTAGTACCACGACCCCTTCTAAACCCAGCCTGGACTTCTGGTAGTTCTCTGCTGATGTGCTGTTCCAGTCGTTTTTGGATAATCTTCAGTAAAATCTTGCTTGCATGTGAAATCAGTGAGATTGTTCTGTAGTTTCCTCATTCGGTTGGGTCGCCTTTCTTTGGGATAGGAACAAATATAGATCTCTTCCAGTCAGTTGGCCAAGTGGTCGTTCTCCAGATTTCTTGGCACAACTTGGTGAGCATGTCCAGGGCATTTGCCTCTTACAGGTGGTTAATTTGCCCAGATGAGATGGTGGTTTGCACAAAGATATTATACAAGTGAAGGGTGTGTGTGTCTCTCTCTCTCTTTAGAAAGGCCCTTTTGAGGAGCTAATTTGTGTAACTATAAATCTGAAATCCTCTTTGTCTGACTTTATGAGCAAAAGTTTCCCAGGGACTGGGACTGTCTGTATTATTTAAGCAAAATTTAAGTACTTGTTGTTATGTGTCTTCAAGTCGCTGCTTGTGACTCATAGCAACCCTATGTCCAACAGCCCTGAAACCTGCTCTACCTTGAGGCAACTTCATTGTCTCTGACACACCTAACCCCATTAACCCAGTCACTGAGTCAATCCATCTCATCCAGGGTCTTCTTCTCTTGCACTGTCATGTCACCCTTAAAAGCATGATGTCCCTCTTTAAGGCTTGGGCTCTCCTTGCCACGTGCTCAAAGTATGTCAGATGCAGCTTCAAAATCCTTGCCTCCAAGGAAGAGGCTGGTTTCACCCTCTCCAGGACAAACCTGTTTGTTCTCTTTGCAGCCCATGATGTGTTCAGTACTCTCCAGCACCACAACACAAAGGCATCAATTCTTTTTCAATTATCTTTAGTCATTGTCCAGCTTTCTGATGAATAGCAAGTAATTGCGACAACCATTGCACCTTAGTAGCCAGACCATCATTACTCTTCAGTACTCTGGAGAGGTTCCTGACAGCAATTTTCCCAATGCAATTTATCTTTTGATTTCCTGGTTCCTGGTACCAAGAGTGATGATTGTGGAGCCAAGCAAGCTGAAGTATTAACAATCTTGGTCTCTTCATTTAACATGCCTCATAAGTCTCCCAATGGTGAGAATCTTTGTCTTCTTGATGTTGAGCTCCAATCCATATTGAAGTCAATATGTAGTCAATCCAATTGACTACAGTCTTTGACCTTCTGCAGCAAATGCCTCAGTTCTTATTCAGTTTTGGCAAGCAAGATTTTGTCTTCTGCATAACACATGTTCTTGATGAGTTTTCCTCCAATCCTGATACCACATTCCTTTTCATAGAGTCCAGCCTCCTGAATGATCTATTCCACATATAGAATGAAAAGGTATGGAGATAGAATGCATCCCTGGTGTACTCCTTTCTTAATTTTGAACCATGCAGTGTTTCCTCTCTCTGTTCCAATGACTGCCTCCTGGACCACGAATAGGTTTTGCCCAAGCACAATCAAAGTTTTGGGATTCCCATTTTTCTCAAGGTTAGCCACAATTTGTTGTGATGCACACAGTCAAATGCCTTTGTGTAGTCAATGAAACACAGATAGAGTCTTTTTGGTACTCTCTGTTTTCAGCTAAGATTCATCTAACATTGGCTATAATATCCCTAGTGCTTTATAAATACTTTATGTTCCCATATAGTGCTCTGCCAACCCAAAGGCACACAGTTCTAATCCATCATCTCCTTTGCAAGAGAAAGATGGGTGGTCTCTTCCTGAGTAATGCCTCTTTTAAACTTAGCTTGCACATCTGGCAGTTCTCTGTTGATGTTCTGTTCTAGTTGTTTTCGGATAAATTTTAGCAAGATCTTGCTTACATGTGTTATTAATGATACTGTTGACTAATTTCCACACTCTATGGGGTCACATAGACTTTTTTGGAATGGGAACAAATATAGATTTCTTCTGGTCAAGCCAACTGACTAGAAGAAGGACCATATGAGTGCAAAAAATCAGAGGAGGATTGATGTTCAGATTCTGGATCAAGGAGTAAGAGTTGGAGCAAGAGTTGGTAAGGAAATAAGTGAAGATGATCTGGAAAATCTTGACTAGTTTTGGAGTAAAAAATTTCTTTATAGAGAAGATATAGGAATCTCTACTTATTTTAGGCTGACTTAACAGGTTAAAGGTAGAGAAACCATTCCTTTCAAAGGTGGATTATATCAAGGGATAGATATTTGAATTGGTAGATGCTGTCTAGTTGGATCTAAGTCATAGTGGCCCTATGTCCAACAGAATTAAATTCTACCTGATTCTGGGCCAGTTTATTAGATGCATAGGGATTTGTGCATTATCTTGTTTTAGTCCATGGGCTTATGACAAGTATGAGTGAAATCAGCCAGTCAGGAACAAGCAGATAAATACTTTATGTTCCCATGTAGTGCTCTGCCAACCCAAAGGCACACAGTTCTAATCCACCCTCTCCTTTGCAAGAGAAAGATGGGCGGTCTCTTCCTGAGTAATGTACTGCCTCTGAAAACCTGCTGGAGGGGCAGCTATGAGTCACTTTTGACTTGATGGTACTCATCAACAACAACGGGAATATATATAATATTTAAAATTTATTTGTGGTGACCAGGAGTGGGTGGGAAGAAGGGGAATAAGGAGACTCCTTGTTTAGGGTCACTGAGCTTAAGGATGGTAGAAAAATTTGGAAATGATTTGTATAACATGAGGAGTAGGATTAATGTCACTGAGATGTGCACATAAAATGCTGAAAATATTTTATTATGTATATATTTACTACAGTAAAAACTGCAACCATTTAGAAAGACTATTATTTTTATTATACAGATAAATAAGTTTAGTGAAATTCAATAACTTTGCCATATTGGAGAATGTTCCTTATCTGGATTACGGTTTAATTTTTAGATGGCTGTGTATTATACATTCCATTATGTGTCTTAACAAACAGTGCTACGGTGAATGTATCATTTTGTGCATACATGAATAAATACTTAATATGAATTCCTAATAATGGAGTTGATGGATTACCGTGAGTGACATTTTCTTTATTTTGTTTTTTAGTTAATCTGAGAAATACAAAAGTATACTTTTCCTTTCCTGTACTTATTTTTTCTTCCCTGGAGGAAACTTGATGAGATTCTGTCCTATCCTTGTATTCTATTTCCAGTTTCTTGTGTTTACTTTCAGAAGTGTTCTAGATGCTTTCAAGCATTATAACTCTACTCTTCCCTTTGCCTGTTGTTTAACTTAATATGCCATGGAAACCTTTTTGTGTCAGGTATATTTGTACTTAGATGATCATAACTATCAAGTCAGGGGACCCTGGACAGCAGCAGCACTGGCAGCAGTACCTGCAGTGGTGGAAAAGTTTGTGAAACTGAGCTGAAACATCAAATAAGGAGAGCAACAGAACACGGAACTACAAGCAACACAGTGAAGCCATCTTGAACAGCTAGCTACATAGTGTGAGATTTCAGGAGGTTAGCAGTAGCAGTAGTGTGCAGAGTTGGAAATATCCAATCTCCTGCTAATAATAACTATAATTCAAATGTGTCCATCAATCACTAACTCCAAAGATGAATAACTTTGACCTTTTTCAACATTTTCAGGAAACTCTGGGATCTAGTGGTGAGAAGCTACACTGCAGTGCCAAAGGCACGTGGTTCAAATCCACCAGCCATGGGAGAAGGATGGACAATCTTCTCCAATGTAATTAACTGCCTTTGAAAATCCACTGGTGAGTCAGCTATAGTTTGTTGTGACTCAATGGCACACAGCAATAACATCAACATCATCAACATTTGCAGTCTGAAATGAATTGAAGGTGCATCTAAGATGCATAATTACTAGTCACTGACTGGAATGCCAAAGTTAGAAACAAAGAAGGACTGGTAGTTTGAAAATAAGTGTTTGGTGAAAGAAATGAGGCTGGAGGCCACATAATAAAATTTTGTACAATCAATGATTTGTTTATAAAAAATATTTTAAAAAATAAAAACATGAACAGTATTCTTTACACATGGACCTTACCTAATGGGATCATATTGATTACATCTGTGGAAAGAGAGTGGAGACGCTCAGTAGCAGCAATCAAAACCAGGCCAGGAGTTGACTGTGGAATGACAATTACACATGTACAAGTTCAAAATGAAACTGAAGAATATGAAAACAATTCCATGAGAACCAAAATATGACCTTGGTTTTATCCTGACTGTCTTATAAACAGATCTGATGCATTGAACGCATGATAGAAGACCAGACATATTATACATGAAGAAAACAAAAGGTGACAGCAAAGACAGGTAAGAGAGAAGAGACCAAAATAGATGTCAGAAGAGATCCTGAAACTTGCTAGAATGGAGAGAGGCCAAAATAAAGGAAAGAAATGCTGAAGTAAGACAGATAAACAGATTTCAAAGGACAGCTGAAAAGACAAACCAAAGTATCATAATAAAATGTGTAGAGTTGGAGTTTGGAAAACAAGATGGAAGAACACTCTTGACATTTCTCAGTCAGAAAGAACTGAAGAACAGACCTGGAAGTTGCAATATATTATGGGTAAAATAGTGAATGATACAGGAGCAATCAAAAGAAGAGGAAGGAATACACAGAAACATTGTGCCAAAAAGAATTGATTGACACAAGGACCAAGGCTTCAAGTTGCACTGAAGGCACTGGCAAAATGCAGCCTTTGCCCTTGGGCATGCTCACTAGCCTATGCCAAGAAATTTGGGAGCTAGCTACCTTGCTAACTGACTAGAAGAAATCCATATTTGTTTCCATTCCAGAAGATGATGACTCAACAGAATATGGACAATATTATTTTTCCTTGAAGGTAAAAAGTAAAGATAAGGTTATTAGAAAGTTATGTCCCAAAGATGGGATGGACCTTGCACCGTGGAAAGGAAATGTGGAGGTGGCCAGAATGTGGACATTACTGAGCAATATTATTAATATCACATACAGGTAAAATATTGCTGAAGATTATAAAAAAAATGACTAAAACAGTATAGTGACATGGAACTTCCTGAAATTCAAGCTAGATTCAGAAGAGGCCATGGTACCAGGGATGCCATTGCTGATGTCAGATGGCTCTTGGCTGTAAGTAGAGAATACAAGAATGACTATTTGTTTTTTATTGACTATACAAAGACATTTAACTGATCATAACAAAGATAATAACAAATTATGGCTAACATTGAGAAGAATAGGAATCCCAGAACACTTAATTGTGCTCAGGTGAAATCTATACATAGACTTAAGAAGCTATTGTCTGAACAGAAAAAGGAAACTCTGTATGGTTTAAAAATCATGAAAGATGTGCATTAGGATTGTATCCTTACTTCATACCTGTTCAACTTGAATGCTGAGCATATCATTTGAGAAGCTGGACTGTATGATGGAGAATGTATCACTAGGATTGGAGGAAGATTCATCAACAACGTGTTACACAGATGACACAACCTTTTTTACAGACAGTGAAGGGGACTTGAAACACTTGGTGCAGAAACCAAAGACTACAGCTTTCAATATGGACTACAACTCAACCTCAAGAAGACAACATTTTAACCACTAGACCAATAGCCAACATCATAATAGATGGAGAAAAGACTGAAGTTGTTCAAGGAGTTAATTTTATTTGGATCTACAATAAATACCTATGATAACAGTAGTCAAGAAATCAAGACATGTTGCATTAGGAAAATCTATGCACAAGGACCTTGCCAAAGTACTAAAGAGCAAGGATGTTAGTGTAAAGATTCAGATGCACCTGATACAAGCCTTAGTATTTTCCATTACTTCCAAAGCATCTGAAAGTTAGACAATGAATAAGGATGGTAGAAGAAGAATTGATGCCTTTGATTTGTGGTACTGAAGAAAGTATGAACTGCTAAAAGAACGAATGAACTTTTCTTGAAGGAACAGCAATCAGGCCAGGATGGTGAAACTTTGACTCATACTCTTTGGAAACGTTGTCAGGAAGTACCAGTCCTTGGGAAAAAGTAACACACTGGGGAAAGTGGAGGGTTAGTGAAAGAGAGGAAGACCCTCAACAAGATGAACTGACACAATGCCTGTAACAAGGGGCTTAAAGCATACCAAAGATTGTGGGAATGAAGCAGGGCAGGGCAAGGTTCAGATCTGCCGTTCATAGGGTCACCTGGAGTCATAGTTGACTCTATGGCACCTAACAACAGCAGCAGCAACAACATCTTTCAAGTTGCTCTTCTTGGGAAATATAATCGTTTATGTTACTAACTGGGTGAGAATATGTTATCAAGTTTCTGATCCTTCTAAGTATGATAAATGAAAAATAGTACATTATAGTTTACATACTTAGGAGCTACTCATTTGTATTTTTTGTTTTTCATTTGTATTTTCTTTAATGTCACTTTCTCATTTTTCTGTTGAGTAATTTATTTATGTAGATAAATTACACAGTAATAAATTATTAATAAGATAGTAAAATCCTTCATGGTATAGTGTTGGAAATATTGTTTGTCTTTTATTTAACTTTTCTTTTGTGGTTTCTTAATTTTTCTATTACTTTAGGCTTTCCTCACAAACACTAAAAATATTTCCTATATTCTCCCTTCATATTTAAAAAATTTAATATTACTCTGATTTACTTACAAAGTTTAATACATTGTTTTTCACAAAATATCCTTCTTATTTAATACTTGGAAGTAAATCTACCTAGAAGCAAAAAAGGATCTATTAAATAAAATTACAAAACATTACTACAAGAAACAAAAAGAGATCTGCAGAATTGGAAGAATATCTCTTATTCATGGATAGGAAGACTCAATATTGTGAAAATGACAATACTACCAAAGGCAATGTACACGTTCAGTGCAATCCCAATACAAATACCAATTCCATTCTTCAATGACATGGAAAAGGAAATCTCCAGTTTCATTTGGAATAGTAAGAGGCCCCGAATAAGCGAAACACTCCTTAAAAAGAGAAACACAGTAGGAGGCATCTCGCTCCCTGATTTCAATTCCTTCTACACTGCCGTGGTGGTTAAGACAGCATGGTACTGGTACAATGACAGACACATAGATCAATGGAATAAAATTGAGAATCCAGAAATCAGCCCACCCACCTATGGTCAACTTATTTTTGACAAGGAGATGAAATCAGTTAAGCGGGGAAATGACAGTCTTTTTAACAAATGGTCCTGGCAAAATTGGAAAACTATCTGCAGAAAACTCAAGCAAGATACACACCTCATTGCACACACAAAAACCAACTCAAAATGGATCATGGACCTAGGACTAAACCCAAGGACAATAAAATTTATTAAAGAAAAGCTTGGAAGAACCCTAGAAGTCCTAGTCCTAAAGGAGCTCTTGTCTGGAAATCTCCTCTTGTTCCCTTGCTACCTCATCTTCATACTTTAGTTCAGTTTGAATGTCACTTCTCTAAACATTCTTGAGTCTTTAAGCCAAAATGGGTTTAGTCTTATGCCTTCCTAAACCATCCTGCATGTCTTCTTCTTTGATATAGTTGTTTCCCCAAGATGACAAGGGTTGGTCACTTCCACAACCCTAGTACCTCATCAATGCATAATGTATGTTACTGTTAGCTACTATCTGACTCATGGTCACCCCTTATACAACAGAATAAATTTCTGGCTGTTCCTGAGTCATCCCAATGCACAGTGAAGGATTGGTCTTTGTTGTTTTTATTAGGTGTTGTTGAGTTGTTGAAGACTCATAGCGACCCTATGAACAAATGGCTTGAGCACTGTTCATAGGGTTTCCGGAGCAAGCCATTTCGGAATTGGATGCCACTCCTGCTTCCAAGCTTGTTTTAATCGGGAAGCTCCACCAAACACTGTCCACCATGGGTAACCATTATCACATTTGGCATATCAGTGTCACAGTGTTTAGCATCACATGCTCAGGCAGCAAGAAGTCACAGAAACCCTTGGGTGGAGTCATCTAGGAACGATATGGTCACCTTCTCCTCCCCTCTCCTTTTGGGGCTTTAAGCCACTGCCTGTCTTAAACCCTAGGCCAAGCCTCAAGGGCCTTGCTCCTGGGGGGAAAAGCAGTATTGCACTCAAGCACAAGCCCAGAAAAGCACACGGCCCCCAAAACTTGCCATTACTTGGGCACGCAGACTACCATGCTCAGGCAGCAAGAAGTCACAGAAACTCTTGGTGGAGTCATTCAGGAAGGACATGGCCGCCTACTTTTCCCCTCTCCCTTTGGGGCTTTAAGCCACCGCCTGCCTTAAACCCTAGGCCAAGCCTCAAGAGCCTCACTCCTGGAGGGAAGAGTAGTACTACATGTCAAACACAAGCCTGGTCTGTAGTGATCCATTTTGTTAACTGGCTGATTTTCCATAAGTAGATTACTAGACTGTTCTTCCTTGCTTATGTTAGTTTGGAAGTTTAACATTTAAAAATATTAAATCCTCAGTCCTGTTCAGGGAATACATAGTGAATATATCCTAGTAACATGCAAGCTTCCACTGATAGGTGATGGCTCTTTGAGGTGTACTGCATAATAATGAAATCTAAATCATCTTTGTGCAGAATGAGAATTCTATCACTGAATCATTACTACTCCCTCACATAATATATGCTGTTGGTGTCAAGAGCTGATGAGTATATTTTAGACTCATAATGACTTCATGTAACAGAGCAGAAGGGTTTCTTTATAGAAGAAGATCACCAGGACTTTCTCCCAGGAAGTCACTGGTGGGTTTGAATCTTTCAGTAGATGGAACACTTACCCACGGTGCCACCAATGTCCCCTCACATGATATAGATAGTGATGTTTAAGCAGTATTTGTTGAATGAATGCAAGGTCGATTTCTCCCTTGGTCTGGTGGTTAGGAGGATGCAAGGGAGCTGTGGATCACTTAAGAGAGAGCCCTGGGTCCAGCATTTTGACTCTGTGATGCTCATTAGGGCTCCTGCAGGGCTGACATATCCAGGTTTGACTGTATAGATCCAGATTCAGAGTGTCCATATAGCTTTGATTTTTGCATCCAGATACTTGTGACATAGAACTTTTAGAAAAAGAAACATTATGTTAGGAGAATTTTCTTGACACCTCCCCCATCTTGCTTTACCACCTTGGAAGTGAGACAGTATGAATGCAGAGAAGTTGCCATTTGCCACTTGGGGTGCCATGTGATGATGATTATTATTTCTCCTTTTAACTTAGTGCTGCTGGTATTTGCCAAATGAATACTATTATCCTTGTAAAATCTCAGATTGTCTATCAAGTAATGTCTTTAGAAGCAAAATCTACTCCTGGGGACTACAATACCTGCATTGTAAAAGTTATACAAATCAGTAGAGAAGACAAAGAAGAAAGAAAACAGAGAAAGAAAAATGCAGGTTAGTAATAAAATACGTGGTGCTTGCTTCTCACATATTTCAAGTTTAGAAAAAAGTCTTAAAATTCAAGTTTAACATTATCATCAACATAAATTAACATTCATTAATTATATGCTTGGGGTCTTGCTCTGAAGTAAGTTCAATTAATAAATAACTAGGTATGGTAATGTCTTGGCTGAATATCCCTATTCTCTTGAGAAAGCAAAGTTGAAATAGCATGGTTTGATTGCTTTGCACGAAGTTTATCCTGTTTTATTCTTCAGTCCGTCCTTCTTCAAGGGCAGAGATGAACAAAACAATGGTGTCTAATTGCTTAGCATTCAGTTTTCTGCCTTAGTAAAGATGGGCTTTTTGTATAATTTTAGTAAAAAAAATTATTGCATTTAAAATTCAGTGCATATTGATCTTTATACCATTTTCTTCAATTGGGAAAAATCCTCCATTTTTATACTACTCAGCAGGAGAAAAAAAAAGTCTTGATATATGCTATGATATGAATGGAGCTTGATTGAAGATATTATACTGAGTTAAATAAATCAATTTAAAAAAAAGAAAAATATTGTTATGACCCCCACTTAATGAAAAGAAAAGGCAACTGCATAGAGGACAAAGTTTATTTTAGTGGCTATCAGGGACAGGTGGGAGGTGGAAAGGGAGATGATTAATGGTGATGAAAAAAAAATTGCATTGATTAAGAAAAGGGTGAGAATGGTTACCCAGCTCAAAGAATATAATCAATACCACTGAATTGTACACATAGAAATGGCTGAAAACAACAACAAAATAAAGAAAAGAATCTTTTTTTTGTGGGAAAGTTTAGAAATTTATGAAGTAAATAGAACAGCATAATGAATATATGCCTGTCCATCACTATGGTTGGGAAATAATATACCATTTAATTGAATCTATACCATTCATCTCATACTCAATTATATTTTTAGGCTAAAATGTATGTATATGAAAATGCCTAAATATTAACTGGTGCAGTTTTTTTGGTGAGAGAATATGTCTCTGTTGTTTATTTTTAAAACTTATTTTTATTGTGATTTGACAGGAAGATTACTAATCAAGTTAGTTTTAATTCAACCATTCGTAGATTTTTTTTTTTTGTTGGTAACATTAATTGTCATACCCACAATGCAACTACATCTCCCCACTTTGTTGCTCTGAGTTTTGTCCATTAATCCTTCTATTTTACTCTTTCTTGCTTTCTGGGCTTTATCCCCGGATACATATTGCTTCCTTGACCTTATATAGTTGACTGTTAGAATGAGTGAATGCCTCCCTGATGTTATTGGTTGCTTACTGGCAGATCGTGTAGCTAAAGGTTGAGCCATGGGGAGGAGCTTTGTTCCAGGTTCAGAGGGTGACTAAGTAGTCACCATTGCAAGAACATGGAAACAGCCCAGATGCCCAACTATAAAAAATGGATTGAGAAATCATGGTACATTCACACAATTAAATACTAGGCAGCACATAGGAGCAGTAACTTTGTAAATTATTACCTAACTTAGGAGGAACTGGAGAGCATTACGCTGAGTGAACTAATTCAGTCCCACAAGGATAGATATTGTATAAGACCGTTATTGTAGAATGAGTATAAGTATCCAGGAGAGGTGGGAGAGGCTGGAAGCAGAGGGATGTAGATGTACAGGGGGAAGAAGGGATTAATCATTGGATTGTACAGTTTGT
>NW_006399962.1:1422746-1424212 GCF_000299155.1 Elephantulus edwardii | reverse complement strand
AGTGAATAAGGGTTCCAATTTCTCTGCAACCTCACCAGCATTTGATGTTTGCTGTTCTGTTAATTTTTGCTATTTTTACTGTGGTGAGATGATATTTCGTAGTTGGAAGGGCTGGACTTTTTTCCATCATGTTTGTACCATTTTACATTCTCCCTAGCAATTTATGAGTTTCAATCTCTCCACATCTTTGGCAGAGTTTATTGTGTGCTGTTTTACTGAACTTTACTTCTATTTCTGGGGTGAAATGATAAGCTAATGGTCTTGAACATTTTTTTTTTTTAAAGTCTCCATGGTATAATGACTAGCATTCTGGTCTCTTAATGTCTTTGGTGAAATGTTATTCCTTTTCTGTTTATTTCATAATTGGGTAATTTGTCTTTTTCTTGTTGAGTTGCTGCAGTTTTCTACAAATTTTAGAGTTGAATCCCTTATCAGATGTATCTATAGAGTAAAAAGAAAGAACCTATAGGCTGGGAAAAATATTTGACAGTGACAGATCTAATACTCTCTTGGAGAAATATTTTAATATGTATAAGGAATTAATTTAATTAAAAGGTCTCAGTCATCTAGTTTATCCTCTACTAATGTGCATATGCAATGATATTTGATAGTTTGTTTATGCCATTGATTAGGACTCTAAGCATTGTCCTCTTTGTTCTTTGATGGTATTTATAGTTTTAAGGTTTTATCCACAGGTCTTTGATCAGCTTGAGTTAATTTTTATATATGGAGTGATGTATACGTCTTGTTTCATATTTCTGCAAACTTGATAGCCAGTTTTTCCAGCTCTATTTGTTAGAGACTGTCTTCCCCCCACTTAATAGATTTCATGTCTTTGTAAAAGATCATTTGCTCATAGGTGGTTGCATTTATTTCTGGGGTCTCAGTTCTATTTCATTGGTCTATAAACCTGTTGCTGTACCATACAAAGTTGCTTTAATTTTTGTAGCTGTGTAGCAGGTTTTGATCAAAAAAAGTAAGGCCTCTTACTTTGTTTTTCTTCTTCAGTATCACTTTACTTATGTGGAGTTTCTTTCCTTTTCACGTGAAAGAGTGATTACTTTTTCCAGCTCTTTGAAAAATGAGGTTGATATCTGGATTGGGATTGTATTGTATTTGTAGATTGCCAATTTGACAGTCGTTAGTATGCCAACCTGTTAGCATCCTTTCATCTTTTGTTATTACTGTTTCCTGCATGACTGAATATTTCATCCACAGAATTCTTCAGTTTTGCGGTTTCAGGCTTGAGATTTTTCTTCCATTCTTTTAGCTTGAAAAATGCTGAGTGTGCTTTTCCTTTTTGGTTTTCTAACACCAGATCTTTGTTCATTTTGCCATACTTTGCTTTGTTTTCTCAAGCTGTCCTTTGAGATTTTGGTTCAGTTATTTTATTTCCTCATTTCTTCCTTTGAGTTTAGCTTCTCTATATTCTAGAGTGCCTTCAGAGTCTCTTCTGACATTTATTT
>NW_006399962.1:1387346-1418686 GCF_000299155.1 Elephantulus edwardii | reverse complement strand
GTAGTTGGTGGTCTGTTCCACAATCAGCTCCTGGCCTAGTTTTCACAGCTGATATTGAGCTTCTCCAGTTGTTTTTTCCACAGATGTAATTGATCTGATTCCTATGCATACCATCAAGTGAAATCCATGTGTATAATCTGGAATGTAGGTAATTTTTTATTTAATTAACAATCAGGTGTAAGGTAATTAAAGGTTGTGATTAAAAGTTGGATGGGACCAGCCTGAAAGCCTTTTGTTTGAAGCAGTTGGATTCTGGGAGGTAGATAATTTTTTATTAAATTAACATTCAAACATAATTGTTTGAAAAACAATAAGATGTTTAAAAGTTGTGATTGAAAGACTGGTGTGAAGACTAATTTGCTATTAGAGTTATGAACTAGATTGTTAGTTTGTTGTGTTTGGGGAGAATATTGTTCTAATTGGTACAGCAGTTGTCTGTCAATTTGCTGTACAGAGATAACTTGTGGGTTGAGGTGATACTGAAAGCTATGCCACTGGTGTGTCAAAAGCTCCCAGATTAAAACAAACTAGTAAGCAGGATTGGTCATCAACTTCTTAAATAACAGGCCTTTGAAAACCCTATGAACAGTAGAGGAACTCTTTATATTATTGAGAAATAATTGCTAGGAGAGGAGTGCATCTTTTTGGACCTGAAATCCCTGTTTGGACACTGCTCCTTGACATCAAGGAAGGCCAAGACACATGAAAGTTTCCAGGAAACTAAAAGCCTATAAATTCCGAGAGAGTAAAGGGCTTTCCTTCAAACTGACAGTGATAAAAGTTCTCGTCCTAGAGCTGGTATCTTGAATTTGCATTTCTAGTCTCCTAACCCTATGAACCTGGAGAAAGTAAGAAAGTCACGCAAGTGTCAAGGACTTTCATTCATAGGGTCGCTATGAGTCACCTACGACTCAGTGGCACTTAACAACATACAGAGAGACCAGTTGGCCTAGTGGACCGAAAGTGATGCTACCAAGCCAAAGGTGAGTAATTCTGATTGGTGGCCTTTAGGCCTGTTCTTCCTTGTTTTTCGTCAAACATTCTTCTAGGTCGTATAGAGAGGTAACTTGTGGTTGCTGTGAAGCTGACCACTGTGACACTGATGTGTCAAATGTAATAATGATTACCCTTGGTGGACAGTGTTTGGTGGTGCTCCCCGATTAAAACAAGCTTAGAAGCAGGAGTGGCATCCACTTCTGTAAATAGCTTGCCTCCAGAAACCTCATGAACCTGGAGAAAGGATGAAAGTCATGCAAGCGTCAAGGACTTTTGTTCATAAGTCACCTACAACTTGATGGCACTTAACAACAACAATAACAACAACAACAACAACAACAACAACAACAACAAGTCTCCTAAACTGTAAAAGAATAATTTTTTGGTTTTCTTTTTAAAAGCCATCCACTTGTGATGTTTCTGTTATATCAGCACTGTTGTTCTTTGTTGTTAGGTGCTGTCAAATCACCAGTGTCTCATCATGATAGCTCTGAACCATTGTGCAACAATGAATGAATATTAAAAAAAAAAGAATAAAGGAAATGAACTGGGGAAGGAGGAAAGAATGGTAGGGAGGAAAATGTACAATAATGAATGAATGAAACTACAACTTTTTTGTAAGCTTTTGTTAAAATAACAATAAAAACAATAGCTCTGAACCCTGCATTATCACGAGCCAGTCTGACACACTTACCCCCATTACTCCAGTTACTGTGTCAATCCATCCATCCATCCAGAGTCTTCCTCTTCTGTGCTGTCCTTCCACCTTTCCATGTGTGGTGTCTTATCTAAGGTTTCTCCTTAGATGTTTTTTCCTGACTATATGCCCAAAGTGTGTGAGATGGAGCTTCAGATCCTTACCTCTAAGGAGAAACTTGGTTTCACCCTCTCCAAGACAGACCTATTTTTTCTCGTGGTGGTCCATAGTATGTTCAATGCCCTTTTCCAGCTCTTTAGTTCAAAGGTATTGATTCTTCTTCTATCATCCTCAGTCATTGTCCAGCTCTCTGAAGCATAGCAAGTAATTGTGATGATCATGGCCTGGACTCTAGACTGACATCTTTGCTCTTTAGCTCTTTGGAGAGGTCCTTGACAGCAGAGTTCCTTAATACAATTCATCTTTTGATTTCCTGACTGCTAGTGCTAAGAGTGTTGATTTTGGAGCTGAGCAAACTGAAATTACTAACAACCTCAATCTCTTCACCATTCATTGTGGTGCTGTCAATTGGCCCAGTGGTGAGAATCTTTGTCTTCTTTATGGTGAGCTTCAATCCATATTGAAGACTACAGTCTGTGACCTTTTACAGAGAGTGCTCAGGTCCTCGTCAGTTTCAGCAAATAAGGTTGTGTTATCTGCATAATGCAGGTTGCTGAGGATTCCTCCTCTAATCCCGATGCCACATTCCTCCTTATAAAGTCCAGCCTCCCAAATGTTCTGTTCAACATACAGATTGAAAAGGTATGGAGATAGGATGTATCCCTGATGCATTCCTTTCCTGATACTGAACCACACAGTGCTTCCTTGCTGTCTTCTGAGTACTGCTTCCTGGTCTGACTATAGGTTTTGCAGTAACATAACCATGTGTTCGGGGATTCCCATTCTTCTCAAGGTTAGCCACAATTTGTTGTTATCCACACAGACAAATGGCTTTGCATAGTCAATGAAATGCTGGTAGACATTCCTTTGGTACTCTGTCAGCCAAGATCCATATAAAATTTGCAATAATGTCTCCACTAGATAACTAAAATATCATGTGTGATGACTTTGTATTTTGGCTTTCATAGACTTGTTTAAATCTTCAGTTTCAACTTGAACTGGCATGTGAGGAAGTTTACTGTTTATTTCAATCAGTCCCTGGCCTTGTTCTTCTTTTGGAAAAAATTTGTGATTTGTGTAAAGGTTTATAAACTCTGACCTAGTTCTGACTTGTTTGTTGTTAAGTGTCATTGAGTTATAGATGGCTCATAAGCGACCCTATGAACGAAAGACTTGAAAACTTGTATAATTTTCATCATTTCTCCAAGTTCATAGGGTTTCTGGAAGCAAGCTATTTCAGAAGTGTATGCCACTCCTGCTTCCAAGCCTGTTTAAATTGGGGAGCTCCACCAAACATTGTCCACCATGGGGAACCATTATCACATTTGACACATTAGTGTTACAGTATTTAGCATCATAGCAACCATGAGTTACCCTGTACAGCAAATGAACAGACCAATGCTATTCCTTCCACTTAGAAGAATGTTTGACCAAAAACCAATTAAAACCAGGCCTTAAGGCTGCAGTTTAAAATCACCTACCTTTGGCTTGGTAGCATCACTTTCTATTTACTAGGCCAACCGAAATAGCTTGCCTCCGGAAACCCCATGAACTTGGAGAAACGATGAAAGTTATACAAGTTCTTAGGTCTTTTGTTCATGGGGTCACTATGAGTTGTCTATGACTCTACAGCACTTAACAACAACAATAACAACAACAACAACAACAACAACAACATAGAGAGTTCTGACTAGTGATATTGAATTTCTTTTCTGTGTTTTCTCACAGATGTAGTAGAGTTTATTCCCATGCATTAAACTTGATAAAGTCCATGTACATAGATACAGTTTGTCTTTTTAAAAAGAGGTTAAAAATCTGAATAGAAGATTTCAAAGGAAAACATGGGAGGGGGGAAAAAGTATTATAATTGAATGCAAAGAGCTGGAAATGGGGAATAAAAAGGGAAGAATGCCCTCTGCATTTCTCAAGATGAGAGAAAAGCAAATTTAAGCACTTTAAGCCTGGAGTTGCAACATTAAAAGAGGCTATGGGCAATATATTGAATGACTCAGAAAGCATCAAAACAAGACAGAGGAAATACACAGAATCACTGTACCAAAAAGAACTGATAGACACTGAAAAATTTCAGGAAATACCATATTACAGAAGTCAATGGCAATGAAAGAGAATAATGGAAGCTGCATTGAAAGGATTGGCAAAAATTGATGGGATACCAATTGACTTGTTTCAATTAACAGATGCAGCCTTGGATGCACTTACCAGTCTATGCCAGGAAATTTGGAGGACAGCTGTCTGGCCAATGGATTGGAAGAGGTCCATATTTGTTCCAGTTCTCAAGAAAGGTGATTCAACTGAATGTGGAAATTATTGAACAATATCATTAATATCACATGCAAGCAAAACACTGCTGAAAATCATTAAAAAACCACTAGAGCAGTGCATAGATACTGAACTGCCAGTTCAAGCAGGATTTAGAAGAGGCCGTGGCCCCAGTGATATCATTGCTGATGTCAGATGGATCCTGGCTGAAAGTGAAGAACAGCAAAAGAATGCCTATTTTGTCCTTTATTGACATGCAAACGCATTTCATTGTGTGGATCATAACATGTTGTGGCTGACATTGAGAAGCATGAGTTCCAGAACACTTAATTGTGCTCATTTGGAACCTATACCTGGACCAGGAGGCTGCTGTGTGAACAGAGCAGGGGGATACTGCATGGTTTAAAATTGAGAAGGAAGTACATCAGGTTTGTATTCTCTCTCCACACCTATTTAATCTATACATTGAGCAAATTATTTGAGAAACTGGGCTCTATAAAGAGGAGTGTAGCATCAGGATTGGAGGGAGACTCATCAATAACCTGCATTATGCAGATGACACATCCTTACTTGCTGAAAGTGAGGAAGATTTGCACTTGTTACAGAAGATAAAGGAATGCAGCTTTTAGGATGGATTGCATTGCCATGTCAAGAAAATCAAGAAAACAAAGATTCTTACCACTATACTGACAGGTAATATCATGATGGGTGAAGAGGAGATTGAAAATGTCAACAGCTTCATCTTGCTTGGATCCACAATTAACACCCTTGGTACCAGCAGTCAGGAAATAAGAGGATGCATTGCAGTGGGAAAATCTGCAGCTAGGGACTTTTCCAAATTATTGAGGAGTAATTATATCATTTTGAGGACTAAGGTGCATCTGATTCAGATCATAATCTTTTGTTGTTTTTTTAAATAAAATTTTGATTTTATGCTGGTTTGCTTACAAAGTTTGTATACATTGTTTTTCATATTGGAACTTTCCCATTTCCTTTACCCCTCCCTCTACTCATCAACCCTATAATTACCCACTACTATATTGGTCTACTACCTCTAACACTTTTTTTGTTGAGTCCTCGGGGGGTTTTTTTTCACATTATCATGTCATCTGCATATAGCAACAGTTACACTATCTTTTTCCCAATCTGTATGCCTTCTATTTCCTTTTCTTGTCATATTGCTCTAGCAAGTACTCCCAAAACAGTATTGTGTGTTTTAATCTGGAAAGAGTACCCCTTGATATCTCCTACTCGTACTTACTTACCTCTTACCTCGAGTCACTTACCTTGGGTATTGGTAACACAGCTCCTCTTCCAGGTTGCCATCCAATTTCACAAGTGCCTGCTTTTTTTAGGGGCTTATTTTTTTCAATTGGTTTCCTCTCCCCCACAGATGCAAATAGCAACTTTAACTTAGAGCTGACCTTAACTTGAGTTACGTGTTCCTTATCCAGGCATTGCAATTTTTTCCCTTTAATTACATGGCCATGGTGAAGGAAGAATCTATGTTTGTAATATCTCACAAGAAAGGCCTGGAAATCTGAAAAAAAAATTGTTAACTAATTTAAAACTCTGTTGAACTTCATTTACCCTAACATATAGGCAGTGTTTGTCCTTTGCAATGGAGTGTATTACCAATTTTTATTGGTATCTGAGCTATGGTTACTGTCCTACTGTGAAAACCTAGAGCTTTCACATTGCAATTTATTTCATCCACCAAATATATGACATTTTAATAAGGCTTATTGACAAAGTTACTGTTGCTTTTTGCACATTTCATTATAATACTTTGCCATTTATAATAGCCACCCACAGATTGAGATACTTGGGAGTAAACTTAACTAGAGAAAACAAACAAAACCTCTATAAAGGAAACAATAAAATAGCACTGCAAGAAACAATAAAACTCATAAATAAATGGAAAAATGTTCGCTGTTCATGGATTATGTTCTAAATTATTGAATCATCTGAGATTCCTACTGATCCTATGTACAATAGCTGTAAACTCTGTCTTAGCCTGAGCCAGTCTTACTGACTCTGAAACACTTACTCTCATTATTTCAGTTACTGTGTCAATCCATCTCATATAGCATCTTTCTACCCTACAGTGTAACACTCCCTTTCCAAGAATTATGTCTTTCTTGAAAGGTTTCTTCTTCCCATGTGCCCAAAGTATGTAAGCCAGAGCTTCAAAATCCTTTCCTCCAAGTGAAAACTAGGTAACATCCTCTCCAATACAGACCTATTTGTTCTCTTGATGGTACACGATATGTTCAATATTCTTCTCCAATACCATAACTAAAAGTAATCAATCTTTCTTCTGTCATACTTCGTCATTGTCCTCTCTCTGATGTATAGAAAGTAATTTTTTAAGACCATGTTTTGGATCTGGTGCACCTTAATTTCTAGACTCACATCATTGCCCTTTAGCACTTTCTTTTTTTTTCCCTATAATTATATTTTATTAATTTTCATAAACATTTACAGAGATTTTGGGCTTCCACTCATTCATTGTTGCACTATTCTCTCTACCCTCCTCCCAGTTTGTTCTTGTCCAAATGCCTCAGTGCTTGTCAAAGCCAGTTCTGATTAATCTTTTTTGTCAGTGTATCCTTTGCCATTCCCTATCACTCCTCCCTGAGAGAGACTTCACCCTGAGTCATAAGGAAAAGGGGACGGCGTATTCTCTTAGCTACTTCCTGCTGAAAAGGGACGCTGTGGGTTTCAGGGTGAAGATCTTCTCTCACTACTCTAAAGGGCCCCTTTGGCAGTAGGAAACACATAGACTATTATGGAGATTGATTTTGGAATTCAGATGCACTCTTATTGATTGTGCTTGGCTGTACGTGTACATATCCTTCAAGATGTATCATGGGGGTGTTGCAACCTAGAAGACACAAATTTGACTAACAAGTTATAAGTACATGAGTCCAAAAATTATGGAAAAGTAAAAGAAAAGATTCTTTCATTGTTTTACAAACCCTCCCCCAGGTCCCCTCCACCATGCAGCCCTCGCTCTAGTGTCCTGTGATGACAGAAATACCCAGTTACATCTCTCTTTTAGACGGTTCTCTCTCTCCTCTGCTTCAGTGCAGTATACATTATTGAACCCATCTTACTCAGTGTCTCCCTAACCCCAAGGACAGTCCCATTCTACAACAGTGGCATCATGTAATATTTGTCCTTTTGTGACTGGGATATTTCACTCAGCATAATGTTCTCCAGAGTCAACCATTTTGAATAATATTGCATGAGTTCCTTGTTTTTTAATGCAGCATAGTATTCCATTGTGCGAATATACCACAGCTTCTCTAGCCATTCGTTTGTTGATGGGCACTTAGGTTGTTTCCAACTCCTTGCTATTGTGAACAAAGCTGCAATGAACATGGGTGTGCATATATCTGCTTGGATGTCAGCTATGGTCTCTTCAGGGTATATTTCCAGTAGTGGAATTGCTGGGTCAAATGGTATCTCTATTTGCAACTTTTTGAGAAAGCGCCATACTGCTTTCCACAGGGGTTGCACCATTTTACACTCCCACCAACAGTGAATCAGGGTTCCAGTTTCTCCACAACCTCGCCAGCATTTGTTGCTTGCTGTTCTGTTAAATTTTGCTATTTTGACTGGGGTGAAATGATAAGAGCTCCCTGAAAGCAGACTTCCCCAACACAATTAGTCTTTGGATTTCCTGATTGTGGATTCCAAGAGTATTGATTGTGGGGCTGAGGAAGCTGTAATTGTTAAAAACCTCAATCTCTTCTTCATCTATCATGGTGCTCCCCATTGGCCCAGTGGTGAGAATCTTTGTCTTCTTGATGTTGAGCTTTAATCTATATTTAAGACTACATTACTTGACCTTTTGTAGCAAATGCTTGAGGTTTTCTGTTTCAGTGATCAGGTTTGTGTCATCTGCATAGCTCAGATTATTGATGAGTCTTCCTCTAATCCTGATACTACATTCCTCCTCATAACATTTGGCCTCGTGAATGATCCACATACAGACTGAAAATATATGGAGACAAGGCACATCCAGGATGCACTCCTTTCCTGAGTTTGAACCTTGCTCTGTTTGATGACTGCTTCTTGGTCTAAGTATATGTTTCTTATGAGCACAATCTACTGTTCTATGATTCTCATTCTTCTCAAGATTAGTCACAATTTGTTGTAATCATATATTCAAATGCGTTTGTATAGTCAATGAAACAGATATAGAAATTCCTCTGGTACTCTCTGCTTTCAGCAAGATCCATCTGACATTGGCAGTAATGTCTCCAGTGCCACAACCTCTTCTAAACCCAGCTTGTATATCTGGTAGTTCTCTGTCAATGTTCTGTTTAGTCACCTTCTTTTGGAATAGGAATAAATATGAATGTCTTCCAGTCATTTGGGCAGGTCATTGTCCTCTAGATTTCTTGGTACATCCTGATCAGCACATCCTGGCAGCATCTGTTTGTTGAAATATGTCACTTGGTATTCCATCAGTTCCTGAGGCCTTGCTTTTTACCAATTCCTTCAGAGGAGCTTATACTTCATTCTTTATCACCATTGTCTCATGATCATATGTTGTTTCATGAAATTATTTTTTGTTAGCCAGTTCTTTTTGGTACTGTGACTCTGTGTACTCCTTGCATGTTCTTTTAATGCTTCCTGGGCCAATTAATATTCTGCCCATAGCATTCTTATGTATTACAACTTGAGACTTTAATTTGTTCTTCAGTGCCTTCATTCAGATTAAAAAGTCTTAGCATGTTTGGCCCTTTTGATTTTTTTTTTACTCCAGCTCTTTGCACATTTCATTATAATACTTTGTTTTGACTTCCTGACTTTCCCTGTGAAATCTCCTGTTCAACTTCTTAACTTGCAGCTTTCTTCCCTTTGTTTTGGCTTCTGGGTTCTCTAGCACAATATTCACAGTCTTCTGACATCCATGTGGGGCTTTTCTTCCTCCTCTGTCTTTTTAATGACCTTTTGGATTCTTCATTCATGATATTAGATCCTCCCACCTCCCACTGTCCATCTGGTCTTCGTTCATTAGTGCTCAAGGCCTTAAATCTGGACCTGAGATGGTTTTTACATTCAGGTGAATAGACTTAAAATCAAATTTTGGTTCTTTAGATTAGTTTAACCTTCTTTAGTTTTAGTTTGTACTTGTAAATGAGTAGTTGATGTTCTGCTCTGCAATCTAGCCTAATTTTCACAGCCGATATTGAGCTTTCTTTTTTTATTTTATTTTTTTATATTAAGCTTTCTAACAATTCTTTCCACAGATATAATCAGTCTGACTAATTAATGCATACTATCAGGTGAAATTCATGTGTATATCTTGCATTTATGTTTCCTATAAAAGTCATTTTTGATGGATAAAACAGTGGTTGTACAGAATTTTATCATTCTGTATCCAGTCTCAATTCTGTCACCAAGTTGATGTTTTCTGACTACTACTCCCTCTTCCCTGTTCCTGACTTGTACATTCTAGTCACCTATTATTACCTATGAATCTTTTTTACATGTTCAATTGGTTTCTGACTGTAAAATTAGTAGAAATAATGTATTTCCTTCTGTCTGCGCGTTGGCCTCTGAACTCCAAAATTTAAAGGTGGCCTTGACCAGCAGATTTCTGGGATTCCTAGTTACTCATACCTGTGTGGTGTAGGGATCACTGAGAGACTAACCTCTACACACACTGTGCCCTCTGGCTCCTTGTCCCTTCTTCCCATGCGCTGCCCCCTGAACTTCAAAATTTGAAGGTGGCCTTGACCCCTGGATTTCTTGGATTCCTAGTTACTGGTACCTGAGTGATACAGGGATCACTGAGAGACTTCAGTGTGACCTCTGGGTCCTCCTTCCTTTTGTCGCACACTGGCCCCTGAACTCCAAAGTTTAAAGGTGGCCTTGACTGGTGGACTTCTGGGATTTGTAGTTACTTGTACTTCTGTGCTGTAAGATCCACTGAGACTCCCCTCCATGTTACCTGTGTGCCCTGTGGCTCCTCCCTTCTGTCTGCACGCTCCCCTCTGAACTAAAATTTAAAGGTGGCCTTGACCCATGGATTTCTGAGATTCCTAGTTACTGGTACCTGTGTGGTGTTGGGATCACTGAGACACTTCCCTCCTCGCTTGCTGTGTGCCCTCTGGCTCCTCCTCCTTTCTGTCCTTGCGCTGCCCTCTGAACTCCAGAATTTAAAGGTGGCCTTGACCCACTGACATCTGGGATTTGTAGTTACTCATACGTGGTGTAGGGATCACTGAGAGACTTCCCTGGACCCTGGCAGTGTGCCCTGTGGCTCCTCCTCCCTTCTGTCTGTGCTGCCCCATGAACTCCAAAATTTAAAGGTCTAATTTCTCCTTCAAATTTGATGGAGAGCTTTCCTGGGTACAGTATCCTTGACTGGTAATTGTTTTCTTTCAACTTTCTGTATATGCCATCCCCTTGTCTTCTAGCTCACACGGCTTCTGCTGAGAAATCAGGACTTGATTTAATTTTTTTCTCCTTCGTAGGTGACTATTTTTCTTGTGCTGCTTTTAGAATTCCATCTTTATCTTTTAATTTGGGGAATTTGACTATGATACGTCTTGATGTTTTTCTTTTTGAGTCTAGTCTATTTGGTGTTCACTGTGCTTCCTTTTTTTTAAAAATATAAACTTTTAATTGTATACTGCTTTACTTTGAAAACTTGTGTACGTTGTTTTCACACTAGATCTTTCCCATTTCCTTAACCTACCACTCCTTCCACCCATCAGATTGTGTAACCCTATGATTATGCCTCTACTCATCCTCCCCCTTGTGCTCCCCACCCCCTTGGATCCTCATACACATTTTACTAGTTATCTATTTCTATAATAATGGTCGTATACATTATTTGTCCTTATGAGATTGAGTTCATTTAGTAATGTGGATTTCTCCATTATTAATAACATCTGGGAAGTTTTCTTTTAGTACTTCTTCCACAATTTTCTTAGTGATTTTCCTGTCCTTCTTGGTTTCTGAAATTCCAGTCATATGTATGTTGCTCCTTTTTATGTTATCCAATATGATTCTAATGTTTTCTTCATTTTTTTATGTCTTATCACTAATTTTTCTTCTAGTGTGTTTCCATTGAGGCTCTTGTCTGCCAGCCCACTGACCCTATTCTCTGTCTCTTCTGTTCTACTTTTTTGTCCTATCAGAGTGTTGGACACTTCTGTCAATATGATCTTAATATTTCAGATTGCATTTTTATGTTTTTCTGTTATTTCCAGTACTGTGTTGTCTGTACCCTCTCAGTCTTTTGATGGTTTTTTAAGTTCTTGTACCTCTTATCTATACTTTCAATTCTTTCTTCTATCTTTTGCATTTTCTTTCATAGTTGTTCCTCATCAATGTATTTCTTTTGAATCCTGTCTCTGGAGTATTTACTCTCTTAATGGTTTCCTTGCTTCTTCCATCATTTGCACCTTCTTTAGCTGTTCAAATAACTCCACATCAACATATTTCTTTTGGTTCTCTGTACCTGAGGTATTCGTTTGGTCTGCTTTTTTAGGAGAAAGTTTATTTTGTGTTTTTTTTTTTTTTTAAATGAGGTAACTTGTGGTTGCTGTGATGCTAAACACTGTAACACTGATGTGTTAAATGTGATAATGGTTCCCCATGGTGGACAGTGTTTGGTGGAGCTCCCAGATCAAAACAGGCTTGGAAGCAGGAGTGGCATCCTTAGCTTGCTTCTGGAAACTCTATGAACTTAGAGAAACAGTGAAAGTTATACAAGTTTTGAAGTCTTTCATTCATAGGGTTGCTATGAGTTGTCTTCGACTTGATGACATTTAACAACAACAACAACAACAACAACAACAACATGATTTTTGTGGCCACCTACTGCTTTCTTGACATTACATAAATCTTTTCTTAATAGATGTGAGGTTGTTGCAACTACATAATGTGTCAGACCATGATAATGTTCTGTGAAGACCTGTATTTGGTGTTTCCCTCTTGTGACCTGAGGGTCTGAAGCGAGATGACTGTTGTCCTATGGAAACCATGGCTGTGCCATTCCTCTTCCCCTTACATTTAAGAAATTCAAGCTTCCTACATGTTGTAGACATGAAAGTTCAAGTGCTAGGTGCGTGATGCCTTTCTAAGGACTGACCCCTCCTAAACACATACTCAAAATATGTGTGATGAAGCTTCAAAATCCTTGCCTCTGGCAAGCTCTGGTGGCCTAGTGGCATGAAGCTGCACTGCAATCCCAGAGGTGAGCGGTTTGAATCCATCAGATGCTCTGCTGGGGAAAGAGAAGCAATCTCCTCCTGCACCAGTCAGATCTGATTTGACGGTACACATACAAAAAATAATTAAAAAAACAAACAAACAACTCACAAACAAAATCTTTGCCTCCAAGGAGCACCCTGGTTGCACTTTCTTTAAGATAGATTTGTTTCTTTTGACAGTCAGTGGGATATTCAGTACTCTTCTCCAACATAACAACTTAAAAACATTAATTATTCTTCTGTCATCCTTAGTCATGGTCCAACTTTCAGATGCATAACAATTAACTGAAAAGACTATGGTTTGGATTATTTGCACCATAGTCTTTAAAGTGACATTATTGCTCTTTAGCATCTTGACCGCAGATTTTCACAGTGCTTTCCCCCATAAATACCAAAGATTTTCTTTGTTTTTCTTGACTGCCAGTACCAAGGGTGTTGATAGTGAAGCCAAGCAAGAAGAAATTGTTAATATTTTATCTTTTCTCCATCTGTCATGTTGCCTATTGGCCCAGTGGTGAAGATTTTTATTGTCTTGATTTTGAGATGTAATCTTTATTGAAGGCTGTTATTTTCTACACCAAGCATTTGAAGTCTTCCTCACTTTTAGCAAGCAAAGTTTTCTCCTCTGATCCTGATGCCACATTATTCTTCATAACATCTTGCTTCTTGAATGATTTGCTCAGCACACAGATTAAATAAGCATGGAGAAAGGATTTTGTTGTTAGGTGTCATGACATCTACTGTGATTCATAGTAACCTTATAAACCACAGATCTGAACATTGTCCTAACCTGTGCCATCCTCATGTTCTCTGTCAGGATCCATAGTTTTCTTTTATTGTGGTGCCTATCTTCTTGTAGCTTTGTTACAGCATATTGTCAGTTATATAAGATGAGTTTGGAAATATTTCCTTCTACTCTATTGTTATTATTGTTGTTGTTAGATGCTGTTGAATTGAGTATGACTCATAGTTGCCCTATGAACAGCTGATCTTGTCCTATCCTCACAATCTCTGACACACTTAAGTCCATTGCTTCAGTTATTGTGTCAACCTACCTAGTTGAGGGTCTTCCTCTCTTTCATCTGCCTGCTACCTTCCAAAGTATAATGTCCTTATCCAAGGGATAACCTCTCCTAGCAAAATGCTTTGTAGAATTGTGAGATGGAGCTTCATCATCCTTGCTCCCAAGGAGCACTCTATCTGTACCTTCTTCAGGACATGTATGTTTTACTTTTGGCAGTCTATTCAACATTCTCCTTCAATATCATGGTGTTAGCCCTTCCCTATATGGATCAGGGGTAGCTGGGACTTGGATATGGAGTCTCCTAAACTGTGAGATTTATCTGTTAGTTTATTGTACTGGGAGATTTATCTGCATATTGCTAATTACATTGGAGCTTAGATATCTGTATTCTTGCTTGTTATCATTGTTCCAATTAGTGCAGCACTTTTCTGTTAGTTTACTGTGCTTGTGGGTTACTGTGATGCTGAAAGCTGTGCCATTGGCATTTCAAATGACAGAGGGGTCACCTATGGTAGACAGGTTTTAGTGGAGCTCCAGGATTGAGACAGACTAGGAAGAAGGATTGGCCATCCACTTCCAGAATAATAGGGCTCTGAAAACCCTATCAACAATGAGTTTATATTGCTGTTGTTGTTATGTGCTGTCGAGTTGTTTGTGACTCATAGAGACCCTATGTACAACAGCTCTAAACCCTGCTTTGTCCTGTGCAAATCATACTGTCTCTGATACTCCCATCCCGATTACCCCAGTCACTGAATCAATCCACCTCAGAGAGGGCCTTCCCCTCCTGCACTGTCCCTCCATCCTTCCAAGCATGATGTCCCTCTCCAAGGACCTGTCCTTCATTACAACATGTCCAAAGTATATCAGACGAAGCCCCAGAATCCTTGCTTCCAAGGAGTAGCCTGGCTTAACCCTCTCTAGGATGAATCTGTTTATTTTCTTGGCAGTCCATGGTACATTTAGTACTCTTCTCCAGCACCACAGCTCAAAGGCATCAATTCTCCTTTTATCCTCCTTAGTCATTGTCCAACTCTCTGATGCATAACAAGTGATTGCAAAGACTATGGCCTGTATCAGGTGCACCTTAGTCTCCAGAGAGACACTGTTGCTCTTGAGCACTTTAGAGAGGTCCCTAACAGCAGACTTTCCTATCACAATACTTTTTTAAATTTCCTGGCTGCTGGTGCCAAGAGTGTTGACCATGGAGTCGAGCAAATGGAAGCTGTGAACAATCTCAATCTCTTCACCATCCATCCTGATGCTACCAGTTAGTCCAGTGGTGAGAATCTTTGTCTTCTTGACATTGAGCCTCAGTCCATACTGAAGGCTGCAGTCCATGACCCTCTGCAGTAAGTGCATGAGGTCCTCCTCAGTTTCAGCAGGTAGGGTTGTGTCATCTGCATAACGCAGATTGTTAATAGATCTTTCACCAATCCTGACGCCACACTTCTCCTCATAGAGCCCAGCCTCTTGGATAATCTGCTCTGCATACAGGTGAAAAGGTATGGAGATAGGACACATCCCTGGCGTACACCCTTCCCAATTTTGAACCATGCAGTGTTTCCCTGCTCTGTTCTGATGACTGCCTCTTGGTGCAAGTATAGATTTCTCATTAGGCAATTAAATGTTCTGGGATTCCCATTCTTCTCAGAGTCAGCCACAGTTTGTTTTGATCCACACAGTTTATATTAGAGAAGAATTTAAGAATTAGTGTCACTTTTATAAATGTGTCATGGGGTTCACCAATGAAACCACCTAGTTAAAGACTTTTCTTAATTTTTATTTTTATTGATCACTAATTCAATCTCTTGTTACATGTTTGTTGAGATTTTTATTTTCTTCTTGAATCATTTTAAAGAACTAGCATGTTTCCAGGAATTTGTTTATTCTATTAATATGATCTAATTTGCTGACATACAGATATCCATAGCATTTTCTTATGGGCAGAATTTTTATTTGTGCAGGGCCATTTGTAGGGAGCTCTGGAGGCCTAGTGGTAAAAAACTGCACTATAATCCTGAAGGCACATGGTTTGAATCCACAATCTGCTCCACAGGAGAAGGACGGGCAATCTCCTCCCATGCTGCCTATGAAAACCTGCTGTAGAATCAGCTGTGGGTTGGTCCCAATGACTAGAGGATACACAACAACAACAACAACAGGGCCATTTGTAATGGATCCACTTTCATTTCTGATTTTTTTCTTATATTTGCGTCTTCTTTCTCCTTTGTCAGTCTAGCTAAAGGTTTGCCATTTTTTCTCTTTTTTTAAAAATTAACTTTAATGAAAGTTTACCGAGACTTAGGGTGTCCAGTCATTATTGTTGAACTTTTCTCCCGACCCACCCATTCCTGTGCAATTAACTCTTCTCCTTGAAAAGAAAGAAAAACTCTTTCATTGTTATGCAGTCTCTCCCCCACAAGTGCTCTGTGCTATGCAGCCTTCACTCTGGACTTCTGTAATGACAAGAATACCCATTCATATTTCACTTTTAAACAGTTCTTTCCCTTATCTGTTTCAATGCAATATACATGATTCCACCCCTCCTTTTCTGTCTTCCCTCAACCCTGATGTTAGTCCCGTTTTACAACAGTGGCACTATGCAATATTTGCCCTTTTGGGACTGAGATATTTCACTCAGCATAATGTCCTCCAGGGACATCCACTTTGATTAATATTTCATGAGTTCCTTATTTTTCAATGCTGCATAGTATTCCATTGTGTGAATATACCACAGCTTCTCTATCTATTTGTTTGTTGATGGGCACTTGGGTTGTTTCCAACTCTTTGCTATTGTGAATAAAGCCGCGATAAACATGGGTGTGCATATATCTGCTTGGGTGGCAGTTATGATTTCTCTGGGGTATATTCCCAGTAGTGGAACTGCTGGTTCAAATGGTATTTCAGTTTGCAACTTTTTGAGAAAGTGCCATACTGCCTTCCATATTGGCTGCACCATTTTACACTCCCACCAACAGTGAATAAGGGTTCCAGTTTCTCCACAGCTTCTCCAGCTATTCAGCTCCTTAATTTCTTTCCTTTTGCTTTGGCTTCTCAACGCTGTAGTGCAATATTCAGAATCTCTTACATCCATTTTGGTTCTTCTTCTTCTTCTTCTCCTCCTCCTCCTCCTCCTCCTTCTTCTATTTGTAATGACCCTTTGCATTCTTCATGGATGATATTCTTGATATCTTCCCACAGCTCATCTGGTCTTTGTTCATTAGTGTTCAAGGCCTCAAACCTGTTCCTGAGTTGATTTTTAAATTCAGGAAGGATAGACTCAAGATCAAATTTTTTATTCCTGTGGTTGTGACTCGACCTTTGGCTTTAATTTGAACTTGCATATGAATAGTTGATGGTCTGTTCCACAATCAGCCCCTGGCTTAGTTTTCACTGCTGATATTGAACTTCTCCAATGATTCCTTCCACAGATGTAATCAATCTGATTCCTATGCATACCATCAAGTGAAATTCATCTGTATAGCCTGCATTTGTGTTTCTTATAAAAGGTATTTGCAATGAATAAATAATTCTGTGGAATTCTGTCTCCAGCCTCATTTCTATCCCCGAGTCCATGTTTTCCAACTACTGATCCTTCTTCCTGGCCCCCCACTTTTGCATTCTAGTTGTTGTTGTTGTTATGTGCAGTCAAGTTGCCTGCAACTCGTAGCGACCCTTTGTACAGCAGCCCTAAACCCTGCTCTATTCTGTGCCAATCTCACTTTCTCTGACACAACTACCCTCATTACCCCAGTCACTGAATCAATCTATCTCATAGAGGGTCTTCCTCTCTTGTGCTGTCCCTCCACCCTCCCAAGCATGACCACCCTCTCCGAGGACTGGTCCCTGCTTGCAACATGTCCAAAGTATGTTAGACAAAGCTTCAGAATCCTTGCCTCCAAGAAGCAGCCTGGTTTCACCTTCTCTAGGATGAACCTGTTTGTTCTCCTAGGAGTCCATGGTATAGTCAATGCTCTTCTCCAGCACCACAGCTCAAAGGGATAAATTCTCCTTCTATCATCCCTAGTCATTGTCCAGCTTTCTGATGCATAACAACTGATTGCAAAGACCATGGCCTGTATCAGGTGCACCTTAGTATCCAGAGTGACACCATTGCTCTTCAGTACTTTGGAGAGGTCTTTAACAGCAGACTTTCCTCATTGCAATATATCTTTTAATGTCTTGGCTGCTGATGTCAAGAGTGTTGATTGTGGAGCCAAGAATTCCATTTACCCATTATGATTAGTGCATCTTAGTTGCATGTTTGATCGATTTCTGACTGCAAAGGTTGGTAGAAATCATCTATTTCCTCCTCTTTGGCTCTGCTTGTTGAGGCATAACTTGAATGATAGTGGTATTAACAGGTCTTCCTTGTATGTGTATGGGTATTTGATAGCACATTTACTGGGAGAGGGGTATGTTATTGTTATGTGCTGTTGAGATAGAACAGACTCATAGCTGAGCTTCCAAAGAATTTTCAGAAGCTGTAAATCCTCTGGCAATTCATTAACACTAGATCACCAGGGCCCCTTATGAGACAAGAACACAGGAGGGTTCTCTTAAAGGTGAAGGACATGGAAGAGAAAGTAAAAGATGAAGGATAAGTTTCAATGTCTGTCTACAGGATACCAGTTAGGCAATTGGAAATAATTAAACTTCAAATAATACCCAGGGATGTTTATCATGATATTAAGTATATAATACTTAACCTCTTGTTTAATGTTTGTGCCTCAGTTTCTTCAATTACAAAATGAAGAGCAGATCAGAAGTTTGCTGTGAGGATTAAATGAGTTAATCTATTTAAAAAGCTAAGAACAGTGCCTGATACAGAGTAAGTGCTATTTAGTATTGAGGGAAGAGGTGGTTCAGGGGTAGAATTCTTGTCTTCTGTGTGAGAGACTTGAGTTCACTTCCCAGTCATTGCAACTCATGTGCAGCTTTCATATAGTATGGAGGCTTTCACATAGTCATGCACTGTTTCAGCAGAACTTTCAGACTAGGAGACAATAGGAAGAAAGGCCTGGCTATCTACTTCTGAGGCAGCTCTGGTGGCCTACTCCATAGGGAATTACATTTGCAATTTTCCAAATCTGGCTGATTAGATTGACCAGTGGGAGAAAGAATGCCAATGTCAGTGAGATTTGCAGCCTCAGGAAAATGCTGGAGGGTCAGCTGTGAGTCAGTTCTGACTTGATGGCAATGAGTTTGAATTCTTTGTTTTTAAAATAATCTACTTCTGAAACCCACAAATGAAAACATCTAGGGTCACAATGGAACCAGATTGGACAGTGTTTTATTCTGTTGTACAAGACCCATGGAAAGGTAGGAACAAGAAGTATTATTACCTAGGTGATGTTATCCAAAAGAACTTTCTGCAATGATGGGCAAGTTCTTTATTTGAACTATGCAATATTGTGTACACTAGTCACTTATAAGCTAGTGAACTCTGGTGGCCTAGTGGTTAGGGAGTTGGGCTGAAATCCACCAGTGGTTCAAATCCACCAGCTGCTGTAGGGGAGAAAGATGGTCAATCTTCTACTTGATTTTTCAGCCTCTGAGAACTCACTGAAAGGCCAGCTATGAGTTGGTTCTGATTAAAAAGTATGTACTGACAGCAACAACAAAGCTACTTGTGATTATTTGGTACTGAAATGTGAATAGTGTGACTCAGGAGTTGAATTTTTAATTTCCTTAAACTTAGATGTAAATATCCACACATGGGTAGTAGCAATGCTATTATAACTCTGTGAGTCTTGAGCTCAGAGGAGAGAACAGGCCTGTAGTTAAAGACGGAGTTATCACTGTAGCGGAGGGGGGTAGTTAAGCCTGAAGATTGAAGGAAGATTAAAGAGAATAAAAAAGGAAAAAGGCCGAGGATTAGAAACTTGTCAATGACAGTGTTTAAGGTTTTTCTGGAGAAGTAAGAGATTGGGAAAATGTGGTCATAAGAGGCCAAAAGAGAAACAGTAATAAATTTCAAGAATGGAACAAGTTTCTAGTGTTAACTCCCAATGAGGAAGTACTAATATGAGAACTAACATGTGTCTTTGGCATTGATGGGGAAGTGGGGAGACTAAATTGTTGTCGTTTGCAGTCAAGTCAAGTAGGAATTGACTCATAGCTGACCCTCTAGCAGGTTTGCAGACACTGTAAATCACACTGGAGGAGATTGCCTATCTTTCTTCTGGAGCAGCTGGTGGATTTGAACTGCTTGCCTGTGAGTTGCCAGCACAGCTCCTTGCTCCCTAGGCTACCAGAACTGGACTAAAATGCAGCTGATTATTATGAGAATCTCTTTCTCTTTGTCATTGCTTTGAAATTGAACCCAGCCCATGATGGACACTCCATTGGGTTTCCAAAGCTGTAAATTTCAAGGAAGGAGGTTGCCCATCTTTCTTCTGTGGAGTTTGGAGACTGGATATCTGGTGGAATTTGATGCACATTTTGAAACTTCTGTGGCTTCTCTGGTGAGTACATACAAAAGACCTTATAAAGGATAAAGGCACTGACTTTCCATTTCAATGTCAATTCTGATGACTAATTCTGGAGAGACGTTAAAGAACATTATCTAGTTGTCTCAGCTTTCTGCAGCACATCTCCATTAAACATTGTTAGAAGGCATTGGAAGATTATGGTGGCTGTTTCCACATTAAAATGTTAATGTATGAGTCAAACTGATGGTTTTTGAACCTGAAAGATCAAATAGTTTCATTTAATTATATTAACCAAATTGATTTTAAACCAGCAGAATTATTTTCAGTGCTTAAGAAGTCATTATTCTCCACCCAAGCGAGATAAATGGGTCACCTTGGGATTTGCAGCTGGAATTTTCCTTTATAACAATATATTTGGAACCAGGTCATTTGTCCTAAAGACACGCTCACAGTAAAGGTTCACCAAACCTGTCTTGATTAATTTTTCAAAAGCACATGAGGAGATTTACCAATTAGATTTTCAAGAGTTGATTTGATCAGCTTCACGTGGTTGCACAATTTGCATGTTACTACTTTAAACTCCAACTGACTAAAATGGTATAAAAGGTCCCATGGAAATGAACTATAAATTCTCATATGACCTAAACTTGTATGCTTTGGATGACTGCATATTTGAAATACCGCATATAAAATGATAATAAAAATTCCTGAAAAAACAGGGAGCAAATATATAAATTCTATTTTGCCACTGAGGGACATGGTGACAGAAAACAGTAAAATAGCCGAGAATGACACAGTAAACCCATTGCAGAATTATTAAGGTAAGCTTTCCTTCCACCTTCCTGGGCTCTCTCCCTCCCCAAATCCCTTATTTCTAGGACAATTGTTAGTGGACACTGAGTTAGTCTTTGACCGGTGGTGACCATTCTATAAGAAAAGGCAATGCTGCCCAGCCCTGCTTGTGGATGGGACATTGTGATCCAAACGGTTTTCACTGGCTGATTTTCAGAAGCTGATATCTGAAAGTGAGATTTCCACTGAACTATCAAAACCTCCTTCTGTGGCAGCTAATATTTCCACAAAGTGGTTGTCTGTAATCTGCATTTTCAATTTACATAAACAGTATGTGATTGCATATTGAAACAAATTGGTTGTAATGTGTGTGTGTGTGTGTGTGTGTGTGTGTGTGTGTGTGTCTGCCATAAAGTCTTACTCCTCCAAGTGTGGCCCTTGACCTAGAAGCAACAGCATCAATTGGAAACGAGTTAGAAATACTCAGAAGCTACTAAATCAATCTGCTTTGATTTGTATGTACATCAAAGGCAAGAAGCACTCCTTTGATGGTTTCAGGACAGTGGTTTACCACCTGGCTCCACATTAAATTACTTGGATTCACTGTTAAGTCATTAGGTTGCTTGGATCCCAATTTCAGATTTAAATGATCTGGAGGTAGGACCCAGGGGTCTTAAACCTCTCATAGTCAACTCTAGTTTCTAACAAGAACAACAATAACAACAGGTGATTCAGCTAAGCAAGCTTGAGCTCACAGACTAACTTATTGTTCCATATACATAACTGCCCCTACTTTCAAATGTACCATTCTTATGACATTTTTTTTACTGTTTATCTTTGTTGCTGTATGCAAAAATATATACAGATTCAGATGTCCCCCTCATTCTGTCCATCCACTACTTAGAGAACTTTTAACAAATAAAGTATTTAATCTCAGGCCTAGCTGACCCTGCTAATTTCAGTCTTTCACTTTAAGCTTTGATATGTTAAAACCTATTCAATCTTTCACAAAATGTCAGAGAAGAAAAGAAAACAGAGGGAGCAATGCACTGCTTTATTCATTATTTTGTTAGGACAGGGACTGAACTATCCTAAGAGAAAGAATTTAAGTTATGAAATTCAGAAATAAGTAAGGTTATACATGAGTAAGGTTATATACCTGGAAATAAGTAAGGTTGTTACATAAAATACAGATGTCTAGTTATTTGAATTACAGAAAACCAAATATATATATGGAGCTCTGGTGGCCTAGTGCTAAGAAGCTGCGCTGTGATCCCAAAGGCACATGATTTGAATCCACCAGCTGCTCTGCAGATGGATGGCCATTCTCCTTCTGTGTAATTTACTGCCTCAGAAAATCCTCTGGAGGGTCAGCTATGGGTCAGTTCCAACTTGATAGCATACAGCCACCACCACCACCACCACCACCACCACCACCACCATATTTAGTGCAAGTATGTCCCATGCAATAAATGCTTATTATGGTACATATTTTTAATAATATAAAATAAGGAGTAAATGATATTTATAACAAGTGATACTGGAATTTTTAGAGTCAGCTTGCAGGATATCTAGATTAATAGCCCTTTATGGAATATGTTAAATTTAAAAAGCATTCATCTTTGTAGTTGAATAGAAAATCTCTTAAGTATTTTTGACCAAGAATCCTCTTTGAGATTGGAACACAGGAGATGATTTTAAGCAATCCAGTGCATTCTTATTACCACGATAAATTTATTAATTTGGAGGTTAAGAAACTCCCAGCCAAACCAATCCAACAAAAGGTCCTTTAATAAAAAGCACGAAAACAAAAAGCCGTAATGAATAAATGGGCGGTTGGAAAATATAGCCAGCAGCAGGGGGCACTAGTGTATCACTGATAAATTTGAGTCACAGGGGGAAAAAAAAAAAGAAAAACCCGTCCAATCATTTTTGCAAAGCTTTGTGCAATTTAGGTTTTATTTAAATATTTATTTTCATCAACTTTGTCGTACAGTGTTACTTTAAAACAGATTAGAAACTAAATGCTGTTCTACCATACAGTTCAGCACTTGCATTGCCCTAATCGACATATTTCTTTTGTCCCGGATCCTTGGCAAGGTTTTTTAGAAGGCTTTGGTAATATCCAAGTATTGTGCTTCCCCTGTGCGCTTGAATGCTTAGGGCTTTGCTTGCGACTGAGTATGAGCCATCACAGGTCTAATTAAAAAAGCCAGTGATGGGAGAAGATTTACTGACATAACTCACTGTGTCTGAGTTGGGACCAACTCATAGCTTCCTCAGGTTTCCCCTCCATCACATGAGAGAAGATTGCCCATCTTTCTCCTATGGAACAGCTGCTGGATTCCAACCTCCAGAGAGATGCTACCTTTTGGTTCACAGTTTACCTCTCTATGGACCACTCGAATTCCCCAAATGGGGAAAAGGAAGTGAAAAATCCCAGTTGGTGAGGGAGAGCTCCAAGATCAGACTGACTAAGCTTTAGAACCAAAGAATAAGGTGTCACATGCCACAACACTGTCCTTAAATGTGCATCCCTCCAAGTATATATAAAACCAAATTGAAAAAGATAATCCAGGTACTGTTGTGTTGATTCCAATTCACGTAGATCCCATGTTTGTGTCAGAATACAACTAACTGTTCCCCACAGGATTTTCCATGTCTGATTTTTTTTCAGAAATGGATTTGCCAGGTTTTTTGTTCCAAGGCACCTCTAAGTGGACGTGAACTTCCCACTTTTTAGAAGCAGTTGAGCATGTTAAGGGTATCACTCAGTCACTCTTAAAGGTGTTTGTTGATCTAGTTAAATTGAGGACAATTTGATTTTCTTAATATCACTGGTTATGTGGTGTGGGAGGGAGCATTCTCTGTAGGGGTGCTGTTTTGTGCATTAGATTTCATTTCAGTCTCATGACAATTCTTTGAGAAAGATGTTATTATCTTCTTTTTAGATGGAAAAAAAATATAAACTCAAAACAGCTTGAACTCATTGCTGTCATGTCAAAACTGACTCATGACTGAACTTCCAGTGGGTTTTCTGAGTCTATGTGTCTCTTGGGAGGGGACCCTTGTCTTTGTCCCAAGGCGAGTTTGACTGCTGGAGAGGCACTGCCTTTGGGTTGGCAGCCCAACTGCCTACTGATGTGCCACCAGAGAAAGGACGTGCTTCTACAAACACCATTTTAGCTCAGTTTCTTCATCCTGTGGATATTCACTTAATATTTGTCTAATATAGCCTTTCCCAAACTTCTTTTGAAAAGCACTGGTGCTTCCAAAGGCTTAATAAGTTTCCCCTAGGGGAACAAAAATTGAGAAATGTTGTAAATATGAAATCTCACAAAAGTTTTCTTACCATTGTTACACAGAAGCAAGCATTCAGAACTTTTTGTGTGCATGGCATAGAGATATAACACAGACTTTGTTGTCAAGGAGTTTACAGTTTGGAAGAGGAGCCAAAATTATCTTTGGTTTTAATGATAGTATAACTTTAACTCCTGGGACCTTATTTCTTCAAGTTTTAAAGTAGGACTATGATAATGGGTAACAAGATTTCCACTGATTTCTTAATATAGCATTCCATTTTGCTCCCTTAGTGAATAATTACTATTTTCTTCTATTAATTTACTATGGTTCAGATGTTTGGAGGATGAGAAATGTGAACGTTTGATTTTGAGTAAATTCTGAATGGAAGCCATTAAGATTCATACCTCTCTCACACCTTGCAAAGGAAGTGTCTTCCTTTTTACACACAAGTGCTATACACACACATGCATATACACACGCACATGCTCCAAAGACTGATAGCCACTCCAGATGTGTATACACACACACACACATACACACACACACACACGCACACACACACACACACACACTCTTTAATTACTTGAGTGTATCACATCTTCATGAACAAAAGCAAAAGAAGAACGCACAACCTGGTGCTATGTATTCCACATAGTTCGAAGGATTTGGGTAAAAAGAACAAAATATTCAACTCTGTTTTTAAAAAGTAATTTTGATGACAGCCAAGGTACCTAGTTATTAAGCCAGAGATCTCTACCCTTTCTTCTCAGAAACATGATGCTATTCCTTTCATACTGTTTTGACATGCTTTCTGTAAGGGTTTTGTTTTTTAAAAACAGTTACTTTTACATTGTTATTGAGAATATACATGTATCCAACAGTTTCTTCATATACTATTCAGTGACTTGGATATAATTCTTCAAATTGTGCAATCATCTCACTCTCCTTGTCTGTATTGTTTCTTCTCTATTAACATAAATTATCTCCTATGGTTCCTATATAATCTTTCAAGCCATTTTCAATTTGATGTCATTCTCTAAGAATCTTTTAAATCCTTGTGAAATAGGGTAGCATTTTATCAACAGGGGAATTGCAATTAGCTCATAGTTGCATCATTAACAGAGGGGTTGGGAATGATATATTCAATTGTGATTAAGCATGTACAATTAAATAATCAGATAGCTATAGCTAAGAGAAAAAATTTCTTTTTCTTCCTGAATCCACTTATTTCAGCCAGGCACATTACTTCCCTCTGTTTGTGTTGTACTTGAAGTAGGGTTCTGCATAGAAAGGCTCTGAGCTTATGACTATCCTTTCAAAAGTATCATGACTTGCATCTCCATCTCAGCCAGCTCATCTTTTGGGAAAAGAATAAATGAGAGGTTTTATATTTGCTTCTACATATCTTAGCAGCATTCTCATCCTATTAAACCAGGTTTTATCTATTCAGGTCACAAATAACTGAGCAGTGTAGAAATAATAAGATACTGATAGCAAATTGTGGGTTTTTTTTCCACATCATGACTATAAATAAGTTACCTGAGACAACTTTTTGGAAGCCAATTTAAGAATAACGGTTTAAACCAAGATCCAATGAAAAGAAGTCATTTTGTCACATAATGCAGTAATGATTAAGACGGATTCTTTTCTCTTTCCATTGATAACAACTAATCCTTAATCCTCCTTGTGAGATTTGCTTTAATATCTAAAAAATAATGGACATTTCTGAAAAAAAAAGCTTATAATGGAACTATAAACTCGATGGAAATTGTAGAGAACATTCACATGAAAATTCTGCATAGGAAATTGAAAGTGGCTGATGACATTACTTTTGGATAGTTCCCTCAGGAAATAAGACACATATCTGACAATATAAATGGGATTATACATGTCATGGTCCAAATAGGCATTATTAGCAGACTTTCTGATTTGCTATCTCTTAATTTCATATCAACACACTGTGGGGTCCTAGAGGACACAGGACAATTCATTATTTTTTCCTATATTAAGAATTAAGTTGTCTACATTAAGAATTTTGGAATGCAAAACAAAAGGACTTAAGTCTGAGAGTTAATTGGCTGCAAACCCTTCCAAAAGCTCTAACAAGTCGCAGATAGAATATAAACTTGTTAAGAGAGCTTGAGACTCTGTAAATGCTTAAAACAGAGATAAAAAAATTGCCTTTCTACGAAGATGGTGCCGAAAGTGAAGAAGGAAGGCCCTGCCCCTCCCAAAACTGAAGCCAAAGCAAAGGCATTAAAGGCCAAAAAGGCAGTCCTGAAGGGCATCCACAGCCACAAAATAAAGAAGATCTACACATCACCCACCTTCTGGTGGTCTAAGATGCTGAGACTCTGAAGGCAGCCCAAATATCCCCAGAAGAGCACCCCCAGGAGAAACAAGCTTGACCACTCTGCCATCATCAAATTTCCCTTGGCAACTGAGTCAGCCATGAAGAAGAGAGAAGATAACAACACTCTTGTGTTAATTGTGAATGTCAAGGCCAACAAGCACCAAATTAAGCTGTAAAGAAGCTCTCTGACACTGATATGGCTAAGGTCAATACTTTGATTAGGCCTGATGGAGAGAAGAAGGCCTATATTCGATGTGCTCTTGATTATGATACTTTGAATGTTGCCAACAAAATTGGGATTATTTAAACTGAGTCCAGCAGACTAATTCTAAATATAAATTTTTCTCACCAAAAAAACCAAAACAAGAATAACACAAAAACAGAGATAAAAATTTTTAACAATTGTCATTCCAGTTGCAGCTTACAGTCATCATGAGACTATCTAGTTTTAAAAAAAGACATTCATTTGAACAATTATTATGTGTGAGGAGTCTCCAAGTGGCACAAATGGTTAAGTGCTTAGTTACTAGTCCTACAGATGGAAGTTTACATCTACCCAGTGACATGAAACTGCAGAAGAAAGGCCTAGAGATCTGGGTTAGGGAGACCACACTTACTGAAAATCCTAGGACCTGCAGTTCTACCCTGAAACACATGGGGTTGAGAGGAGTCAGAAAAAACTTCAGGGCATCTGATTTGGTATTGTTTTGGATTATGTGCCAAGGACAATTCTAGCCATTGGAATACTAATTACCATGGTGGGGGAGGTCTCTGCTCTTTTAGGGTGCACTTTTTAGAGGGACTAAAGACCATAAACAAGTCAACAAAACAGCCTATTAAGAAATAAAGTTAGGGTGATGTTTGGCTTTTATTGAGTGCAATAGAAGATTTTGAAAAGCACCTGAAGAAGTCGAAGTATTCGAATGTGCAAAGTTGTTGGGGGCCTGGCTAACTTGCAAAGCAAGATTAGCAATGCATTGTAAAACCAGTAGGACTGATTCCATCTTGGCTAGAACATCTGCTTGGCAGTATAAAGCTCAAGGAAACAGGATGCTAATGAATAGGGAGTGACCAAAGGTCTCGGAATTGAGGAATGTGATATCTCTGTTTTGTGTTGAGGTCTGGGAATGTTTGACCTGACAGTAAACATCTCAGACAGAGAAGAGATAATGTGATTACCCCTGCAGGCATGTTTCTAGAAACCTATATATACTTGGTCTAGAGAATAAAGGGTTGCTATTGTCATTAGCATTTAGCCTCTCTGTGTCCTCATTTAATCCTCATCCTTTCTCTCAGAGGTACTGTTTTGATATAGCGGGGCTGGACCCTGATACAAAGTTAAAGATCAAAAGGGAAAAAGAGTCAACATTTCTCAGGCCAGAAGAACTGAAGAGAAAATTCAAGTCTTGTGTTGCAGTATTGATGAACTATGGGCAAACATGCAGGTGACACAACCCTGTTTGCTAAAACTGAGGAGGACCTGAGTACTTGCTGAAGAAAGTCAAGGACCACAGTCTTCAATACAGATTGAAGCTCAATATCAAGAAAGCAAAGTTTCTCACCCCTGGGATGATTGGCAGCATCAGAATGCATGGTGGAGAGATTAAGATATTTAACAATTTTAGTTTGCTTGGCTCCACAGTCAACACACTTGCTATCAGCAGCCAGGAAATCAAGAGATGAATTGCATTGGGAAAGTTAGCTGTCAGAGACCTCTCCAGAGTACTGAAGAGCAACAATGTCAGGCTGGGGACTAAGGTGTGCCTGATCCTGGTTATCATCTTCACAATTGTGTACTATGCATCAAAGAGCTAGACAGTGACTAGGGATGATAGAAAGAAAACTGATGATTTTAAGCTCAGGTGCTGGAGAAAAGTGTTGAATATGCCACAGACTGTTAGGAGAACAAACAAGTTTGTCCTGGAGAGGGTGAAGCTGGGCTGTTCCTTGGAGTCAAGGATTCTGAAACTTCATCTGACATACTTTGGGCATGTTGCAAGGTGGGATAAGTCCTTGGAGAGGGACGTCATGCTTGGTAGAGTGGAGGGAGACAGAAGAGGAGAGGAAGACCCTCGATGAGATGAATCGATTCAATGATTGGGGTGGTAGGAGTGTGTCAGAAACAGTGAGGTTGGCACAGGATAGAACAGGATTTAGGGCTCTTGTACATAGGGTTACTATGAATGCAAGTGACTCAATGGCACATAACAATAACAACAAGAACATGGGCAAAAAAATGGAATTGTGCAAGAATTGTCAAAAGAAAGCAAGAAGTAATCAGTCCCTGTATAAAAAAGAATTGGTTAAAGTTCAGCCATCTCAGGAAGTAGCATGGTATTAAAGGGGAAGAAAATTCTGGTTGCTCTGAAAGCATTGGTGAAAAACAAGTCTTCAGGAATCAGTGGAGTATCAATTTAAATATTTAATCAAATGGATGTAGTTTTGGAAGCTCTCATTTATGTATGCTGACTGATTGGAAAAGAATAATATTTGTGCCTATTCTAAAGCAAAGTGATCCACTGGAATGCAGAAATTATCAAACAACACCATTACTATCACATGAAAGTGAAAGGATGCTGAAGAGAATTCAGGTGTGATTCAAGCTAAATTCAGGAAAGAACATGGCACAAAGGATGTTTTAGTTATCTAGTCTGGTATATGAGGGTTTTGCTGCAGAAGGTCAAGGACTGTAGTCTTCAATATGGACTGAAGCTCAACATCAAGAAAACAAAGATTCTCACCAACGGGCCAATTGACAGCACTATCATAGATGGAGAAGAGATTGAGATTATGAAAAATTTCAGCTTTTTTAGTTTCACAATCAACACTCTTGGCACCAATAGACAGGGAATCAAAGGATGACTTGTATTGGGAAAGCCAGCTGTCAGACTAAGATATGCCTGATCCAGGCCATGGTCTTCGCAGTTATTTTCTATGCATCTGAGAGCTGGACAATAACCAAGGATGATGAAAGAAGGATCGATGCCTTTGAGTTGTGGTACTGGAGAAGAGTGTTGAACATATCATGGACTATCTGAAGAACAAACAAGTCAGTCCTAGAGAGAGTGAAACTAAGCTGTTCCCTGGAGGTGAGGATTTTGAAGCTCCGTCTCACATACTTTAGGCACATGACCAGGAGGGACCAGTCCTTGGAGAGGGACCTCATGCTTTGAAGGGTGGAAGGACAGTACAAGAGGGGAAGAAGACCCAGGATGAGATGGACTGATTCAATAACTGGGGTAGTGGGGATAGGTGTGTCAGAGTCAGTGAGACTGGCTCAGGACAGTGCAAGGTTCAGAGCTAATGTACATAGAATTGCTGTTAGTCGTAGGTGATTTGATGGCACACACCACCACCACCACCAGTCTGGTATAACAGAGATACTACAAATAGATGGCTTTAAAAAACCCCAAGTTTATTCTCTTACAGTATAGGAGGCCAGAAGCTCAGATATACAGAGCCAGTTCCAGGCAAAGACTCCCTCTCTGTAGTTCTGGCAGAAAGCCCTTCTTTTATTCCGTTTCAGTAGACTTGGTATTTCTTGGACATCCTCACATGACCTACCAGGTTGTAGTTTCAACATTATATCATTGTTTACTTGTATTTTTTGGACACAATTCAATCCATGACAAGAAATATCATTGTTGATATAAGATGGAATTTGGCCTTTTAAAAGCAGAGAATAACAGAAAGATGCTTACCTGTGTTTAATTGATTACGCAAAAAAATATTTAAGTAACACTGAGAAAAATGAGAATTCCTGAAAACCTAATTATGCTTATGAAGAAATTGTTTATGGGTCAGAAGCTTAGAAGCAGTCATTCAAACAAAGCAAAGGGATACCATATGGCTTAGAATCAGGGTAACATTGAGAATGGGAATTCCAAGACACTTAAGCTCATGAGGAACCTGTACATAGACCATTGAGTTTAGAATCAGGAAAGATGTCCATCAGGGTTGTTGCGTCCTTTCACCATATTATTCAACCTGTTTACTGAGCAAGCAATTCAATAAACTATTCTGTAGGAAGGCATCAGGACTGGGGAAAGACTCATTAATAAATTGTGATAAACAGATGACAAAACCTTGCTTCCTAAAATTGAAGAGAACTTACTGATGATGACAAAGATCTTTCATATGAATTGCACGTTAACATTCTAACATAAAAAAAATCTTAAAAAGCAGCAACAAGTGTTATGAGAAATGGAGAAAAGATTGAAGTTGTTACAGATTTTACTTTATTTGGATCCACAGTCAATGCCCACGGAAGTGGCAGACAAGAAATCAGATGATGTATTATACTGGGAAAATATTTTGGAAAAGACCTCTTTAGATTATTAAAATGCAAAAATGTCACCTTGAGAACTAGGATGCTCCTCACCTAAGCCACAGTATTTTCAGTTACCACAGATGCATTCAAAAGCTGGACAATGACTGAGGAAGACTGAGGAAGAATTGATGCCTCTGAATTATGGTATTGGTGACTACACCATCAACTACCAGAAGAATGGAGAAATCTGTCTTGGAAGAAGTATATCTAAAATGTTCTTTAAAGCAAAAATAGGGAGACTTTGTGTTACATACTTGTTATCAGGAAGAACCAATCTCTGGAGTAAGATATCCCTCTACTTGATAAAAAAAATTTAAAGGACAGCCAATGGAAGATTGGGAAGTATATATTCTGTTGTCACTGTATGTACCACGTAATTGTATGAAGAACTATATTTTTTAAAGTGGTTTGGGTTTTTTTTTTTTAAATTTTAGCATAGCTTCCAACACTGAAAACAAATATCAAGAGAAAAAAATTCAAAACAGGAAATAATTTGGTCATGGAAGGTGTGGTTTAGGGATAAAAATTATTGTTATTTTCTATATTACCTTTCTCTTTACAGATCATTATTCTTGGATGGTTCCCAAGCATGGTAAGGTTGTTGTTGTTATGTGCCATCGAGTCGCTTGCGACCCATAGCGACCCTATGTACAACAGCCCTAAACTCCGCTCTGTCCTGTGCCAAGCGCACCGTCTCTGACACTCCCATCCCAATTATCCCAGTCACTGAATCAATCCACCTCATAGAGGGCCTTCCTCTCCTGC
>NW_006399962.1:1367876-1380773 GCF_000299155.1 Elephantulus edwardii | reverse complement strand
ATTAATAATAGGATGATAAAGGAGAAAAAAACCATACATTTGGAAGCTGAACAACACCTTGCTTGAACATGACTGGGTAGTAGAAGAAATAAAAAAATGAAATTAAAAAGTTTCTTGAAACTAATGACAATGAAAACACCACTTGCCAAAACCTCTGGGAATCTCTTGCATTTTGGTAATAGCTTTTGCTTTTCAGTATGTATGCATAAGCCACCAACGCTGTGTAAGTATGATTAGAGGGATATGCTAACATTCATCCTTGTAAGAAGGCAAGAAACTAGGGAGGAGAAAGATTTCTTTATGACTTTTTTTAAAAAAAATAGTTTTCATACAATAATTTATTTGTATCATATTTCATTCATATACTTTGGGTTCCATGCAATTCCTCTTTTACATTGTGTTAAATACAATCATTCATATACCTGTATCCCATATAATTAATTGCTATTAGTCTCTGCTGATTACTATAGCATCTCTTTAAGTCCCAAATGATCCTTTCCCATTTACCTACCCTTTCCCCAACACAACCACTAAACTCTCTTAGCCTAGTGATTTCCATTCTTCCCCCTTTTCTGCTCCTTTCCCTTTTCTCCTTCTTCTTTTGGGCATTTATACACATCTTACTAGTTGTCCTTTTATTTTTCTAATAATGGTCTTATTCAGTAGTTGTCCTTATGATGGTAAAATTAAGGAATAGGACCTTATAAAATTTAAGTCCCTTTGTACATCAAAAACCTTCCCAGATAGAATGAAAAGGCTAGGGAGAAAAACAAACAAAGAAACAAACAAATCCAAACATTTTGAATGATGATATCTCAGACAAGGGTCTCATAATGAAAATTCACAGACTACTACAGGGTCTCCGAGGAGAAAAACAGGTTTGTCCTGGAGAGGGTGAAGCCAGGTTGCTCCTTGGAGGCAAGGATTCTGAAACTTTGTCTAACATACTTTGGACATGTTGCAAGGTGGGATCAGTCCTTGGAGAGGGATGTCATGCTTAGGAGAGTGGAGGAACAGCTCAGGAGAGGAAGACCCTCGATGAGATTGATTCAGTCACTGGGGTAAAGGGGATAGGTGTGTTGGAGACAACAAAATTTGCAAGAGATAGAGCACGTTAAGGGCTGTTGTATATAGGATCACTGAGTCACAGGCTCAACGGCACATAACAACGACGACAACAACAACAACAACAATGGTCTATACAAGAGAAAGATTGATAATCCAATAACAAAATGGGCAAAATACATGAGAAGATTTTCACAAAGGAAGACATTCAGCTGACCAGCAGATTTAAAAATAATTCTTCCTGGGTATAATTCTATAGGAGCCCTGGTGGCCTAGTGGGTAAGGAGCTTCATTGCCAACCAAAGGCAAGTGATTTGAATCCACTAGCACTTCTATGAGAGAAAGTTGAGCAATTTCCTCTCAAATGATTTAAAGTATTTGAACAGTTGCTGGAAGAGTACGCTATAAGCTGGTTTCCATTTGACAACAATGAGTTTAAACTTTTTTTTTAGATACAGTTCTACAGTGAAATTTAGAAGAACCTGAAATTGATGGAACTAACTTATTTTTCGCCCCCTGAACATCACAAGTCTTCTACCACAGACCAGGAGTACTCTTACCACTTTCCTATCACTTGTTTTACAGGAAAGTATTTGAATTTTCCTTCACTGACTGGTTTCTGTCTTACCCAGTTTTTGGTCTTTGCACATTTCCTGTATAGTATGTGACTTTTAAACAAAACAATAGCATGCTTTTATGTAAAGCTACTAAAATTTATTAAAACATCATTCTAAAAGAACCATTATTTTTTATTATGATCCGTGTTTGGCCACTTTGTTTAGTCATTCCCAATGGCATAGCTAAGGTAGGGTAGGTTTGGCTCATGCTCTGGGAACCACTGAAAAAGGTTCCATGGAGCAATTTCTCGTACGCTAGCATGCCACAGTGTCCTTCCTCAAACAATGTAGACATCAGAGGCATAATGAGGAGGGAGAGAGGGAAGCATTTGCCCTTGGATGCAACTCAAAACTTGGGTGCCTTACAAGAAGTGGAATGATATTTCAAGGTACTTAAAATATGAAAGGCACTTGATGGAGGCAGTCAGACCAGAGTGGTAAGGCATTTCTACCGAAATACAGACACTATCACTATTTATTCATTTTGAGATTGGGTAGGGGTGGGGGCGGGTGAAATTTGAAGATTGTTTTAAGTACTTGTTACCTTCACTTTGCCCCTGATCATTCTACAAACCGGCTCCTTTAGGACAATCTGTCCCCAGACCTTCACTGCAGGGGCTTCAAAGACAACCTTCTGCATTAGCCATCATTCATAGGGTGCTGACTTTGCACTCGGCACTGTTTCAAGAACTTTATCTGTATTATCTCATTTAATCCTCACCCAATTATGTCACTGCTAGGACTATTCATCCCTCAAATGAAAAAACAAGGCACAGAGAGGTTAAATGGATTTCCTACAACCATTTAGCTGAAAAGAATGGAGCCAGAATTAAATCCAGGCAATTTGACTTCAAAGCTGAGCTCTTAATCACGAAGATTTTTTGTCCTCCTTAAGATGAAAACACTTCCAGCCTAGGGGTTTACAGTCTAGGAGTGGGAAAATGCAGTAATGAGTCATACAACAATGATATACACATGCACCCTCCCTCACACAAAGAGGAGGAAAAGTTTATTGTTATATGAAAAAATGGGGGAGTGTTATTCCCAGAGGATGCCCTCGGCAGAAAGAGAACCTATCCTCAACATAGAATAAAGGGAGAAAGAGAAAGACATTTATTGCACACCTGTCATTTATCAAGCATTTGTGTTTTGTAAAGATTAGCTCATTCAATTCCCATAATAGGGAGCTCTGGTGGTGTAATCTGTAGGGAGTTGGCAATGTTGACTCAAACGCCACGAGCTTCTGGCAGTTCGAATCCACCACCAGCAGCTCCACTGGAGAAAGCCAGGCAATCTTCGCCCTTGTGTCTTACAGCCTTAGAAACTCAGTGGAGCGTCAACTATGAGTTGGGTTCAACTCAATGAGAACGAATATTCTCCTAACAACTAGTTATATTTAATGCAGTTGATTTCAATTTGTGATGACCCCTGTGTGCCAGAGTGAAGCTGTGCTTTGTAGTGTTTTCACTGGCTGATTTTTCAGAAGTAGAAGTGCACCACTTGTCTGTCAGTTGTTTTGACTGGTGGCTTGTTATGTTAGAAGCTAGGTTGCTGACATTTCCACTATCAGCAAGGCCACTCCTGGCGGCAAGTTTCACTGCAACTTTCACACTAAGATAGATGAAGAAGAAGGACGAAGTGGCCTATTTCTGAAAAATTTGGCCAGTATAAACCTTATGCATCATTGTCTAATAGAACATTAGAAGATGAGATGTTCAGGTTGGAAGACACTTAAAATATGACTCAGGAAGAGCTACCTCTTGAAAGCAGAGCCTGTCTGAACGATATGGATGGGACAAAGGTGACTGAAAAAGATTTACCTGTTCATGTAGTATGACTGAAAAGGAGCAGAAACAGTGGCAAGCATTCATTAATCATTGTAACATAGGAAGTATGAATTTAGGAAAGTTTTAAGTTGTCAAGAATGAAGTAGAATGCACAAAGAGGCCAATATCCTAGACATTTGTGAATGGAAATAGTCTATAGACCGATTTGAATAAGACAATCCTGTGGCCCACCATGTCAGGAATGACAAACTGAAGAGGAATGGTGTCATAGTCACTGTTAAAGCAGACATTTTAGTTAGCAGCCAAAAGCACTAACTACCAACACTAACCATGTACTTCTTTGTGGTTCTTACTTCCTGATTTTTTCCCATGCTCTAATTCTTCAGTTAGAGTTTCTTTCATATTTTGGGAAAAGCCCAAATAACAACAATAGAACAGTAGGAGGAGCTTTGTGGATGATCTGAGGTGATAGCCATCCTTTGATGGTAAATTTTTATTTCCAAGGCATTGTGCATAGACCTACAGGCATTTTCCTATGGTAGATTTTTATTTTTTTTTAAAAGATAAATAGAAAGAGAGATAGGAGTTTTTATTAAATCATTGATCTAAAACCAAAACCCATGGTAGTAAATGCTTTGTATTTTCTAGTAACACTTTATTATTAACATTTTCTTATCCTAAAACTAATTCTCTTCTGATTTTATGATAACATGAAATTATCAGTTGAAATATTATTGTGACTTTTTTTAAGATTTGAAGATATATTCTGGGACTGGAGTGATATCTTCTAGGAGGACTTGATTCTATATTCAAGTTGTATCTGATTTCTTAACAAAATGATTTAATTTTCATAATATTTTAATAATTCTGTTTACCTAAAGGGATTTCTGGTGGTCTAGTGGTAAGGAGTTGTGCTGTAAACCCAAAAGAACTTTGAGTCTACCAGATGCTCGGCAGAAGAAAATTGAATAATTTCCTCCTGTGAAATCTACTACTTCTGAAAACTCACTGGAGGAAAGGCCAGCTATGAGTCAGATCTGACTCAGTGGTAAATAACAACAAATATCCTAAATTCCAAGGGTTTTCTTACTGTTCTTCTTTTGTTTTATTATTATTAATTTTAATGAACATTTGCAGAGCCTTTGGATTTCCAATCATTCCTTCTTGCATTTTTCTCCCTGTCCACCCCTTCCCCTCAGTTTATTTTTTCTTTGAAAAGTAAAAGAAGAATTCTTTCATTGTTATACAATCTTCCCCCCACCCCCGTCCACTCCACTATGCAGCCTTCATTCTGGACACTTGTCATGATAATAATACCTAATCATGTATCGCTTTTAAATAGTTTTCTTCCTCATCTATTTCAATGCAGTATACATTATTTATCCCCTCTTTCTCAGTCTTCCCCCTACCCTGATGTCAGTCCTGTTTTACAACAGTGGCACTATGCAGTATTTGTCCTTTTGTTACTGAGATATTTCACTCAGCATAATGTCATCCAGGGTCACCCATTTTGAATAATATTTCATGAGTTCTTTGTTTTTCAATGCAGCATAATATTCAATTGTGTGAATATACCACAGCTTTTCTGTTTGTTGATGGGCACTTAGCTTGTTTCCAACTCCTTGCTATTGTGAACAAAGCCCCAATAAACATGGACAAGCATATATCTGCTTGGGTGGTAGTTCTGGCTTCTTTAGGGTATATTACCAGTAGTAGAATTGCTGGGTCAAATGGTGTTTCAATTTCCAACTTTTTGAGAAAGCACCATATAGCCTTCGCTAGTGGTTGCACCCTTTTACACTCTCACCAACAGTGAATAAGGATTCCAGTTTTCTCCTAAACATCACCAACATGGTGTTTGCTACTCCGTTAAATTTTGCTATTCTTACTGGGGTGAGATGATATCTCATAATTGTTTTGTAAATCCCAAGTTTTAAGTGCATTTATGGTAGCACTCTATTTAGGTCAATAAGTTTCCCATCAATAATTCAGGAATCTCCAACTAAGTTGATCATGACAAAAGATGAAACTCCATTGGTTAGAATGTGGTAGATGCTGCTGTTTTTTTCTTTTCTCTCTGTGGATAGCACTTTATGTAGATGTTAGCAACTTCACACCCAAGAACACCCTGTTATAGATTTCATTGTGTCCTCCAAAAAACTATGTTGAAATCCTGTGAATGTGACCTTTTGTGTGATAATTAGATAATACCAGAGCTGAGTGGGTTCAACATAGAAGTACTTTAGAGATGTGTCCTATAAAAAGATCAGAATAGACACAGGGACAATGAGCAGGAATGCTAAGGCTTGAGGAACTCCCAGTGTTACCAACAAGGAAAGACCTTCTTTTAGAGCTGACGCCTTCATTTGGACTTCTAGACTCTCAAAGTGCAAGATAATTAACTCTTGTTTTTTATGCCATCCACTGGTGAGATATTTATATCTAATTATCTTTCTCTTTTTATTGATCTATGGTGGAAACAAAACATTGCAGGAAACTATGACAGATGATTAAAATGCTTTGGAAAAATAAAATTGATTTCCACAAAGAGGTATGATTGGAACAAAACCCTATTCGTTTGCTTTTCTTCATTCAAAACAATATTAGTGTGAGTACCAAGGAGGATAGAAGGAGAATTGATGCCTTTGAGCTGTGGTGCTGGAGAAAAGTATTGAGAATACCATGGATTGCTAGGAAAATAAACAGATTCGTCCTGGAAAGGGTTAAACCAGGTTGCTCTTTGGAGGCAAGGATTCTGAGACTCTGTCTAACATACTTTGGACATGTTGTGAGGAGAGACTGGTCTTTGGAGAAGGACATCATGCTTGGGAGGGTGGAGGGATGGCGCAGGAGGGGAAGGCCCTCTATGAGGTGGATTGATTCAGTGACTGGGATAATCAGGATGGGAGTGTCAGAGACAGTGCGATTGGCAAGGACAGACTTTAGGGCTGTTTTACATAGGGTCGCTATGAGTCGCAGGTGACTCAACGGCACATAACAACAACAACATAACAACAACATCACACTCAGTACTGGTAGAATATGAAGTCTTGGCTGTCTTATCTAGGGTACTCCCAGGAAGTAGAACCTAGAAAAGGCTTGCTCAAAGGGAATTTTATTTTTGAAAATAAAAGAGAGACTAGAAGTGGGGAATCAGGAAAAAAAGGAAAGTTACTGGGCTAGCTTATTATTGTGATCAACTGAGGTTCAATGCCGCTGGAGACCCCTTCGGAAGAATTGTAGGATCCCCTTATAATTGTACACTGGACACATGGAAGAGGGGAGAATTAATGCATTGGTTTCTGCTTTCCTTGGTTAAGGATTTCCCTTACTGTGTGTGTGTGTGTGTGTTAATGTTAACTCCCTCCACTTTCTAGTTTGCAGAAGGGTCAAAATTACTGAGTGACTTTTGTGTCCTCCAGGAGATGCAGAGAAGCCTCCAATGCAGCTGAGGGGATATGCTGTCTGGCTTTCACCGCTGGTTGCCATGGCCACAGCTGGGCCAAGAGGATGTGAGATAAAGTGGAAGAGGAGTCTAGTAGTCACTCTCTGTGTGCATGGACTTTATTTTCTAGTGGGCCACTCATTTCGTAGGCAAGTACAAGCAATACAATGTGTTAAGTGATAAGACAAAAAGAGAGCTTCTCAGTTAGAACTGTATAGGGCTATATGTAAGAGAAATCCAATAGCAGTGGCTTAAAGAGTAGAGTTTTGTTTTCCTCATGTAATGAGAAGTCCAGAGGAGGCATTCCATACAGGACCAAGCTTACCATTGTTCTCAGGACAGTGGCAAGTATAACATCAAGGTCTCCCCCCTCCCCTCCAATACATGCAATACATACGTAGTCATATCACATACATCATGTATCATCTCAGAAAGATCCATTACTCTTCTCTCATCACACATAAATAAGAAACCATCTTGGTAAAAGCTGTTTGCCTTACTTTACACTCCCACCCTGGCCCCCACTTTCAAGACTTTGAATCAGAAATCTTTATGGTAGGGAATAAAGAATTTAGTCATACGGGAAACTGATCTTTTTGGCACAACTCCAGTCCCTTTTGAGGCTATGTGTTTATACCAATACTTAAGACACTGACCTGATGTACTCAAGTGTGGGGAGGGAGAAACATTTTACAGTTAATTAATCCGACTTGCAGTTTGTGACTATTTGTACCTCAGCCCAGCCCTCCAGTAAGAGAGACTCAACTGGTAAAGGAACATCTTCCATATTCTTCAGGCTTTGAGTAAAGGAATGTTTTAATGAAATCTTATGACACCCTATAATGGTCAAAATAATCTTGTACATCTAGAGTTGGATGCTCCCTCCCTTTTTATTTTTTAAAACCTTTTTAAATTCTATCTAACCTTTAAAGTAAAACTCAGGACTCAAATGTGAAAGAATAAGTGAAAGTGACTTTTTGCATGAGCATCAAGGGACACTTTGATGTAGGAGTCTTATAGAAGAAATTGCCCCAAAATAAAAACCAGTTAATACAGATGCTGGGCTGCAAGCTGTATTGTGCTGCAGCAACAAATCTCAGTGCCCTGAGCTGTGAGAGCACGACCTGTAGTCTGTTGGGAGCTGCACTGCTAACCCCAAGGCAGCACCTTCCTGGTAGTGCCAAATCAGATGAAAGGTGGGCAGTCTCTTCCTGTTGTGATTTACAGCCATTGGTACCTGCTGGCAGGTCAGCTGAAAGGGTGTTCCAATGCGACAGCAATGAGCTGAATTCTTGCGAAACTCTTAAAGATCTTTATTGCTTAAGCTGCACTTTCAACTTGAGTGGGCACGTGGTGGTATGCATGATATGAGAATGGGCAGCAGTGGTGGAATTCTGCTCTGCATATAACTCCTAGGGACCAGCCTGAGAGGCTCTACCACCTGGAATACCTTTGTCCCAGTAAGGCAAGAGCAAGACAGGAGAGGAACTGCAAGCATTGGATGGAGACTTGCCACTGCCTCAGGCCTCCAAGTGACACAACTAATTTTTCTTCACATTTCACTAGTCAGAAATGGACCCTTCAAACTGCTAGATGCTGATAGTATAATCTCCTGAATGCCTAGTAAGAAATCTTTGAAGATGAACAATGGATAACTTTGAAAAGAAACAGTGTCTTCCAAAGAACTTAATGTCTACCAAGAACTTAGACTATTGTGGTTGCTGATCATGGGGAGGGTGAAACGTGAAGGACCATAGATTTTACTTTCAAAAATTTCAGAGAAGTCATTGAGACTTATGGATAAATAGCCAAGTGCACCCAGATGTACATGACCTTTGGATAGCAGGGTAAACTAAATATAGTTAAAACCCAATTCCACAATCTATGGGCGTTCTCTCTGGTGTCTTAGTGGATAAGGAGTTGGACTGCCAACCTTTAGTATAGGCAGGTTGTTACTCTGTGGAAGAAAGATGGTCCATCTTCTCTCATGTGATTTACAGCCTCTGAAAACACACTGGAGGGTTGGCTATGAGTCAGTTTTAACTTGATAGCAATGAGAAAGCAAGAGATGGAAGTCCAAAGCTTGATACAGATGGTTAGAATGAACTGTGCATTCAGTCTCCAATTATGGATCACAGGAAGGTTCTGAGGGTAAAAACTGTGGTACTGAAGTATCTCTCCCCTCCCCCAGTAACTTGTCATTTACTTGAACACTTAGCTTCAGTTGGCAAACAGTAACTCAATTGTTTGGCAGTAATAAATCAATTGGAGTCAGCAGTGCAGTAGTTTAGATTATTAGATTTAAATATGGGAAAAGAAATTTATTCATTTATGCCTGTCTTCCCGCTAAGACATGGAAATAAACTCACTCTTATAAATAGAAAATAACAATCAAAGTGCCCTTGGCCAAGAGACAAGTCCCTTTCTCCCTCCCCTCAGAGATACTTTTAAATAAAATTTGAATTAGCATCTAATACTTACATTAAAAAAAGCTTTTTAAAAGTCCTTTTTTATTGTGATTTGAGTCAGTGTTTATAGAGCAAATTGATTTTCCATTCAGCCATTCATATACATTTTCTTTTATGACATTAATTATCATGGCCCACATTGTAGCCACACTCTTCGCACTTTATCTCCACAATTCGCATTTCCATTGAGCCTCCTCTCCCATCCTTTTCTGCCTTCTGAGCTTCATCCCAGGGCAAATGTTGCCTATTGATCTTGTACAATTGATTGTTCTAAGGAGTAGGTGATTTCACGGTGTTTTTCTCCACCATCAGGTCCGAGAGTTGTTTGGATGAACGTTCAAGGATGAATTAGTTTAGCTCCAGGCACAAAGGGTTACTGACGATCACAGTCTTGAGGGTTCCACCAATCTCTGGTAGTGAAAGATGTTTGATAAAAATTTGATCATGTAGCATGAAAGAAACCAGAGATGAGACACTGTGTCAGTAGAAAATATGTGGATAATTTCTTTACATAATTGAGCAAAGGATTCCAGTGGTTTGGAATCTTTAGGAGCAATGCTACCCTAAACAGAATTCCCTATTGTTTTCTCCTTCTTCTGCTTTGGTGTGTAGTTTATTTAGTTTTTTCTTTTAGAGAATAGTTTTGAGACCTATATGCTTTGTTGTTGTTAGTATGTGCTGTCGAGGTGACATGACCCTTTTTACAACAGCTCTGACCCCTGCTCTATCTTTTCGTCGTCAGCCAATTTCATTGTCTCTGACACATCTACTCTCATTACCTCAGTCAATCCATCTCATCCAGGGTCTTCCTCTCTTGCGCTGTCCCTCAACCCTTCTAAGCATGACGTCCCTCTTCAAGGACTGGTCCCTCTTTGCAACATGCTCAAAGTATGTCAGCTGGAGCTTCAGAATCCTTGCCTCCAAAGAGGAGCCTGATTTCACCCTCTCTGGGACAGACCTGTTTGCTCTTTTAGAAGTCCATGGTATATTCAGTACTCTTCTCCAGCACCACAACTCAAAGTCATAAATTCTTCTTCTATCATTCTTTTTTATTGTCCAGCTCTCTGATGCATAGCAAGTAACATGGCTTGGATCAGGTGCACCTTAGTCTCTACACTGGCATCACTGCTCTTCAGCACTTGAGAGAGTTCCCTGACAGAAGAGTTTCCCAATGCAATTCATCTTTTGATTTCCTGGATGTTGGTACCAAGAGTGGAGCCAAGCAAGGTGAAGCTGTTAACAGTCTCACTCTCTTCACCATATTAGTGGAGAGATCATTTGAGGATCCTTTCTAGAAGATGTTTTACTTAGCCAAACTCCTCTGTGGGCCAATACATGAAGAAAAAACCCATTCATCCATTTATTTATTTTAAATTATCTGTAGACTGAGGAACTTGAGACAACGAGAGTGCCAAGGTACTATATCAGCTACTGCTGACATGATTGCAAACTCAAAACTTTTCTTTCCTCACTTTAAAGCATATAAATTTGGAAACAATCTGTTCTAGATAAAAATCTGAGACACTGAGCTCATGCATAAGTGAGCTATAACCTCAGCTGACAGCGTTTGATGATTTTACTGGAGCCTTTTCTTTCCATAGAGTCGGCAGAAAAGAGAAAATTTAACTGAAACTTAGTATTTGTGAATAATCCATTTCAATATTCTTGTAGACCTGAAAATGTAACCTTGAGAACTGCAGTCACCTTAGCTAGCAGGGTAGATCCTAGGTACAACCAGGCCAGAAACACAGGATGTTTTGGTGAAAGGATTCAGGTTCTCAAGGAGACTCCAGTAGGGACGGGATTTTGAAGTGTGGACCAATTTTGTAAGTCACTAGTTTTTTGGTATTATTTATCTTCCTAAGTACTTTTGCTTTCTTTGTAACCTTGAAAACAAGGGCTCCAGTAGACCAGCAGATGTTTACAGCAGATATTTTCAGTGTTTACAGCAATTCATTTAGCCAGAACTAATGTGGTGTTAATAGTTAAGTTCTTGGCTTTTAACGGAAAGGTTGGTGGTTCAAGTCCACTCAGCACTGATTCTGGCCTCACTGGTCTGTTGAATTTCATTCTACATTTTATAGTCATAAGGCCTAGACATTTATTAGTCTGTATTATATATAAATGTGTTAAGGTTATACTCATTTTAAGGCAGTATCATTTACTGATTCTTTATTATGTGTCAAGTGATATCCATGCCTATCCAGGAGTCAACAGACTTTTTCTCTAAAGAGTCAGATAGTAAATATTATGCCTATTCAACTGGCTACTGTAGCATGAAATCAGCCAGATGACATATAGGTCAGTGAGTGTAGCTACACTCTTTACGGACTTTGAAATTTGAATTTGATCTAATTTTCACATGCCATGAAATATTATCACTCTTTAGATTTTTCCAACCACTTAAAAAAATGCAGAAAAATACTCTCATCCCACTCTACAAAAATGGGTAGTGGGCTCGATCTGGCCTGAGAGCCCTGGTTTGCTGACTTCAGCTTTGTTTAACCAGCATTAAACCTTCACAGTAAGCCTCAGGAGAGAGTTACTTTACTCTGTGTTTATATATGAATATTATGGGTTTAGTTTTTCTCATAATTTTTGAGAATCAGATAACAGCCTACCAAAAGTTTAGTGAGATTTAAAAAAAGTTTTTCTTTGCACTCAGCTCACACTGAACTCATTGTCACTGGTGTTGACTCCAATGTATAATAGAAGAATAACATTTTTAATATGCTTTTAACGATAATATAATGTATATAAATAAAGAATTATATATATTTACATATAGTATAAATTTATGTAAATATTTTGATCAGGCCTTTAGTTCATAGGTTCACTATGAGTCATCTACGACTCGATGGCACATAACAACAACGTATATATTAACTATAGGGAGCTCTGGTGGCCTAGTGGTAAGAACTGTGCTATAATTCCTAAGGCACGTGGTTCAAGGCCACCAGATGGTCCATGGGAAAATGATGAGCAATCTCCTTGCATGTGATTAACAGCTTCTGAAACCACCAGAGGATCAGCTATGGATTAGTTCTGACTTTATGGTACACAAAAACAACAACAACATTAATCATAATATATTCCATACAATAAAGATATACTTGCCCATTTTTCAATTGGATTATCTACCTTTATCTTGTTGTGGTGCTCAAGTATTTTATAAATTCTAGATTTAAGTCCCTTACCTGACATGTCATTGCCAAATACTTTTTCCCAATTTGAGGCACAGAATATGAACAGACACTTCACCAAAGAAGACATTCAGATGGCTAACAAGCACATGAAGAAATGTTCAAAATCCCCAGCTCTAAGAGAGATGCATATCAAAACAACTATATCATCTCATGCCAGTAAGAATAGCAAAATTTAACAGAACAGCAAGCAACAAATGCTGGCGAGGTTGTGGAGAAAATGGAACCCTTATTCACTGTTAGTGGGAGTGTAAAGTGGTGCAACCACTGTGGAAAGCGGTATGGCGCTTTCTCAAAAAGTTGCAAATAGAG
>NW_006399962.1:1346204-1366544 GCF_000299155.1 Elephantulus edwardii | reverse complement strand
AATAAAATTTAAAAAGTAAAAAAAAAAAAAAACAAAAAACCAAAACGAAACAAAAACAAAACCAAAAAGATATACTTTCCTTCCCCCCCATGTTTTTAAGGACATTGTTGATTCTTAAATTATTTGATTATGAAAAAAAGGCCAAGTCATTGTCATGGAGTTAGAACTGACTCATAGCTGATTCTTCAGTGGGTTTTCAAAGGCTGTAAATCACACAAGAGGAGACTGCCCGTTTCTCCCGTTGAGCTGCTGGTGGATTTGTACCAGCAGAGGTGCCACCAATGGGTTAGTGCATAACTAGTGCCACCCTAGTTCCCTTATGATAGAGAAAAAGAATTTATTTTAGACTTCTCCGTACATTTTATTTGGGTTAATGTTGCTAATGTTGAAATATACTTCCCAGAAATAAGCTCTGAAGAGAGAAGAGTTTGATTCTGAGTAGTAGCAGGGGAAATCATTGTAGGATAAAAATTTAGCCATTTTACATGATATTAATTAAAAGATGGATAAATAGGTAAATATGAACATTAGTGTTGCCTCCCTCCGTCTCTCCCCACCCCCATTCCAGGGATAGAATTCCCTTCTTGAACTTGGTGAAATCCAGGAATGATACAAAGGAAGGTTTTTTCTCTTTCACTTACTCAGCGTGGTGCATTGCTGATGCCTCAGTGAGTTTAAATAAAACAGCTAGACTCCAAAGAATTCATACATATTCCCAGCATATTATATTTTACACTATAATAAAATTCCTTCATAATATAGATTTTTTGGTTAAATGAATTTAGATAGAATATGAGTCAATAATCTTCCTTGAAACAGTCTCTGAATACAGTAAGTATCTGATCCATCACAGATGCCGCCAGTCTTTAAAATTTTGAACCTTCTTATTTAAGTAATAGGCAATTAAAATTTATCAGAATGCATGGACTGGCATATGACCAAGACATTTAAACCAAATAGACTATATACAAGGTCTGGTGAACCCCACTTGGTAATGAACAACATAGCCGCTGTTTATATGTTAAAAAAAAGTATCTAAATCACCCAGCAGGACTGTGTCTAATTACATATTACAGTATTAGTGGATAATTGTGCTTTCTATGAGAAAAATTTGTTCCAAAGTCAAAATGTCATCTTGCTGTCAAATAATCTCACTGATTACTATAAACAAGAGCTGGAGAAATTGTACTGTGACTGAGAAGATGTGATATGAATCCCTCTCATTACCCAAGTCATACATACATGACTTCCATTATAATCATCTAACTATTGCAACATTTCCCTTCTACCCTCCTTTTCTTACCTATGTGCCACACACATGACTCATTAACATTTGATCATTACTGTACTATTTGTATAGTTAGTCTCTGAGTAAAGTGGGGTGATTACTTCATTATGATGGATTCCATAATAGCATAACAACTTGCATCAAGGGTTAATATTTCTCTTTTCTTCATTTATGGTAAATTAACAATCAGTCTGACCCCTGGTTTCCATTACATTCTTGTTTGTCCTATGTTGTGTCAAGAATCCAATTGGCTTAGAGGAAACTTCAGAACGCTCTTGTCGAGGAGAAACCACATTCCCTCTGGCTGATGTCTTCTTTGAAAAGTAGGCAAGATATTTGACATCATGTCTGGTCTGAATATCAAAGCAATGATATTGCTTTGAAATGAACTGAAGGAACATATGGTCTAGAAAGTCCATTGTGGCTTTTGGAAATTGAGATTAGATGAAAGTCCCAGCAAGTTGTTTATTACAATGAGAAACTCAAGACTGAATTCATTCTGGTATTTCTGATCTAAGTGTACAGACATCACGTTAAAGCTTTATTTTCACAGTCCTTCAGCACAAAGTCTCATTCCATTTGGTAAGACATTGTAAACAGCTGCATTCTATGTAAAGAAGTAGTTTATGTCCCCATAAGTACTGTAGTTACTTGAACTTTTAAAATTGAGAACAGAATTATTACAGCAAGACATTTTTAAGTGGAAAGGGAATCTCACTTTTCGGCAACATCTTTTGTTGTAAAGAATAACAGAAGTCCGGGAGACACAGTGAGTTAATTTTTCTGAGAATCTCTATTAACCTTTCGCACTGTGCCCCTTAACTGTTGTGTTTTATTTTTTCTCCAACAACACTGGAATATTGTCTAGAAATGCTATGGTAATTAGTGAAACATTTTACACAACTTTATTTTATGCTTCTGTGACTGTCTTTTTGGAATGAGAGTTTGAATTAACTTGGCATGCTTACAATTTCCATCATGGGCAGTTGAATAAATGACCTAACAAATATCAGAAGAGCAAAACTCACAGAGTCAGGCCAGTTTTTATAAGAGGTACTTTCTTTGGGGGCAGGTTTCTGCTAGATGCTCTAGGTAGCCCTTTTATTTATTTATTTTTTCTTAAACTCTATAAAGTAAGACTTGTTGTCAGGACAATTGTCAGTTTCTTTTCTAAGAAGAGAAAAGCAGGCTCAGAGAGATTAATGATCTGCTTAAGGCCATACCCCAGGTGGGTGGAGTCCTAATTTAAATGTGGATTTGTCTGACTATAGAGCTGATACTCTTTCCATCTTGATACACCTTACTGGGTTCTACTCATAATACACCAAAGTAAAGGAGAGTAGCAATCATATCCTTATATTAGAGAAAATCAAGAATTTAAAGTAAATAATAAGCACTTGACTCAATGACTATGTAGAACCATCATGCACCAAAACTCACACAACATTGTTGAATGAGCGTTTGTCCTATTAATATGCTGTAGAATTTTCTAAGTGAATAATTTTCAGAATGCATAGATTATATGTTCAGAACCTGGAACTAGTTTTGGATTTATTTTGCATGAAAGGGTGGTTATTGTTAGGTGTCAAGTACAATTCACAGTAACCCTATGAACAACCCATCCGAACAGTGTCCTATCCTCTTCATCCTCATTACCTCTGACACACTTAAGCCCATTGCTGCAGTCAGCATGTCAACTCACTTGGCTGAGGGTCTTCCTCTCCTTTGCCACTTCCACCTTTCTAAGCAGGATGTTTCTGTCCAGTGAATAATCTCTCCTAACCACATGCCCAAAGTGTGTGAGATGAAGCTTCATCATCTTTGGCTTCAAGAAGCACTCTGGCTGCACCTTATTCAAGACATATCTGTTCTTTATCCAGTATTACAACATAAAGGCATCAATTCTGTCAGCCTTCATTGTTGTCCAGCTTTCAGATTCATAGCAAGTGACTGAAAAGACCATGCCCCGAATCAGGTGCATCTTTGTCCTCAAATTGACATCATTACTCCTCAATAACTTAGAGATTTCTCTGACTGCATACTTTCCCAGTGAAATATGTCTCCTGATCTCCTGACTGCTGGCATCAAATTTACTGATTGTGGATCCAAGTAAGATGAAGTTGTTGACAGTCTTAATCCTTTCTTTGTCCATCATGGTGTTGCTCATCAGTCCAGTGGTGAGGATTTTTGTTTTCTTGATGTTGAAATGCAATCCATATTTAAGGGTGCGGTGTTTAACCTTCTGCAGCAAGTGCTTCATGTCCTCCTGTCAGCAAGCAAGGCTGTGTCATCTGCATAATGAAGGTTATTGGGGAGTATTTCTCCAGCCCTGATGTCACATTTTTTTACATTAATAATTAGCAACATTTAGAGAATTATACTATTGCTCTTCATCAGTAGTTTCTGCTATGAATACTGTATGCAGATAAAGTCTAGTGTGCTAGCTATCACTTTCTTGACTTTCAGCTTCACACCCATTCTTCATTGCCTGCTCTATGAACATGGAGCTGGACTCTTGTAATGTTTCTTTTTTGCCAGCTGACTTGATGCTATACTTGATTAGGAAAGGTTGCTGTTCTTTCTGGCAACTTCTGCATTATTAGTGACTTCTACCCTTACAGAGCAAAGCTTTTTTCAGAGGTTAAGTCCTGTAGTGTGCAATGGCCAGTATCTAGTTCCTTTAATGATTAGTTCTTGCATCATGCAACATTTGTAGAACATGGCAACAGCAGTGTCAGGTAACTGCTGGCTTCTCATGGAAGCTCCATTTGCAGCTACCAAATTTCAAGGTATGTTACTTTACCAACCTCTCTCTAGTCAGGGAGTCAGGTACAAGTTGTGAATGTAAGTCCTAAGAGAAGGAGAATTCTTTCCTGGTGTCTAGGGAGCAGAAAATTGTATATGGGGGCACAAGGCCAGAATGTCTCTTGGAAAGTCCAGAGGGAGTAAAAATAGCACAACCCTCTACTGCCCCGGAGCAAAAAGCAGATAAAGAGCCTGTAGTGCAGCCCCCTGGTGCCTCTAGAACCACATCAACAGCAAGAGGTTTGTTTATTCATTGCTGACTCACAGACTCACAGTTATGGTACTGAGTATGGGGTTTATTAGGGAAGTAAGTTGGAAAGTGGGAAGGCAAAGAATATCACCCAAAATAAGTCCAGGTGTTAGTCCAAGTTCCAAAGTATATTTAGTCTAGGATCTGGATTCAGTTCAGCAGTCAAATCCAAATCAACCAGCAAGGTTTTCCTCAGAGCAGTTATAAGTCAGCTTCTCCTTCAAGCATCTGGCAAGAATAGCAAAAACCTTTAACTGTGGCCTTTATCTCAGGGCTTATCTGCTTACTACATCTTACCACAGTTTCTCCACAGCAATGCTATAATCTTTTCAACACCAGGGTCTCACTCTCACCGGGGTCTTACTCCAGTCTTCCTCAAGTCTTGCAGCCACAAGTCCTGCTTGCTTCGTCTTGCCACCCAGTGTGGGAAGTACTCTTTCTCATATCCTAGACCTACAGCTGTTGATGATTTGCAAAAACCACGTGTCTGCAGTTAAGGTAGCTGGAAACCAGAGGAGGCTATCTATAATGGTTTAAAAAGCCAACTTTTAGACTAGGACTACTCCTGGACAGTCTGTCTCTAGTCTAGGTAGCTGTTCCTTGTATATACAATTCCTGTATTCTTTAGTTTTCTTTACTCTTTCTAACTTATCTTCCATTATGCTAATTACTGGCTATAGTTAAGCTCTTCTTTTTAAATTTGCTATATGATATCTGTTTCCTGTTTGGATGCTGACTGGTACAACTGAGTAAATAATGTCTTAATATTGCAGAACTTTTTAGTAATCTAGGAAGTAAGTCTAGGAAGATAGGCTTTGAGATGAGAAGGAAAAGAATATTTTTATATTTGAAGGGTGTCATAGATTTGCTTGTACCCTTAAAATACATGCATGTATGTAGATATGATGTGGAAGTTTTGTGGTGATCTTCCATGATGAACCAAGTAGTTGAAAAAGGATTAAGGGTGGGTTGCAATAACTCTTATTATTATCATATCCCTGAGCAAATTTAGGGGAAGTTTCCCTAGGCTGTAGCCTGTAACATCTTCTTTTTTCTTTATCTTTTTTCCTTCTCTTACAAAAGATAAAAGGGGAGGAAAATGAGCCAAGAGGGGGGAACTCAGTGCTACCAAGAAAGAATCACCAGGAGTAGAGTGCATTCTTTTGCACTCAGATCCTGTGCTAATACTCCTCCATACCAGGGAAGGCCAGAACACATGGAGATCTCCAAGGGTTAACTCAAGGGCTAGAGATGCTGATACAAACAAGGTCTTTTCTCCAGAATGGACAGAGAGGGCTTTCCTAGAGCTGGCACCCTGAATTTGGACTTCTAACCTCCTTAACTGTAAAAGAATAAATTGTCAAAGCCATCCATTTTGAGTCTCTTTGTTATACTATTACTAAATAAGACAATAGATTTTTAAATAGATGATTCAAAGGAGAGTGAAGTCTTAGGTAAGAATGGAATGACATCTTTACATTGTGCTGTTCCATCTTGTTTATAGAAGAAGATATGATCTGGCTGCTCTCCTAACTCTGGGCCAATCTGCCCCTCCTCACTCACTCCAGTAGTAGCTCCAGCCATGCCCTTCTCCTCCTGATCCTTGGATGCCTGAGGTACATACCTGCTCTGATATCTTGTACTTACTTTCCTCCAGGTATCTGACTGATTTTCTCCCTCTCTTTGTATAAGTTGTCCCTCCATTGTCATCTTCTTGGTGAGTCCTTCCCTAACCAGGTTCTTTACATGTGCACCTCATGCCTGGTACCCCCTCAGTTTTCTCCTGTGTTTTGAAGAAGTTTACTTAGTGCTGCATCCTCAGTGTTTAGAATCTACTTCCTACCCACCACTGATGAGTTATGCTGACTCATGGTGATTTCATGCATTTCAGACTAGAGCTGAGCTGCAGAGATTTCTTGGCTGTAATTTTTATGGACGGGATCACCAGGACTTTCTTCTGCAGCACCACTAGGTGGATTCAAACAACCATTGACAGGTTAGCAGGTTATTGCAAAGTACTTGTGCCTCCAAGGACATATTTGGAAGACTGTTTAATATTTGTAATTGAATAAGTGAATCTCTCATTTTGTCTGAATATGACCCAAATTTATACCTGTGAGTTATATTTTTCACTCATGATTTTGGGTCTGTATGTGTGTCTCTATGTAACTAGAATGGAAAGAAAACTTGATTTTTATATTATGGACATTTTTTGGTAGGCCTCTAATACTTTAGAGCTTTAGGACCAGCTTTCTTTCAAGTAATATATCACCCTTGCTTTAAACAGCAATGATTGCCATGAGCATTTGTCATTTTTCTTCCAACCAGTTTTTCTGCTTCTAAACAGCACTTCAGTTTTGCTTTAGTTGGAAGTAAACCAATGACCTGGCCACTGAAGATTGGACTTATAACCAGGGCTTTGAACCAGTTCTGCTTGATTATGAATCCCATCATGGCCAAAAAATTGAAATTGGGATGGATAAGAATTTGTGGAATGTAGATGTACTGGGATGAAAATCAGAATGAGAAAATGGTAGGTTAATGGTTTGTTAGCAATTTAATTTCCCCCTTTAAAAATAAAGCCAAATACAACCAGGGAAATGCCATTTTACAAATCTTGAGATTTACAATTGATATTTTCCGTGAAATTAATAAAGATCTCACTTGTACATGGAAAAAAAAATAAAGCCAATGTGTCTATTTTATAGCACTTTCTTGACCAGCAGAGTCAGATAAGCACTGCTCCACTCTAAGAAGACGACTGATCATGTTGCTTTGAATGTGTGATGCTTTCCACAGTCCTGACAACAATTCAATTCCCTGCATCAAGCTCCTGAAAGGGCTCACTATGCTTTTCCTGAGTCTTTCATTCCAAGGCTTCAACTTATCATTTTTCCTATTCCACCTATCATTCTATCTAGCATACTCACAGTTTGCAAATTCTTGTCTGTTTTGATTTTGTTGCATAGGTGATAACTGAACTAGTTTTAACTGGTTCAGAGTCCTGCTCATCACCCAAACCAGGGCAGAGTGAATGTGATTACATTCTTGGGAGGTGTGAAAAAGAGCCCCAAAATGCCTGAGACCATTTATCCCTTTGAGTTCTCGGATGACGCAAATGGTTCGTGTGCTGAGTAAAAGATTGGAAGTTCAAGTCTACCAAGTAACACCTTGGAGGAAAAGTCCCTTGTGAGCTACTTCTTAAAAATCAGCCACCGAAAGCCCTACAAAGTGCAGTTCTATTTTGACACACCCGACTTGGCATGCATCAGAGCTGACTGACTTGATGGCAACTGACTTATTCATTCATGCAACACTGCCTGGTATAACAAACATCGGCCAATCCCTGCTTTGTCTCCGGGGTTGCCTTAGTTTTTGCCCTTTTTATACCTGTTTCTTACACATTTATTCCTCCTGTGGGTCATCCTACGTTCTTCCAATAATTCTTTGTTCCCTCTGCTTCCCTCCTCTTAAGTTAGCCAGGCAGATTCTGTTTCTTGCAGCCTAATCATCTTAACTGATGAAAGAATTAGCTTTAAAATTAGAGGAGAGCTAGCATTTTATTCTAGAAATTGAATGCAATATGCCTGTATTGCTTATTCTGCAGAAAATATGCTTTTTAAAAACACTGCATATTTAGCATAGAATGACAACTTTTAGTAATGTATTTCAATCCTGATAGACTAAAGACATTTTGGTAAATGAAACCAAGAAGTAGGAATGATGTAACCTCAGCTCACATTGTATTAGATTCAACATATCATGGTTTGGATACCTCCTCTATGTTTCTTGCCACTCTCAGTAGTTTTAGAATGAGTGATTGATATGCTTAGATTACTGTTAAGAAAGGCTCAGCTATAGAGAATGAGGGGATCTGTAGTCAATTTATGCAACACAGTTGTGTGTTACAGACTATTTTCTAACACAGAGAGCATCTTCATTCTGTAATAGCTAGAATAAATTTTAAAGAATAATAGAGAAGTGTTCCACATACCTCATTTCCAAAACAGTAGCAAACCAGTAATGGTCTAAGAAGAAGGGTAGGCAATATCTTGGTTATGAGGTTAAGAAGGCTGGCATATTATTTCAGTTCAAGTTGATCCAAGTTATTGTAATAATAAATACTATAAAACATTGTTAAATGTTACAAAATCTAGAAAAAGAAGATCTGATATCTGTGGAAAAAAGTAGAATATTAAGAAAACATGTTCTGTATGTTGTTATTAGGTGACATTGAGCTAGATCCAACTTATAACAAGTTTATGCAAAACATAATGAAACGCAACCATGACCATAACCTTCGCTACGCCTGAACCCATTATGGAAGCCCCTGGGTCAAATCCATTGGTTGACAGTCTTCTTTTTTGCTGACCTTCAACTTTCCCCGTGAAGTATAATGTCCTTCTTCAGGGATTGGTTCATTGTGATAACAGGTCCAAAGTACATAAGATCAAGTCTGGCTAGTCTCGCTTCTAGGTAGAATCCTGCTTTTTACTTCTTCCAAAACAGATGTGTTTGTTCTTCTGCCAGCTTATTTTTGTTGTTGTTAGGTGTTGTCAAGTTGAGTACGGCTCATAGCTACACTATGAACAGCTGATCTGAATCTTTCCCTATCTTAGGCCATCTTCATCATCTCTAACAAACCTGAGCCCATTCCTGACATCACCGTTTCAATATATCTTGTTGGAGGCTTCCTCTCCTTCTCTGATGCTCCATTTTTCCACTATTGTGTTCTTTTTCAAGGAACACCTCACCTAGCTACATGTGCAGAGTATAAAAGATGAAGCTTCAACATCTTTGCCTCAAAGAAGCATCTGGTTGCACCTTCTCCAATACATATCTGTTTGTTCTTTTGGCAGTTAGAGACATTCTGTACTCTTCTCCAGCACCACAACTCAAAGGCATCAATTCTTCCTCTGTCATCCTTATTCATTGTCCAGTTCTCTGATGCACAGCAGATGAATGAGAAGACCATGGCCTGAATCAGGCGCACTTTTGTCTTTAAACTGACATCACTGCTCTTCAACATTTTTGAGATGTCTCTGACAGCACACTTGCCACTGTAATATGTCTACTGATTTCTTGACTACTGATACCAAGTATGTTGATTGCTAATCAAAGGAAGATGAAATTATTGACAGCTTCAATCCTTTCCCCATCTATCATAATATTGACTGTTGGTCCTGTGGTGAGGACCTTTGCTTTTTTGATGGTGAGATGTAATTCATCCCTAAGGTTGTAGTCTGCCAGTCTATGGTATGTTTAATATTTTTCAACATCATAATTCAAATGCATTGATTTTCTCTAAACTCTTTACAATTTTTTGAAGGCAATCTGCTTTTAAAAAATTTTTTACTACTTTATTTACAAAATTAAAATACATTGTTTTCAAGAACATATTCTTTCAATTCCCCTCATCCCCCACCCATCAAATTGTACAATTAATCTCACTCTTCCCCTGCACATCCTCATCCCTCTGCTCCCAACTTCTCCCACTCCTCTTGGATTCTTATGCTCATTCTACAATAATGGTTTTATACAATATTTATTCTTGTGATACTGAGTTGGGTCACTCAGCATAATATTCTCTAGTCACTCCTAAGTTAGGTAATAATTTACAACATCATTGCTCCTGTGTGCTGCGTAGTATTCCATTGTGTCAATGTACCATAATTTCTCAATCCATTCAGCTTTTTGAGGAAGAGCAAAACTGCCTTCCAGAATAGTTGTACCATTTTGCAATCCTACCAACAATGTAAAAGAGTTCCTTTCTCACCACATCCTCTCCAACATTTATTACTTGCTGCACTGTTAAACTTTGCCACTGTTACTGGAGTGAGATGGTACCTCATTGTGGTTTTAATTTGCGTCTCTCTTATTGCCAGTGATTTGGAGCATTTCTTCAAGTGTCTGTTTGCCTTCTGAATATCTACCTCTGTGAAAATTCTTTCCATGTATTTTGTCTATTTTGTAATTGGGTTATCAGTCTTTTTCTTGTGGAGGCCCAGGAGTATTCTGTAAACTTTTGTTATAAGATAAATATGAAAAAATCAATAGGATCCTTCTACAGTAACAAAGAGAGCCCAGAGAAGGAAATCAAGAAAGCAATACCATGTACAATAGCCAACCACAAATTGAGAAACTTGGGAGTGAATCTAACCAGAGATACAAAAGATCTATACAGAGAAAATTACAGAAAATTTTGGCAAGACAAAAAAAGGCCTAAATAAATGAAAAAAAAAAATGTGCCCTGTTCATGGATAGGAAGACTCAATATTGTGAAAATGACAATCCTACCAAAAGCAATCTACATGTTCAATGCAATCCCAGTCCAGATACCAAATTCATTTTTCAAGGATGATTAAAAGGGAAATGGTGAAATTTATTTGGAGAGGCAAAAGACCCCAAATAAACAAAATGTTTCTGAGAAACAAAGATGAGGTTGGAGGCATAGCACTCCCTGACCTCAAAACCTACTACATAGCAATAGTAACTAAAACAGCGTGGTCCTGGTACAATGATAGGCACATTGACCAATGGAACAGAATTGAGAACCCAGGTAGACCCAGCTATCTATGGTCAACTGATATTTGACAAGGAAATCAAAGCTATCAAGTGGGGAAATGATAACCTCTTCACCAAATGGTGCTGGCAAAATTGGACTTCCACCTGCAGAAAGCTGCAATAGGATCCACATCTCATTCCATACACAAAAATCAACTCAAGGTGGACCAGAGACCTGAGAGTTAAAGCCCAAACCATAACGTTCATAAAAGATAAAGGGAGATCAAGCTTAGAAGTGCTAGTTCAAGGTATAAAGAGACTGCTAAATACAACCAGAAGTGCACAATCTGAAGAGGATAAAATTGATGCATGGGACCTTCTAAAGAGTAAATCCATGTGTGCATCAAAAATTTTTTCCAACAGGGTGAAAAGAAAACCTACAGACTAGGAACAAATATTTGGTAATACCATCACATTAATTTTAAAAATAGCTTATGAACATACAAAATAACATGTGTCTCTGTGCTTTTTCAATCTATATGCAGAACAGATCATTTGGAAGGCTGGCCTTTATGAGGAGGAGAGTGACATCAGATTTGTAGGAAGACTCATTAATAACCTATGTTAAACTGAGAAGGACCTGAAATGTTTGCTGCAGAAGGTCAAGCACTGCAATCTTAAGTATGGATTGAAGCTCAACATCAAGAAGACAAAGATTCTCACCACTGGGCCAATAGGCAGCACCATGATAGATGGAGAAGAGATTGAGGCTGTTAACAATTTCAGCTTGCTTAACTCCACAATCAATACTCTTGGCACCAGCAGTTAAGAAATTAACAGATGAATTACTCTGGAAGGCTGCTGTCAGGGATCTCTAAAAAGTGCTGAAGAGCAACAATGCCAGTCTGGAGACTAAGATATGGATGATTCAGGCCATGGTCTCTTCACAGTTACTTGCTATGCATCAGAGAGCTGGACAACAACCAAAGAGGACAAGAAGAATTGATACCTTTGAATATGGTGCTAGAGAAGAGTATTGAACATACCATGCATGGATTGCCAAGAGAACAAATAGGTTTATCTTGGAGAGGGTAAAACCATGAGCATGAGGCCATCAGGAAACAGTCTTTAGAGAAGGACTTCAATGCTGGAGGGACAGTGCAGGAGAGGAATGAGATGGATTGACACAGTAGCTGGGATAATTGAAGTAGGTGTGTTGGAGGCAGTGAGACAGGCTCAAGATAGAGCAGAGTTCAGAGCTATTGTACATAGGGTCACTATGAGTTGCAGATGACTTGATGACACATAACTACAATAACAACAACAACAACAATAATTCCTCATCAGTTGGTCTGTGTTAAGTAATCATTCACTCATTCATTGTCATAAAATTAGAACTGACATAGTTGAACTTCCAGTGGGTTTTCAAGAGGTTGTAAACCACATGGGAGGAGATTGCCCATCTTTCTCTCTTAGAACCATGAGAGAAGGGACAAATTTGGGTTAACAACTCAATTCCCTATAGACTTTCTTGACTTAGGCAATAGTAAACCTATTATGCATTCCAGAACAGGTTGTTTCATTTTAGTTTTAAATTTCTCTGTTACTGAATCATTTCTATAGGTCACCCAAGTTTTCTGAGTGAGGCAATGTTGTTTTTGTGTACAATGGAGTTGGAATTCACCCATAGTTGACCCTTTTGCAGGTTTTTAGAGGAAGAGATTACCTATCTTTCTCCCACATAGCTGACCCTCCAGCAGGTTTTAAAAGATAGTAAATCATACAGGAGGAGATTGCCCATCTTTTTCTTGCAAAACAGCTGGTAGAGTTTAACCATGTACCTTTGGGTTGATAGCACAATTTCTTACCACTAAGTCACCAGAGCTGTTTCCTGATTAAGGCAGTAATAAACCTAACATGCATTTCAGAAAAGGTTGCTTCATTTTAGTTTCCAATTCTTCTGTTACTGAATTACCTTATTTTTTGCGATGTTAGGTTTGATCAATGGGTTTACTTTTTACCTACCTTCATCTATTATAGACCAGAAGCTTTCCTATCTTATTATCCTAGAGCTCTTGATGATCATTGCCTATGGCAGTAATTTCAACCTTGGTTGTTCATTAGAAACAGATGGGGAAATTTAAACACCTCCTCAACACTGATTGCTAGTACCTACTCTCAGTCTAATCAAGTCCGAATATCAAGAGGGCAGGAGTCGATCATCATCAATGTGTGTAAAGCTCCCAAAGATGATTCCCATGTTCTGTTAAGGCTGAACCATTGACCTAGCTCCTTTACTTTATTAGGGGTGGCCAAGTAATGATATCATAATTCTATTATTCCTACTACTTATTAGTGGCGACATTTGTCTAAAGAATTTTTTCCTCTCAACCATTTGGTTCCAATCAGGAGCAATTAATGTAGGAAGTTAGGATAAATGCTTCACTTTATTTTTTATTAGTGTTCACAATAACAAGTTTTGGGGACCATAATTTTGACAGTAATAATCAGGTAAGGATACATCTACTCTAGGATTCTCTGGACACAAGAATTGGAAAATCTTTGGTTTGGACCTTATGGTAATAGCCAAGCCTTTAAAACAATTTATAACATTCTCACTAGAGCATGAATGCTTTAGGATACAAATGAGGTCACAAGTTTATAGTTATATTTTCATAACTCTTTGACCTATGTACTTGCTAAGAGGTAAAGAATCGTGCTGCCATCCCAAAAGTAGGCAATACGAGCCCATCAACTGCTCCATGAGAGAAACAGGGGCAATTTTCTTTCATGCGATTTATTGCCTCTGAAATGAGCTAGAGAGTCAGTTATGAGTTGGTTCTAACTTGATGGCACCTAACATCAGCAATAACTTTTTTGTAAATAGTCCCTTGAAGATTATCTACCTTCATTTATTCCTGATGTCTCCCTGGTAGAGCCTAACATCTCTCCACAATCTTTCAACAGATGCTTGCCTCTGCCTGTCTTATGAAGGCTTGTGTACTCCGGAACTTTTCCAGTTGTGCTAAAATTGTGCTTGCCTTGACAAAGTGCTTCAACTCTCCTCTGTGGGTGATACTCTCCTGAAAAAATGCCAGTGTGTATGCCAGGGTTACTATCTACAAGTGTTTCAAAACTTAGTAACCCTGATTGTGTTTGTACAATACTGAGTCTTGGATGGCAGTGAAGGGATTCTCCTTCCCCTAGTGTGGTCGCTACACTTTTGTTATCTCGACTCTAGGAGAGATCTGAATGCCATAAAGTTCTTATTGAGTCTTTTTTTCCTAAAGAAAATGTTTTTACTTGCATTTTAAAGGCAATTTTAACTTAGAACATGCACTGGGATGGAAGGTACTGTCTTTATTGGAAGAGATGGAAAAATAGAATTCACTGAGGAGGGTCTGTAGACCATGTGCTAGAACAGAAATGCTCAGCCTGCTAAAATAAAATAGAAGAGCTAAAATAAAAATAATGTATTAAGAACATGTAAAACCCAATAACAGAACGACTACTCAATTAGTGAAAGGGAAAATATACGTGTTCATATAGGTGGCAAAAAGAGAAGATGCAAATGACCAATAGAGTATCCAGTCATTCTAAAAACTAAAACCATTACCAGCCAGTCAGTTCTGACTCAGATCTAACCATTTGTTAGATGCCATTGAGTTGGGACTGATTCATAGTAATCCTACGTACAGTTGATAGAAACCCTGCCAAATTCTGCACCCCTGTCACAAGCCCTGTCCATTGTTTTAGTCACTGTGTCAATCCATTATGCTGAGGGTCTTACTATCTTTTGATGACCCCTATTTTTTCTAGCCATGATTTCCTTTTGTAGAGACTAAGTCCCTCCTTATAATGTGCTCAAAGCATGTGAGACAAAGTTTCACCACCCTTTCTACTAAGGAGTATTCTGGCTGTACTTCCTTCAAGCTTGGTTTGTTCTTTTGACAGTTCATGGTATAGTCGATCTTCTTCACCAGCATTACAATTCAAAGTCGTCAGGTGCCCTTCAGTCTTCCTTAATTAATTGTCCAACTTTCGTTTGAGTATGAAGTAATTGAAAATACTGTGACTTGGAAGAGGCAAACCTTAGTTTGTAAACAGACATCCTTGCTTTTTAGTGCTTTAAAGAGGTCCTTGGCAGCAGCTTTCCCTAATACAGTATGCTGTTTGATTTCTTGACTGCTTTTCCAAATTTCTTTTATGGTATTTCCCTAAGTGTTGATTATGGATACAAATAAAGTGAAAATCCTTAACAACATTAATCTTTTCTTGATTCATCATGACATGGCTTATTGGCCCAATTGAGAAACTTTGTGTTTTCTTTATGCTGAGTTGTAAAGAATATTGAAAGTTAGAGTTTATAATCTTCTGCAACAACTGCTTCAAGGCTTCTTCAATTTCTGCAAGCAAAGTGTGTCATCTTCATGTCACAAGTTGTTGAGTCTTCTTCCAATCCTGATGCCACATTCTTCTTAATAGCCTAGTTTCTTGGATTATTTACTCAACACAGAAATGAAATAGGTGTAGTAAAAGGATACAACCCTGATATACACTTTTCTTGATTTCAAACCGTAAAGTTCCCCTTGTTCTGTTAGAACTGCTGCTTGTTAGTCTGTGTACAGGGATCTCTGGTGGCATAGTGGTAAGGAGTTGCACTACTAACCCAAAAGCAGTTTGAGTCTACCAGGTGCTCTGCAGGGGAAAGATGGGCAATCTCCTCTCATGTGACTTACTGCCTCTTCAAACCTGCGGGAAGGTCAGCTATGGGTCAGTTCTGATTTGGTAGAACACAACAACAATCTTTAGAGGAATAGACTGCCACATCTCCACCTGGTACATTTGAACTGTTCATCTTTCATCTACCAAGCACTTAACCATTGTGCTACAAGGACTCACTCTGCAGTTATTAAACTTTAAAACCAAACCCACTACTGTTGAGTTGACTCTGACTCATAATGACCCTCCTTTGGGTTCTGAGGCTATAAACCTTAACAAGAGTGGACCGTCTTGTCTTTCTTCTGTTGAGTGCCCAATGGATTGGAATTGCCATTCTTCTGGTTTGTGGCCAAGCACTTAATCCATTATGCCAACAATAACCAAATTAAAACCATACTGAAACATTCACACAAACCCACAAAAAAATAGGTGAGAGCAAAAGATGAGAATGTGAAAAAAACTAGAGCCTTTATATATTGCTGGTGGGAGAGCAAAATGTTATAAACATTCTGGAAAATAGTTTATTAGCTTCCCACAAAGCCACTTCCTGTACATGATGTAGAAATTACACCTCTTAGATTGTCATCCAAGGGAAAGAAAGTATATGCTCACAAAAAAAGCTTTACATAAATGACCATAGTAGTTTCAATTATAGTGACCTAAAACTGAAAACAAACCAGATGTCTGCAAGTAAGTGAAAGGATAAGCTGTGGTATATTCATACAACACAGCAATCTTGCTGCAGAAAATAAAAGACTATAATCTTCAATAGGGATTACATCTCAACATCAAGATGAAAATCCTCACCATGGAACCAATAAGCAGTATTCTGTTAGATGGAGAAAAGGTTGAAATTGTCAGTGATTTCCTCTTACTTGGATCTATAATCAACATCCTTGGTACCAGCAAGAGATGAGCTGTACGTCTACTGTCTGGAACCTTTCCAAATCACTGAGGAGCAATGATGTCAGTTTGAAGACTAAGGTGTGCATGTCTTAGGCTATGGTCTTTTCAATCACTTGCTATTCATCTGAGAGCCGGATAATAAATGAAAGAAGAATTGATGCCTTTGAACTGTGATGTTGGAGATAAGTACTGAATATCTCATGAACTGTCAAAAGAACGAAAATATGCAGGCAGGATGCTCCTTGAAGGCAAAGATGATGAAACTGAATCTACCATAATTTGGGCATGTTGCTAGGAGAGGTTATTTCATGGAGAGGGACAGTATCCTTGGAAAAGTGGAAGGTCAGCAAAAGAGAGGAAGACCATCAATAAGATGGATTGACATAATGACTGCATCAGTGGGTTCAAGTGTGTCAGAGATGAGGATGATGGCACAGGGTAAGATAGGGTTGCTATGAGTTGTACTCGACTATCAAGGCACCTAATAACAGCAACATACAATGCAATAAAAAAGGGAAGGGCTACTTAGATATGCAAAATTATGGATGAATATAAAAAATACTAAGTGAAATTACCCAGACCCATTAGACTGTCAACTGTATTACTGCATTTACAAAGTTCTTAGGTTGTCAAAGCTATCCCTAGTGATAACAATCACATCATTACTGCCTAGGGTGGGAGTGTGATGAAGGGTGATTGGTTGCAAAGAGAATAAGCGAGATCTTATTTTTTTAATTGGGATTTTATTGTTGTTAGTGACTGTTAAGTATGATTCATAGTGACCCTATGAACAACAGATCTGAACCTTTACAGGCATGAAGTCCCTGTCCAAGGACTGGCCCCTCCTAGCAACATGATCAAAGTATGTGAGATTAAAGGGTCTCCTTCATTGCCTCTAAGGAGTGGGGTGCATAAAATTCATAAAAAAACATGTTAAACTGTATGATTAGTGCATTACACTTGAGGTTAATTTTATTTCCATAAAGTTGAAAAAATAGACTGAAAAGAGACAATCAGGTGTAAAGCATAGACCTCAGTTTGATCCTGATTTGGCAAAACAAAGTCATAAAATACCTTTAGGATGATTTGAAAACATGGAATTTAGCCCTTACTTAGCCTTTTACAGGCAAAAGAAAGGCCCCTTTGCCTTTTGGTTCCCTTTTTTACAGGGTTTAAGACCCTCATTATCCATTGTCCTCCATTATCCATTATCCTTCCTTCTCCCCATTCACCCACTGTAGCTCTTATTCTTTAGCAAATTAATCCTATTGAAACAAAACTCCAAGCACAAACACAGCAAACTTTGCATCCACCTTTCCTATAAATTAAGGAAAATAAGTTTTTGAAAGGATAATCAACTAGTCAGATCCACGACCGGCAAGACCATGGCTTCACAAAGCTCCATGAGGAAATTTATCATCTGAGAGGTTCTTGTTAAAACATACATGCTCCTTCAGCACTGGGGGAGGCCTACAACGTGCGTTCTAACAAGGTCTCGGCTGGACTACGTTTTGATAAGAGAGGAGTTTGGCATTGCATTTTAGTTTTTTTTTAATTATTATTAAATTTTATTAGTTTTAATGAACATTTACAGAGATTTTGGGTTTTCATTCATTCATTGTTGCATGCATTTTAGTTTTGACTTCAGCCAGAACACTTTACTAAATACTTACATAAAAATATAACAAATTTACATTACATATAGTTTTGCTATAAAAATTTGACCCTCCAGTTAGGAGTCAGTAAGACATGACAATAAAATCAACTCCTTTACTTAAGTTATTCTGAACCTATTTTGCCCAGATTCTGCTGGTTTTTATTTGATTGGTGGGTCCTGGGAGGCTTCTTTCTGCAACATGATCCTTCCTTATCTCTAGTTCTTTGTATATAAAATTATTCATGTTCCAAGTTAGCAGTTCATGTTGGATTCCTGGAGGTGTTATTGTGTTTCGCTCCCCCTCTTCGTTCCTCCCCTCCCTTTCCCTCCTCTGCCTTCCCCTCCCTCCTCCCCTCCCCTCCCCTTCCCTTCCCCCACATGCCAAAAAAAAAAAAATTAAAAAAAAATCTCTGGGCAGGGGCGACCTAGGCCTTTCCATTAAAAAAAAAATCTCCCCATGTAATTCCAATGCCAGAGTTGAGAATCATGTTTTAAATACCAAATTTTCATTTCCATATTGCTAAGGAGATTTGCTCCCTCAAAAATGCCTCTGCAACAAGCCTGTGGTTAATCCCTGTGATTTGGGGAATTCCACCCTAGTTAGTGCTTCTGCCTTGTCTCAGGGTTGAGTTCGTCTGGGGTTATTGGGTTTGGCTCACTTTATATGTCCACTGCCCAAATGAAAGGGCTGTTTCATTTTCCTGTTTATTACCAATAAGCAACTGCCTTACTTGAGTGAAGGTGAAAACAGAATTTTCCTATTAGTCAGAAACACAGACATCATGAAAGGTAATGAATGGCATTATGAGAGGGGCACAGAGATTTGGGTGCAGGGCACACTGGGTGACACCAAAAGGAATGGAAAATTTTGTATGGCATTTCAATGGGAGTTTATTATTTTTAAATACAATATCCCTGTAATTAGTTATAACAACAAAACTATTTTTTGTAGGCCTAGCTTACGCTTATCAATGCATCCAAAAGGACTAAAACTCTATGCTAAACTTACTGAGGAAACTTTTAGTACACTCTGGAAGAAGCTCTGGTGGCCTAGTATTTGTGCTGCCAACCTGATGGCAAGCTATTCTAAGCACCAGTGGCTCCTCAGGAGAAAGTGGGGCTACTTCTTCCCATGTAATTTACAGCCTCTGAAAACTCACTGGAGGCTCAGCTGTGAGTCAGTTCTAGCTTGCTGGCAGATGACAACAACAACAACAATGCACTTGGAAGATTTGCTAGTCTGTTAGGCTAACTTGGACTGCTAACCCAAGCAGTTGGTGGTTTGAAACCCACCCGCTGCTCTGTGGGAGAGATGAAGTACTATATTTTTGTAAAGATTTACAGCTTCAGAAACTCTGTGGACAATTCTGCTCTGTCTTACTGAGTTACTATTGTTGTTGTGTCCTGTTGAGTCAGAAGGGACACATAGCTGATCCTTCAATGGGATTTCAGAGGCAGTTAATTGCCCATTTTTCTTCTGCAGAGCAGCTGGTGGATTTAAACCACATGCCTTCAGACTGACAGCACAGCTCCTTACCACTAAGCCAGCAGAGCTCCCTACTCTCCCTCCTGTCACTACTGCATAAAGGTGGGCTTGAGTTTTTAAACATGTGCTCAATTACAATGATGCTTCAAACCATGTACTCTTTTTTTCTTGTTGTGAGTGTGTTTATTAGTCTCTGATTTTTTGTCAGATTTTCTGATGTTTTAGGCACTATCTTGTGGCAAGTAGTGTCTGTGAACCTATATCAAATAACTTTTGAGAATTATGTAGTAATTAAAGAAGAAGGAGAAAAAGATAAAACGCTTCTGCTCTGTTACTAATACATAACTAATGCTATAGGGGAGCTCTGGCGGCAAGTGCTCGAGTCTCTGGTGGTGTGAACCCACCTCAGGAGAAAGAGGAGCAGTCTTCTTCCAGTATCAATTTCAGCCTCAGAAACAAAATGGCGAGTTACTATGAGTTGGAATCCACTTGATGACAATGAGTTTGAATTTATTTTAAATATTGTTCTAATTAAGTGTAGAAAGATTACACAAAACCATTTTATTGGAACAGATTTTTTGGGAGGCTGGACTCTGAAGAGGAATGTGGCAGCAGGATTGGAGGAAGACTCATCAACAACCTCCATTATGCAGATAACACAACCCTGCTTGCTGAAACTGAGGAGGACCTGAAGAGCTTACTGCAGAAGGTCAAGGAATGTC
>NW_006399962.1:1345216-1345786 GCF_000299155.1 Elephantulus edwardii | reverse complement strand
CCCAAAATCTCTGTAAATGTTTATGAAAATTAATAAAATATAATTATAGAAAAAAAAAGAAGACAAAGATTTTCATCATTAAGCTAATTGGTAGCACATGGTAGATGGAGACGAGATTGAGGTTATTAACAGTTACAGCTTGCTTGGCTCCACAATCAACATTCTTAACACCAGGAGTCAGGAAATCAAAAGACAAATTACACTGGGAAAATCTGCTGTCAGGGACCTCTCCAGAGTACTGAGAAGCAACGTTGTCAATTGAGAGAGTAAGTTGAGCCTAATCCAGTCCATGATCTTTACAATTACTTGCTATGCATCAGCGAGCTGGACAATGACTAAGGATGACAGAAGCAGAATTGGTGCTTTGAGTTGTGGTGCGGGAGAAGAGTCTTGAACATACCATGGACTGCCAAGAAAACAAACAGGTCTGTCTTGGAGAGGGTGAAACCAAGTTTCTCTTTGGGGGGTGGGAGTTTGAAGCTCCATCTCACATACTTTGGCCATGTGGCCAGGAGGGGCCAATCCTTGGAGAAGGATATCATGCTCAAAAGGGTTGTTGTTGTTGTTGTT
>NW_006399962.1:1335838-1343491 GCF_000299155.1 Elephantulus edwardii | reverse complement strand
CTCGCACATTTCATTGTAGTATTTTGCTTTGTCATTCCGAGCTGCCTTTGGAATCTTCTGTTCAGCTCTTTAGTATCTTGAAAGGGTGGAGGGGGAAATCTAAGGGGAATATTTCAGATGAAATGGATTGATACAGTAACTGGGGTTATGAGGATAGGTGTGTCAGAGTCAGTGTCAGACTGGCTCAAGCTAGGGCCGGCTTCAGAGCTGTTGTACATGGGATTGTTATGAGTCGCATGCAACTCAAAAGCACATAGCACAACACCATCATCATTCACATACTCAGAGAGAGAATACAATTGAACAGTGTGACTATATCACAGATTATCCTGTGACTAAACTTGATAATAAATATGCATTACTAAGGATGCTGCATGGTCTAGTATAGGCATGGCAGGATGATGACACCATGGGTTACCCACATTGTTTGATATAAACCATAGTGACATCATTGATGAAATGTCTCAATTAAATGCCTTTTTGTTTATGTTCAGATGGCTTGTATTGGGAATTTTTCCTGATATAGGCAGCAGATGGAGTTTTCTGCATGTGGTTTTTACTCTCCAACCCATATTAAAGACTATTCTTTTTTAAAATTTTACATTGATTTGTGCACAAGGTGTTTCACAATACTTTTCACTCACATTGTTTCATACAGTCATTCTCATTAATTGTTGTTATTATGTGCCATCAAGTCATCTGCCACCCATAGTGATGCTATCTATGTACAGCTGCTCTGAATTCTGCCCTGTCCTGAGACTGTCTCACTAATTTCAACACACTAACCCCCCTTGCCCCAGTCACTGTAGCAATCCATCTCATCTTGGGTCTTCCTCTCCTGCACTGTTCTCTCCACCCTTTCAAGCATGATATAGTTTTCCAAGGATTGGTCCCTCCTGGCCATGTGCCCAAAGAATGTGAGATGGAGCTTCAAACTTCTAACCTCTAAAGAGAAATTGGTTTCCCTCTCTCTAAGACAGATCTATTTGTTTTCTTGGAAGTCTATGGTATGTTAAGACCATGGCCTGGATCCGGTGCACCTTAGTCTGTAGACTGGTGTTGCTTCTCAGTACTCTAGAGAAGTCCCTGACAGCAGATTTTCCCAGTGCAGTTTGTCTTTTGATTTCCTGACTGCTGGTGTTAAGAGTGTTGATTGTGGAGCCAAGCAAGCTGTAACTGTTAACAACCTCAATCTCTTCTTCATGTAGAATGGTGGTAATAAATGGCCCAGTGGTGAGAATCTTTGTCTTTTTCATGTCGAGCTTCGATCTGTATTGAAGACTACAGTCCTTGAACTTCTGCAGCGAACACTTCAGGTCTTCTTCAGTTTCAGCAAGCAAGGTTGTGTCATCTGCATAATGTAGGTTGTTGATGAGTCTTCCTCCAATCCTGATGCTACATTCCTCCCTATAGAGCCAATATAAAGTCAATCATCATTAAACCATGCCCTTCATTACCTTGTCTCTCCAGATCCCTGCTGGATCTTTCCCATTGCCTTTACCCTCTCCCCACCATATTGTGCAACCCTATGATTTACCTCCTGCCCATCCTCACTCCTCTGTTTCCACCCCTTACCCTCTTGGATCTCCATACACGTTTTACTAGTTATCCTTCTATTTTTATGACAATGGTTTTATGCAGTTTTTAGCCTTAGGAGACTGAGTTGGTTCTGTCAGCATAATACCTTCTGGTCTCTCCCAAGTTAAGTAGTAATTTTTGAAATTATTGCTCCTATGAGCTGCGTAGTATTCCGTCATGTGAATGTATCAGAATTTCTCAATTCATTCGATTGTGGTTGGATATTTGTGCTGTTTACATGTTTTTTTGCAATTGTGAATAATGCTATGACTATTGGTATACAAATATCTGTATCTCAATTCTAATTTCCTTAAGGTATATTCCTAGAAGTGGAATAGCTGGATCATATAGTATTTCTTCAGCTTATTGAAGAAATGCCAAAGTGCCTTCCAGTGTGATTGTACCATTTTACAATCCCAACAACAATGTATGAGAGTTGCTATCTCTTCATATCCTCTCCAACATCTATTGCTTACTGTGTTCTTAAACTTTGCCACAGTTACTGGGTTGAGATGGTATATCATTGTGGTTTTGATTTGCATCTCTCTTATTGTGAGTGGTTTTGAGCATTTCTTCATGTGTTTGTTGGCTATCCAGATGTCTTCCTCCATGAAAAGTCTTTTCCATCAGATAGAGTTTTAAAGCCTATTAAAATGAAGCATTGAAGTCTGTGGCAGGCATTATCCAGAAGGAGGCGAAGAGGAATGGAAAGGCCGGTTGCTGTTTAGGATTTAAAATACTTTAAAAGGTTGCCAATTGAGAAATGAGTTGTGCTGCTGCCCAATTATCCATCCACCTTCTCTGGTCCACTGGCTCCATGGCATCCGTGCAGTGAGAGAAATAAATGACTTTAGGGCAGAAATTTGGAATCCATCCTTCAGAACTGTTTGCCAGATTCTAGCATCAAATATTCTGGGCTTCATCTCTTTTCAGTTTCTGGAGGCATCTCTTTGTGTACTGAGTACTAGGTTTAAATGCTTTTTATTTTATAAAAAAAGTAAAATAAATAGATTCCTGCTCCCATTTGTCTCTGCTGGACCAAGAAGATATGAATTGCTCCCAAACCTTTACCTCAATGGGAGAAAAAAAAAATCCCACTTAAGAAAAAGAAAAGATAGTGACTCTGAGACCGTGCCTAATTTAAATAACGCTTGTAAAAGCCTGCTGCAGAGGTCTTTGAAGAGAAAAAATGATCAGGTCTTGTGGAGTTTGAATCACATGACTTTAAGCATTTCATTGTGACTTAGCTCTTTCTGAAGAGGCATTGTGAGGCAAATGTGTGTGTGTGTGTGTGTGTGTGTGTGTGTGTGTGTGTGTGAGCAAGGACCTGGGTATACTGGGTCATGTTCAGGAATGCTACACCGAACAGGAACAGTAGTATGTGGAGGGGGTGAAATTCTACACCGAAAACAGTTGACACTTGATAGAACTGCCTTGTTTCTCTAGATCTCAAAAGTTTTTCAAGCCCCCTTTAAAAACTTTTTTATACTGGTTTACATACAAGGTTCATATAGTTTGTATATATTGTTTTTCACACCAGATCTTTCCTCTTTCCTTTACCTTTTGTGTGACCCTATGATTAAGCTTCCCTGTTCCCCTCCTTGGATCCTCATACTTGTTCTGCAATAATGGTGTTTATACAGTATTTGTCCTTATGAGACTGAGTTAGTTCACTTAGCATAATGCTCTCTGTTGTTGCTAGGAAACCTCGATCACTTGAAAATACTTCCCATTTCCTTCTTTGACAGGTTTCTGCCTTACATAGGTACTACTTTCACAGGATTGAAAGTAATAAAACTCTAAATCACCTAAAATTAATTGCTGTTGAATCAGAATGGACCCGTAGCTGACCCTCCAGTGAGTTTTAAGAGGCTTCAAATTGCATAGGAGAAGATTTTACATCTTCTGCTCCCAGAGCAGCTGGTGAATTCAAATTGCCTGCCTTTGGGTTGGCAGTGAGGTTACTTAACCACTAGGCCATAAGAGCAGAATTGAAATTAATTGATAGTGAAACCCTCAAGATGAAGTCATGCAGGTTTTCAAAGAAAGAACATTTCTGGTGAGTTTTTTTTTTTTTTTTAAATTGGGAAGTGACATAACCCTTAAAAAAAATCATTCATTTACAGAACACCAGACTAAGATGAGGGTGTGTGTGTGTGTGTGTGTGTGTGTGTGTGTGTGTGAGAGAGAGATAGATAATCCAGATAGAGACATATAGAATGTAAAAATCTGTACAAGGAACTGACCTTATTATACCAAATAAGAGTGTGTATATTTACAGAGAATCAGTTATATTTTTGGTGCTTCATAATTTATTATATTAGTCTGCATATTAACCTCCTGAGATTGACAGAAGAAATTTTACATGGTTATTAATTACAAGAAAATTTATTATGAAACTAAAATTGGAAGAGAACTTAGATGGAAAATTTTATCTGCCTTTTTTCTTAAGCAGAATGGCTCTGGATGGCTGTGACTGGCCAGGTACCTGCAGAAATGGCTGTTGGTGTTATCATTCTCTTGTTCTAAATTCCTTCTCTGGCAAATCCTTTGTATTTTCTCTGACAGGAAACATCTTTAGGAGTGTGGAAATCCTTTCTTCAAAGAATGATTTCCCTGCCATTGAGCTGATTTTGACTTAGAAGTGTTCTGAGTCTTAACTCTTTTCGGGAGGAGACTCCTCATCTTTTTCTTGTGGAACAGCTGATGGGTTGGAACCATTCACTTTTTAGTTATCCTAAATTGGGTTTAAAAATTGCCTATCTAAGGTGATAAAGCCTCAGGGCAAGCTGGCATCCAGAACTTCTCATTTTGTTACACAGGCTGTTTGAAAGGGTGGTTTCTTAGAGAAGACTAAGAAAATATTGTTATATTTTGATTTATAAAATCTTTGAGTTAGTGTGACCGGGTTATGATCTGAATTGAAATCTGATTTAATCTGATTCCTCTAATAAAATTGGAGATTCTTTCTTGGTTAAAACATTTGTCTTTTTAAAAATCACCAAAGATAATAGAAAGGAAGATCTAATCAAAAGACCAAAGTCATTCTGAACCATGGTGATCACACGTGTTACAGAGAGCAGAGTTTTCTTGATTGTTTTTACAGAAATAAATTGCCAGGCCTTTCTTCCATTGTACCTCTGGGTGGATTTGAATGCCAAATCTTTTGGTTAGTCAGTTGGTGAGAATACAATGGCTACATCACAGAAAGATCCTATTCATTTACAGATGAAGAATCTGAGGCTCAGGGATGCTGTGTAAAATGGCCATGTTGACTCAGCTGGTAAGGAGTGGAACTGGGTCAGGACCCAGGAATATCTGACTGTATTCTTTGTGGCCCTGTGTACCACACACAAGGTTATAGGATCATTTCAGGCTTCATATATTTTTGGCCAGGTACAGTGGATTAAATTAGGTTTCTTAGTTTGTTGGTCCCCACTGTCCTCAACCTCTTTATTCCTCAGCAAGTTTCCAAAACCCACGAGATGTTTCAAAGACAATTAAGATGTCTCGCTTGACGCAGGCTTCTTGTGGTTTTTTTTTTTTTTAAACTCTCACAGTCTGATTCTGATAAAAACTTGTTGCTCTTGAGTCAATTCTTACAGTAACACCATGTGACCTATACGGATTTCTTAGCTGCAATATTTATGGAAGCAGATTGCCAGACATTTCTTCCTTGATACAGGAGGGTGAATTTGAACTGCAAACTCTTTTTGATTAGCAGTCAAGTGTAAATTGATTGTATTATCCTTGAAGGCCAAGTATAAACCCACTTAGAGATAGGAGATCTGGTGGCATAGTGATATGGAACTGTGTTGCCAAATCAAAGACACAGGGTTCGAATCTACCAGTTGCTCTGGGGAAGAAAGATGGACAGTTAACTCTTGTGTGATTTACTGCCTCTAAAAACCTACTGGAGGGTCAGCTATGTGTGGGTTCACTTAACAGCATCTAACGACAATACTCATAATTAGACCCTATACACAAAGGTGCACTATCTATACACAAATATTACATTTACAAACACTATTTGGATTCAGTAACTACAAATCTAATAGAACTCTGATGACTTTTTAATTAACTTTTTACTAGTACTAATGCTTGATTCCAGATAACTTTTTCAATCAGACCTGTATTAGATACCTATTGCTGCATTGCAAATTACCTCAAAGTCCTAAAGCTAAAAATAATATTAGAAGACTAGTATCATTTATGATGTCTGTGAACCATGAATTGGAGGAGTGCGTCAGGTTAAGTAGACTAAGCTATGCATTTCAGAATCCCTTTTGTGTTGGCTTTGTGTACAATAGAGTCTGAACTGACCCTCTGGTGGATTTTCAGAGGCAGTTAATCGCATGGGAGGAGATTGCCCACCTTTCTTCCATGGAGTGGCTGGTGGCCTTGAACTGCAAGTCTTTGGGATTGCAGTACAGCATCTTTGCCACTAGGCCACTAGATGTTTCAGAATATGATGAGATACAGACTTTTCATGAGAGTTGGAGGATGGAAAGGGCAGTATTAGCTATTTTACAGTGTACTCACTATTTAAGCAAACTCTAGTTTGTGAAGATATAACAAATGCAGTTAAATCCTCTAATCAGTTAACTTTCAGTTAAGTATATGATCAGAGATGAGCCTGAATTTATCAGTTGGGAGACTTCAAAAAAGGAAAAGTTTCTGTGGAAAAAGCCTAAAGGCCCATGCCCTTAGATTCCATATTTTGTGATCTATCTTCCTTTCCTAAGTTTCTGATATGAATTTCAGATTTGCTAAGGTAGCCACCACAGTTTTGTAAGTCAATTCCTTGTAATAAAGTATTACAATAAATAGGTGTCTATGCCTACTAGTCTTGTATCATTGGTTAAATGTTACATACTATGGAGAATCATTTGAGAGCTGAACAATGAACAAGAGTGATAGAAGAAGAATCTATGTCTTTGAGTTGTGGTGTTAGAGAAATTGAATATTCTGCAGACTGTCAAAAGAATAAACAGATATGTCTTAGAGAAAATACAACTGAGTGCTCCTTGGAAACAAGTGTGGTATAGCTTTGTCTCATATACTTTGGGCGTGTTGTTAGGAGAGGTTGTTCCTTGGAAATGGACATCAGGCTTGGAGAGGTAGAGCATCAGCAAAAGAAGGGAAGACCCTCAATAAGATGGATTAACACAATGGCTGCATCAGTGGGCTCAAGTGTGTTGGGGGTTGTTCATAGGGTCATTATGAGTCATAGCAGACTTGATAGCATCTAACAACAGCAGTATAGAAAGGCTTAGCTGGGCTCTTTTGGCCCTTTTCATCAGGCTGTAGTAAAAATGATGGCCAGTGTTATAGTCATTAAAGGCTTAAACAGGGTTGGAAGATCTGCTTCCAAGTTGGCTCAGATAGTTGGCAAATCGGTTCTGGCTGTTTGTTGATAGGAGGCCTCAGTTTCTTGCCATACAAGGTCCTCTGTAAGCATATTTGAGTATCAGTGGCTGCTGGATTCCCTAGAATGAGCGATTCAGGACAGCAAAACAGAAGTAGAAATGCTTTTTATTACCTAGGCTTGGATAGAAAATCACTATCACTTCCATTGGGTTTCTATTGGTCATGCATGCTAGGTCTGAAAAAATGTGGATAGGGACTATGCAAAGAGGCAAGGATCATTGTAGTCGTCCTGGAGACTGGTTACCACAAAGCCTTTATTGAAATTTATATATCTGTATACATATATATATATGTTTATCTGTATGGGTATCAATATCTTGGACTGTCAGGAGAACAAACAGGTTCCTCCTAGAGAGGGTGAAACCAGCCTGCTCCTTGGAGGCATGGATTCTGAGGCTTTGTCTGACATACTTTGGACATGTTGCAAGGAAAGACTGGTCCTTGGAGAGGGACATCACACTTGGAAGGGGGGAGGGACAGAGAAAGAGAGGGAAACCATCAACGAGATGAATCTATAAGTGACTGGGGTAATGAGGATAGGTGTGTCAGAGACAGCAAAATTGACACAGGATAGAGCAGGTTTTAGGGCTGTTGTACATAGGGTCACAATGAATTGCAAGCGACTCAACAACACATAACAACAAC